>NC_071540.1:600000-900000 GCF_026979565.1 Vidua chalybeata
CCCATCCAGCCCTGCCCTCTGGCAGTGGGAGCCATTCCCTGGGTCCTGTCCCTCCATCCCTTGTCAATTGTCTCTCTCCATCTTTCCTGCAGCTCCTTCAGGTCCTGCAAGGCCACAGTGAGCTCACCCTAGATCCTCTCACAGCCAGGCAGATCAGCACTCCCTATAAAAATAAAAGCTAAAAAATTCAGATTCATTTCTACATCTTGGAGCTGAGGGCAGGATATTTTTTTTTAACACAAGCCCAGACAAGCAGCAAGGAAGGAACATTTTTCACCTAAGAGAATGACGATGCAGGCCAGGATGGCGATGAGGGCGCCAGTGCTGAGCCCCGCGTTGAGGACGTAAGCCTCGGCGTTGCAGGACAGCAGGGAGCCACTGCCGTCGCAGCCGCACACACGGATGGTCAGTGTGTTGGTGCTGCTCAGCGGGGGCACGCCGCCGTCACTGATCACGATGGGCAGGAGGTACAAATCCTGCTTCTGGCGACTGAACCCTTCCCGTCTGACCAGCACACTTGCTGTGTTATCTGGTTGAAGAAGAGAGAGAATCGTTGTTAATTCTTCCACAGGGCTGTCCTCTTAGCCAATATTGAAAAGGAAATTATCTCGCTGCAAAGGCTCTCAATTTTCTGGGGCTTTAGCGTTATTTCTACAGTAAAACAGTAGAAAATGCTGCCTTTCTAACAACCCAAGAGCAATTACAGGATTATATTTAATTCATATAGCACCACACTCAGTTTTAATTCTTTAATTAACACAAGCAACTCAGGTAATCTCTGTCTGATAGTATGTTTTAGTATTTGTAACTTTCTGAGAAATGCACAATATTTTTTCAGCTACCCAAATGGCTGGACCTTCTTATTGCTGTCTGATCTGGTTTTAGTGTCTCTCCAGAATTAAAGCTTTCAGTGGAGGGGTAAAACCCATATCTCCCTCATGTGTTCTTGGCATCACATATAAAAGCGTGGTAGACGCTGTCCCCAAATGGGCTCTGATAATGAGACTTCCACCATAACAAAAGCCAATATTTGCTGTGTATGAGCAAATTTGAGCCTTGTTGTTTCAGTAAGAAATGCTGAAGGTAACAGCGCTTTATCAGAATCTGGTTTTCACCCAAACTTCCAAAGCCAGAATTCAGAGAGCTGGATCATACATGCACAGTATGTCTGGGCACATTTTGAATCACATGGATGTGAGGAAGAATTAAATCACAAAAACAAAAATGCCCTGAGTTGGAAGGGACCCACAGGGATCCAAGAGTCCAACTCCTGGCAGTATTGCTGTAACTCTATTCCCATTGTCCTCACAAGAAGTGACCTGCCATGGTGCAGGGGACAGAAAACGAGCTGCCATCTCAGCACAGGACATTTTGGATGGTCCTGCATACTTCCTCTGCCTTAAGCCTTGGAAAGGAGACAGTGTGAGATGACACCCTGGGCTGAGGCAGCCTGTGCTTCCCGCTCTCAGTGGAACACCAACAGGGCTCCCTTGCTGTGCCCCTCCTCTCTCTCTTAGCTCAGCCTAAACCAAAGTTTATAAAAGTTGTAAACATCCCAAAGTAAATAAAGTGAAGTAATCACATCTGTGGTTTTCAGCCCTTCAAAATCCAGTTTATATTGAAGATTTATTCCATACAACCTTTCCTGGCTTGCTATGTTCTTTATTTTTCACTGTATAACAGAAAGGGGGGAAAAAAAGAGCAGTTCTTTTGTCTGCTGAAGGAGGGCTGTTCACCTCCAAAGGTATTCACTTTACTGCTGCCTCAGGCTTCTGCAGATTAATCGTTTTCCTGTTGAAGAGTCAGCATAAATCCCAGAATTTAATAATGCAAACCATAAAACCTCTCCTAATGATCTAATCACTGTGATTCCCATGGAAATCTTTGAATAAATTATACCCAAAGAGAAGCATTCTTGCCTTGCATTAACCACCCTTGCAGGCAGTGCCTCTGATGTAGGACAAGGTCTGAAACTGACCCCAAATTTGGCCAATCTATGGGATGAGGAGGAAGTTTGCACAGCTTGACTCTCCCAGGAACTTCACCAGAAAAGATGAATATTTAAGGTGGAGCTGTTTGTTACACACCAAATGAATCTATCCCCCATATCTGCCCCTGTCCTGCCAGCCCACACCCCTGGTGCCCTGAATGGCCACCTGGGCTTGACAGAACTGCTGCTTTTTGGTGTTGAGCCTCACAAAAACAGCAACTGGGTAGAAAGGAGCTTGTCAACTTCTCCTTTGCACAATGTCACATTTGCTAAGGACAGAGACACTGATAAAGATCTGATTATTACTTGTGGCTCTTGGAGATGTCCCATGTCTCCCTCAGTGTCTTCATAATCTCCTGAAAGTTTACATGCACTATCTAAACTTTGAGGCACAATTTTTTACAGGAGCTTGGTGATATCAATGTCTGCATGACAAAAGCCTTATTTTAGGACTTTAGATTAATGGGCTTGTATCACTTTGGTACAAATAGGAATACAACATCTAATATCTATTAACCTATCAGCTAACTTAAACTAATATATTGATCCAGAATGAAATATTCCCCAGAGTCCTCTAAAATGCACTTAATAATTCATTTCCTCAATGGGAGAACCAAGATTTTCTCCATTAAATGAAAAACCACAACAGAGCATATTATCTTGTAGCAAAAAATATGAACATTAACAGGGGCCTGAGCTACAGCTGCCTCAAGGCTGCAAAGGCAATGTGCAAGGAATGACAATACCATATATTCATATATACAGTCTTTGGCTATGCATTTTTTAACATATATTTTACTTTTCTTGCCTTTTGTCAGCTGAAATAGCATTCCTAGTTAAAAATAAGAAAAGGCTGGCAAATTATTCAGCTGTTATACAGACTGGCCTGGTCCACTGGCCTGCAGTCACTTACACTAAAAAAACCTGATTTTGATCCAATGGCTGATTTATCTGTTTTAATGGGAAGTGATTTTTGGTTTAACATAATTTTTTAAAAAGAAAAATCCAATCAACATGCCTGGCTAAAGTGTAAAAAGAGCTACAATACATCAAGTCTAAAAGGTCATTTTTTAAACTTTTCCTGTTACTGTTTATATTCACTTCTCACATTTAGAAGAAACATAATATCCATAAGAGGAAAAAAAACCCCTTTCTTACCTAGAAAAAAGATAACATATAATCCCAGCTAATATTCTCATCCTTGCTTTTTTATTATTTTCAAGACCCAGGAGTAGAACTATAATCCTGGTAAAATGGCATTTTTTAAGCCAACAGAAGTTAAATGTCAATACCAGCTTAAAGCTATTACTTAACACATATGGGAGCTACTTGACTGTCAGTCCTAATGAACACAATGGGGGTTAACACAAGAAGGAAAAGAACAGTCATCTCAAGGCCATTCCCAAAATATCACATTTTTCCAGCTATTATTGCCTTGGCTATCCAGTATTCAAAGATGTTGCAGGCAAAGCTTCCCTGTGCTCTCCATGAAATCTTCACAATTAGTAGCTAAAATTGCATTATTCTTGGTGATACTTATACTGATCTCCCTGACCTTTGATTTTTGTCTTTTTCTCTAGTGATATTATTGATGATTTCCATTTTTTCCTGTGTGCATAGGCAAATATAGCTTAGTTTTTGGGGGCTTGTTAACACATAGATTGTGTAAGGAGGATTCTAGATTACAGGAGCTGACTGCAGTGTGAACTTTATCACTTATATGAGGTGTGAGAGCTGATTCAGCTAGAAAATGAAACAATTTCAGGGGTCCAGCTGTCTAAAATCTTTACCTTACCAGGAGTTGCAATCACTGTGTATAATCCATGGCAACATCCTATGACTTGATTGTTTGTGTGTTTCAAAATTTTCTTGTTGAAAAAGTGTGAAGCACATGTTTGAATTTGAAAAGTAGACTTTAGTCACTGATTTTCAGGAGCTCACAAATTTAATTTCAGGCTCTGTAAAGCTTTATCTTGTGAATTTGGGACTGCAGCCGTTCCAGTAATGCTGGGCTGAGGGAGCTCAAGGAAAGGGCATTTCAGCACAGGACCCAGCAGGGTAAAAGCAGGAAATCCATTCACTCAGAATCTGCCTCTTTGCTGTGAAGTGCCACGAGCCTCTGCTGCTGTTTTGAAGGCCTGACTTCAGTGGGAGCGGAACTGAGCAGAGCCCAGGCAGACAGTGCTGTTTGTTTATGAGCTATAATATAAGGAAACAGTGCAAAAGTAATTCTGTGTTTTATCCCAGCGTGGGCTAAGCCATTATCTCATGTTTTCCATGGGAGATGGGCTCAGCTGAAGACTTGGTAACACAGTGGGCTATTAATAGGATGTAGAATGTGATTATGCTTTTTTGGATTACTGCAATATGTGATTACTTTCAGGAGCTGGTAAAAAGAAACTCTATTAAATGATAATTATGGGACGGTATTCACTTTAAAGTTCTGTAATAGGCCCAAACACTGGAGTTTTCATTAACTGTTCTCCACAGTTAATAAAGCCATTTTTTCCCTGAAAGTAGCAATTCCCTCTGAAAGTTGTGGCATGGCTTAAAGAATACTCAAACTTACCACTGAAAAAAACAACTTTGAATGACCATGGACATTATTTGACTTGCAAATGGTAACACACTATCCCTAAGAAGTTTTTTTACATGGGAGTACACAGAATTTTAAATTTTTTACTTTGTTCTAGTATAACTTTTAAAAACTCACAAGAATTTGTAAATTAACAACATAATTGCACCGAGGATTGAACAAAATGAG
The DNA here is from genome assembly GCF_026979565.1 of Vidua chalybeata. Taxonomy (NCBI): domain Eukaryota; kingdom Metazoa; phylum Chordata; class Aves; order Passeriformes; family Viduidae; genus Vidua; species Vidua chalybeata. Next base: position 604,755 of record NC_071540.1, read on the forward strand.
GGAAAGAAAGGATAGAAATTAATGAATTTTCTCAGCCTATTCATTTCCCAAAAAGAAAATTATGTGGGAAGATTCAATCCCTTAATACTATCTTGAAATAACCTTTTGCATTATTGTCAGGTAGAAACCTTACATTAAACTGACACCATAATTTCAACTACAACACATTCTTATCTGGGTTAATTTTGTCAGTAACAAATTTCTGCTTATGGAAATGAAGGATGAATGGGATTGGCTGGAGTCAGAAACCATAATACCACTCAGAGTATCTCCACTCTGAGCTGTACTTCCTTTGCTAGATTATAAAATAGAATCTATATTCAGTTTGATGTGGTGACCATAAAATGTATTTTATAGTGAAACTTGGCCTCTGGGTCTCAAGCAAAGAATACATGCTTATTTACTCCTCTCTAAAAATACACCCATGAATTTTTCAAAACTTGTGTTTTACTGCTTTAAAGAGAAGAAATATATGCCCTGCACTGACTCCTTTATGAATTGGTTATGTATGTACAAATGTCAAGCACCAGGCAACAGTATTACTTTGATCAGTCAGGAATAACAGAGATTTTATTTGGGAACTCTAATGATAATTGCCCTCCCTTCAGATGTGAAGAGATATAAAGTGTGCCTCAACAGAATAGTTTTTACTGAAATCATGTATCTGGATTGTGTTGCCTTTTGTACTTCTGGCACTCTTGGATTCATTATTTAAGCCAGTTCAACCAAGTTTTACTTTTCAGAAAACAGTCAAGTTTCCCTCAAACATTAAAGCTTACTAATCAAAATCAGTTCCTTAGAAGCTGAAGCAGTTTTTGCCCTGTGAAGGGAAATAAAAAATGAACACTGAATCAGAATATAATGAAATAAATGGAATAAATATGTATAATGGCCAAACCTGTCTTTTTTTTTTTCAGTTTGCCCACTTCCTCTGGCTCTCTCAGCCTCTGACAAGTTCAGGTCACTCATGGTATTATGTTGTGATCAATTGAATTTTGACACTCACCCAGGCCTGAGGTTTTTTGCTTACAAATTTCTTATATCTTGCCATCAATCTGGATGCAAAGCTCTACTTTATTTCATGAATACCAAATTGGCAAAGGGATCAGGATATCCAGATCCTGAGACAACCAGTACAGGTATGTTCCACAGCACAAATCCCCATTTCATTTCCTGCACTGGGCAGTGATTTGATTCCATTGGGAATCTAGCCCACATCTCTTGTGATCCATAATTTACAAAAGCTGGCAGGCACAGTGGTGAACAAATACAAGCAGCCTAATAATTCATGCTGTCCCAGCTAATTTTAGGTTTGTCTAAATCAAGGACATCTGCCAGTTCCATTTACTGAGTGTTTGACAGTGGTTTTATCCTCTTCCTGGGAGATAAAATGGCAGTGGATTCTTCCTGTTGGGTATTATTATGTAATTTAAAATATGCATTCAAGAAAATTCAAGTGAGTTAACAAACATCCCACTTTCCCAGGAACATACTTGCAACTCAGCTGTATGCTTTTGCCTTCCTCCCCTAAATCTTGGAGAAAGACATTCTGCCAAAGTTAATGACGATGCTTTTGCATGACATTACATTGGCCATTAGTTCTACTTTGTCATTTCTTTGGATTCTGGTAGAGTGGGAATCTTCACACAAACCTCTGTTGTCTCTGAGTGTAAAATTTGGATTATGAATAATTTCAGGTGGTAAACTGAAGATAAATCTTGGTCCATTGGCCGAGTCATCCTTGTCATCAGCACTAATTGTAATAAATTGCTGTAAAAGAAAAGCACTCAGTAAACAAACAGCTCCTTCTCTGGGTACATCACATACAGGCAGCATTCTGAGACAGTCCTTGAGTAAGAATTGTAAAATAGCAGTAACCCCCTCAAATACAAACATAAGCAATTAGAAACACAGAGCCAACTCCAAACTACAACAGGCAATCTTTAATTACTATTGCATTAACCACCCCAGAACTACAACTGTAAAAGCACACACCTTCAACATTCTTATACACAAATATGTGTTAATGGTAACACAACAGATTAAATAAAATTCTGCAGCAAACTCAGCAGCTAAGAAAGTCTCTTACAAACTGCTGCTCTGACTGCAAAGGCACAGATCATGTGCAGAGCTGTATTTCCCTATGATCCTAACCCCTCTTCCTCACAGACTGCAAGGAATAAATCTGTTGGCTAAACTCTACAAGCACTGCACTAGGATTCTTCCTGTAAGACATTGAATATTTCTGTAATATCCAAACGAGTCTCACAACTGGGAAAGCTGCCCCCAGCTGCACTGGCCCTGTGCTGGTGGGTACTCCCACCCAACACCAATCCCACTCCATGCACAAAGCACTCCATGCACAAAGCACAACTGCTGATAGCAGAAATAAAGTGCCTTTCTGAGTGCTCAAAGCTTTCTGGTCAAAACCTCAAAGCAAATGTTCATCTATTCGCTCTCATTGGAGCTGACAGGACAAACCTGGGCTAATGCCCTGAGGGAAAAGCTGTGTGTGCAGGGAGGTGGAGGGAACAGGGAAGGTGGTGGGAAAAGGGAAGGTAATGGGAACAGGGAAGGGCCTGGAGGAAGTGGTGGGAACAGGACATGTTGGGAACAGTGAAGGTGTTGGGCACAGGAAGGTGGTAGGAACAGGAAGGTAGTTGGAACAGGAAGATGGTGCACACAAAGCCGTGGACAGAGGAAGACGGTGGGCACAGGGAAGGTGGGGCAGGGCAGGATGGTGGGCAGAAGAAGGTGGTGGCACAGGGAAGGTGGTGAGCACAGGGTGGTGGTGGGCAGAAGGAGGTGATGGGAAGAGGGAGGTGGTGAGAACAAGGAAGGTGCTGGGCACAGGATGTGCTGGGCAGGCCATACCTGGTTGCTTCGGGCATTCTCACACACGAAGGCTTCATAGGCAGCGGCAAACTTGGGAGCATTGTCATTGACGTCAATGACCTTGATTGCAACGGGAACTTTGGCTTCCTGGTGCTGTTTGTCTGCAGGAGAGGCAACACTGAGATGAGACAGAAGCAGGAAAACCCCTCAAAACAAAAAATTTCCCAGCTGCATCCAAGGAAAGATCAAATATTGGAAAGATCAAATAAGCTGAGGTATTTCTGCTGAGATTTCTTGCAGTTTATCAAACTGAGACAATTGGAGGATTACAAGATTCATGCCACTGATTCTAAAACACCTCAGTGAAATACTCACGGACTTCAACTGCGAAGACAGAGATATTATGCCAAGCCATTTCTTCCCTATCCAAAGCCTTTATTGTCTTGATATTGCCATCTTCTGCATTAATAACAAAATATCTTTCAAGGTCGGTGTGTCGATCAATTGAATATCTAAAGATTGAAAGCCAGTAATTAGAGAAAAGAAGGACTTAGGAGCTTCATGCATCCAGATTTGTGCAATATAATTATTATTTCTAAATATTTGTAAGTAGTACACCTATTGTCATCCTCAATATGATTGTCAAAAGGACGATATGTGTTATTTTAAAAGGAGAATCACCTGTTTGGTTTCTACATTTAGAAAAACAGTACATCAGAATGTTTGTAATAAGTGAAAATGCTGGTCTTTGAAGTCTCTATATCAAAGGCCTAATATACTCTTTATTTTCTTCTCTTATAAAGCATGATAAAAATATCTACTGAGATATTTTTTCTCTTCTGTTTCATATTAATCTTGTTGATCTTTTAAGTCTTCCAGTCTTTGGTTTACTCAGAATATTAATTGATCATACCAATTTATCAGCTGTTATCCACTCTCTGCACATTTGTACAGCTTTATTCAGCTCTGACTTTCATAACTTCACATTGAAATCCTTTGAAATGTTAAGTATACCCACAAAAGAGGTCTTCATAATTTCAGTTACACTGAGAACATGACAAATAAAATTAAACTAATAGAAGGGTATTATAATATAAGAATTCTTTACTATGAGGGTAGGGAGACCCTGTCACAGGTTGCCCCGAGAAGCTGTGGCTGCTCCTAGCAGTATCCAAGGCCAGGTTGGACACTGAGGCTTGGAACAACCTGGGGCAGTGGAAGGTGTCCCTGCCTATGGCAGGGGTTAGGAATGGATGAACCTTAAGGTCCTTCCAGCCCAAACCATTCCATGAGTCTGTGATTCCAAGACGATTCAACATAACTGCAGAAAGCAGGGGTCTCTGTGTGCTTCTCTTTAACAATTAACACTTAACAATTGCCCAGCCCAATCCATAATCTACATCTTAGACTTTGATGTGCTGTTATCACAGCATTGATTTTTCTCAACATATCAAAGTCTAAGATGTAGATTATGGATTGGGCTGGGCAATTTAGAATAGAGTCTACCAAAGATGCCCTTAAGTATATTTTAATTAGACATAGCTATAGTATGATACAGGCTTTGAGAAACTGGCAGCTTGTGGAACAGGCACAAAAACAATGCTGGATGGTTAAACTTTCAATATTCTGGGTGTCTGTAGATCTGTCACGCTGTCTTCAGAACTTGCCTAACAATTCCAAAAGCTAATGCTCAGAAGGAAACAGGAAATCCAGCAAACCTTATAGCACTGTTGGCAGCATCCGGGTCTTTGGCATGTACTTTTCCAACCACAGTACCAGATGCTGCATTTTCCTGTACTTCAAAAATGTAACTTGGCTTCAAAAACACTGGTGGTTCATCAGCATCTTCCACCGCTATTTTCACTGTCACCGTGTCCTTGAAGGGCCCGTTGCTGATGAACTTGGGGTCAATGTGGACATTGGCTGCCTCCACCTTCAGGCTGTAGGACTTTTTGGTTTCATAATCTAAGGTCTGTGAGAAACAAGAGGACAGTGCATTCCGGAGTCAGGGAAACCAGGCTGTAAGAGCAGCAGGCAGTGCCCCAGTGTTCAATGACATCAAACAAAGGTGAGCGTCTGTCAACGAGCTTGGACTGAAATGTGTGTATTTAAAAACATAAAGACTCAGATGGAAGGAGCTACATTCTATGTATGGAGCAGCATAGGAAGGCACACAAAATATCACCACAGAGTCCTGGTCCTGCTCTTTGCTTGCTGTATCACTGAGGAAATCATCTGTACTGGAAATACGAATTTTATCTCCATCCAGCCTTCCAGGCAGCACAAAAGTGCAACGGATGGGAAAGAAGCTCCCACATGAGCCCTGGCTTTATCCAGGCTGGCAGGCATTCCACGTGGATGTGGTTTGAAGTGCTCCTGGGTGCACCATGAGATAGCACACTGATAAGTTAAATTATTTAGGTAGTGGGGAAAATACGAAGATGGTTTGCAGTGCTTTCATTCCTGCAGTTCTTTCCAACCACAGAACTCATACGCTTTCCAAAGAGGAGGTGAAATAATATCCCATGGGACAAGTCCTTTTGGGAGTCTGATCAAAGCCACAGCACCTCTTCACCTGCATTGGCATGAAATGACTGCAGGGTTGCATCTCAAAATGATCACTCAGGTGCCAACCACAATTCACAAAGTATGTTAACACCAGTGGAGTGGAGTGACAGCTCACTCACATTTCAAAACACACAAAAAAATCCACTCCCACCTCTAGAACAGAGACAGAAATTGAACCAGGGAAGTTTTGAGCAGAGGAGACCTCTGGGTCCCTCTCTAAGGGTCTGCCCTAAAGGGCAGGGCAGGGTTGACCAGAAGTTGACCAGGTCTTCTCCTCTGAGTTCTGATTATCTTCAAGAGGGATAAATAGCTCAAAGATACAAAGGGCAAAATGATAATGCTTCCATAATAATAAGATTTATGTTCTGTAATTTCCAATTTAAAATTAATTTGATAACGTTTTCAAAGCTCCTGCTGACGGGCTGTGTGTGAAATCCCCTCTGCTGCTTTTCCCATAGCCTGTGACTCCTTCAGAACACTATTGTGGACAATGCACAGCTGAAGAATTCAAACTATAGGGCATGAGGCTTTTCAGACTGAACATAAAGCAACAGTGAATGTCTGCTACTTATCAGCACTAGGCAAAACTTCATTAACAATGAAGCTGATGGCATCATATTTTACCGTGACTTTTTATTATGAATTCATTTAGTTTGTGCAATTAATCCACTGTACAGTATTTATGTAACTCTTCTTGGTTATTTTCTTCCATTCCAATTCAGCTAATGGGGAAATGGAATATTAAGAGTTAATCACACCTTGAGAAATGAATTAAGTGAAATTTGCATTTACTAATTTTAGCTTAGGTAGTAATCCATTATTACCAAATATTTTTTTCAGCAACAAAAAACACTACATAGCAATAGGCATCACTCACCTTCTTAAGCTTCACAACCCCTTCCTGAGTCTCATAATCTGTGGTGATTTCAAACATGTCCATGCCATCTCCATCAATGATGCTGTAAGCCACCAAGCCATTCTCCCCAATGTCAGGATCTTTGGCCTTCACTCTCCCCACTTCCTCTCCTGGGACAGCTGCTTCCGACACTGACATCTGGTACACACCTGGGCCAGGGAGAACAGGGAGAACAGGCATGTGCCCCAAGTGAGCAAGCTGCTCCCCACTTGTGTGTTAACTCTTTGAACTTGAGAGTTCCAAAGAAACACAGTGATTTTTGGCATTTTCACTCCTCTGAAGGAATGTTGTGTTGTGTTGTGTTGTGTTGTGTTGTGTTGTGTTGTGTTGTGTTGTGTTGTGTTGTGTTCTGTTCTGTTCTAAAGAGCTTTGAGCAGCAAGTCAGCTGTGAAACCTTAACCCACATGGATAATGTGTAGAACATGACCTCCTCCCTGTTACCCCTCTGCTCAGGGAGTGACTTAAAAGGACAACTAACCACCCAGCATGCAGAAATTGTTGTGGCATCAAGGCTACCACCGATAGCAGAGAAGTTATTACAAAAATGGAAGGAAAACTCTCTCTCTCACGTGACTCATGGTAAAACCTTCACCTCCGTTTCTCATTTCTGCCCATTCATTCAAGAGGCGTAAATTATATACAGTGAATTGGATAAATCCTGTATGCTGTGCTGGCTAAAGTATAAATCTGCTGCTTTCGATGGCTTGAATTTGGAGTGTGAATATAGAGCAACAATGATTATTAAAATTTCACATCACAGAGAGTATGTACCAATTTGTATGTGATTTCATGGCAAACAAAAATGGCTTTCCCACAGGAAGTTCCAGTAGGAAAATCATCCCCAAACATCCCACAGGTATTTCCCTGGGTATTCAGGGACCCCAGAGGAGAGCAACACTGTTCCTGGATAAATATCTTTCCAACAGTTGTCTTTTAGGGACTACTGATTTCAGAACTTTCCCAACCCCCTCCAGAGTTCAGATAACATAACCTGATCCTAAATATATAAATCTATGTCAGCATATTCTGACACATCATCAGCAGTAATAAATTGGGGAGAAAAAAAAATTGATGCTAAAATAAAATAATCTAATTTATTCCCTTTTGTAATTGCTCCTATTTGCTCCATGGGCACCCTAGGAACATTAGGAGACTTACACCAGGCAGGGACTTGGCTCATTAACCATAAAAACAATTGCCACATGTCATTGAAATAGGTCATTAACTCCAGTTACAAAGAACCCAAAATTTAAGCATATACCTGATTAGCAGCTTGAGCAATGAACATTAAAAAAAAAAAAAAAAGTAAAATAAGAATGAAAATATCACTAATTTGGCTGTTTATACAGACCCTGCTTTTGAGTTACAAAGCATTCCCAAATCAGATTTAACCTGGGGGTGAATAATTAAGTAGAGGAACTGCTTTTGGTCATTTCTGATAATTTAACATGTTCTTGCAAAACACTCAGTGAAGGAGCTTGAATTCATAGAAAAATCTATAATTTGATTGAGTTAACAAAATATTGTATACTGGGGTCCCAGGTTATGATGTGGAGGGAAAAGGCTTGTTCGTAAGGTACATAAAACCTGATTTTTTATGATTTAATCCTTTTTTGAAGGGTAAATAACGCTGACACAGATTTTTGCATTCAGTTCTTGCATGAGAAGCCAGGGAGCTGCAGCACTGGAAGAAGAGCTGTTAAAGCTGTTAGAGGGATGGCCACGGCCAGGACATGTCAGGGTCAGAAGTGCTGCTCAGAGGAGAAACATGGGCTGAGACGGCTTTGAGTGAGTCTGCACTGCACTCAAAAAAACCCCAAAGCCATGCAGAGATGAGCTGCAGAACAGATGTGTGGGCCCACTAATGTACTGCCACCCAGCTGTGAAGGCTGGGTCTGGTAATGTCAGCCCTGATTAATTTTATATGTGAAAAGTAAATTGCTCAGGTATAAAAAAATTGCTGTATTTGACCTCCATTAATACACTTCAACAATTAAAAAATGTAATTGTGCTAAATTTAGTTTGTTTTGCAATGGTAAATATGAGTCTTGAAGAATATATGCATATGTCTCTCTGCTCATGTAAGTTATAGAGCATGGCCCAGTAGCTTCAAAAATGAAGTGTAGGGTCAGAAATCTTTGCAATTTAATGTTGGCCCTAAAAATGTCTCACTTTTCAACACAAAGCAAATAATCCAGACACTGAAGTTCCATATGTTACCAGCAAAAAATGAGTAACTAATACTTCTTTATTCACGTGTGGTACAATAATCCATCAGTTATTGCCTCTTCAAGCCTTGGGTGTGTCTGATACTTCACAAACATGGGTCCTGGCAGGAGATGGGAGAAGGATTTTGTTGATACTCACTCTGTGGGAACTTTGGTGGGTTGTCATTGACATCTGTAAGCGTAATTGTCACTTTGGTTGTCCCTGAGAGGCCTCCCATGTGTCCTCCCATGTCCTTGGCCTGTATCACTACATGGTACTCCTCCTTGGCTTCTCTGTCCATGTTGGGAAGGGCAGTTCGGATGATTCCTGAAGGCACAAACAAAGGTGGCATACACAGATTTAATGCAAACCTGGCTGCTGCATTTTGAGTGCATTAAACACAGCAATATTTGCAGTGATGGTGGATGTTTTGCTTTCCCTGAGCATTGCTGTGAGGAAAGCAGCCCTAATATTCCACACAGAGGACAGGCCTGGAGAATTACAGCTGAGTACAGAACCAGCCTTTTAATCATCACAGCATACAGAACACACAGAAACAACACCAGCTTTCTAGTGTAGAAGCTCCAGCAAATGCTAGGAGACCAAGCTGCAGCAGAGCAGGAAGCTTTGCTCAGACACAGCAGCAGCTGCGTCCCATCAGTACATTCAGTTCACTTTGATGTGCTCTGGTCACGAGGTGCCACTCAAAGAAACTGTTTAACAATACCTGTCTGAGCCTCCACCGAGAAGTAGGGTTGACCTTCAAGGATACTGTAAACCAATTTGGCACTGTTCCCATAGGTAGGGTCATCAGCATCTGAAGCTGTTACCTGAATAACTGATGTGCCTAAAAATGGAGAGCAAACACAGGAGGGAGAGTCAGAGGCAAACACATCTGGAAGGACCATGCAGAGATGCTTTCAGTCACACAGCAGAGCTGTTCTTAACATTTTTTTTTCCATGTTTGGTAAATGAAAATCAAAGTTACTTGACAATTTCTATATGACAAAATATACTCATATGATCCAAAAAGATCTGTCAGCAGCTGTGATGGGGATTAATGCTCTAACCAGTGAAGATATAAAAGTCAGCAGTCACCCTGCACCGTTATGGCTTTTCCCCTCAGTAGTTTAAGCCTTATATTGCTTTTGTCATTACACAGCCAAACAATAGAATTTTCCCTTACATTTTTCTCAGTAAGTTTCAGACAAATCATTCCTGTAGAAATCTCTGAGACAGACATAAGCTCAAATAGGAGATGAAAATGGAATAGATGGTGAGGCAGTAACTTCCCAGCTTTATTACACAGCTCTGCCAAAGGAATGATCTTTGTGTTTACCCCAGAGGATTCACAATCCATAAATTCCAGGGGATTCTTATGCTCCTTCCTAGGAGGAAAAATAGTTCTATTCTAGGAAGGTCTCCCAGTTAGGAGCTGTGCAGGGTTTGATTTGGCAGCAGATTAAATACATCAAGTGAATGATGGCTGAACACGAAAGTAAATTTTACTTCCCCAAATCCTTGACAATAAGAATGAAATAAAGCTAAGATGTCCTGACAGTGCAGCACCTTCCACAAGGGCAGTGCCCTCCTGAGCACTCACCTACATTGGATCTCTCGGGCACATTGGCATGGTAGTTTTCATGGAGAAACTCGGGTGGGTTGTCATTTATATCTTGAACTTTGACAATGAATTCAGAAGGGGGTTCCAAAGGTCTGTTTGTGTTCCTGTCCACAGCCTGAGCTGTCAGGGTATACTGAGCTCTCTCCTCCCGATCCAGTGTCTTGGTTGCATGAATGTTCCCTGATTTGTCATCAATAACAAAAATGATTCCTGCTCCTTCACCTGAGAGAATGTATTTAATGTTTCCATCTCCAGAATCAATATCTGAATGAAGCTACAAAAGGAGAAACAGACACATCTTAACAAGGGAAAACACATTTCCTGGATGTGCTTGTAAAACAAAGAAGTGCAGGAAATTGCTATCATTTCACAGTTTTCAACAATTGTGGCTTCCATCAGGCAATAATCGACATTCAGGGACATGCTGTGACCACAGGTACCCTGCATCCAGGGCAGTGCCAGCCCAGACATGCCTCCTGCCACATGCAGGACTCTGCTAAACGCAAAATTTCAGATTTAAGGAAGAGAATAGATAAAAAGATGCTTATAGCAGGTTCTTTATTCACATGAAGTTGGTGTGAGTAGTAATTTTTACAAAGATTTTGTACACTTCAGTGAACCATGTTCTAGTGGGATACATGTAAAAAGCTGTTAAATGTCAAATGGGATGAGTTAAGTGATAAATTAATGAGCCGAGCTGTGCCCAGCTGTGCAAGAAGGCCATGGGCATCCTGGCTTGGAGCAAGTACAATGAGGACAGCAGGACCAGGGAAGGGACTGTCTCCTGTACTGGGGGCACTGCTGAGGCCACCCCTCGGGGCTGTGGCCAGTTCTGGGTCTCCCCATTCAGGAAGGACATGGAGGGGCTGGAGCATGTCCAGGGAAGGGAACGGAGCTGGGGAAGGGGCTGGAGCCCCAGGAGCAGCTGAGGGAGCTGGAAAGGGGCTCAGCCTGGAGAAAAGAAGGCTCAGGGGGGCCCTTGTGGCTCTGCACAGCTCCTGACAGGAGGGGACAGCTGGGGGTTTGGGCTCTACTCCCAGGGAACAGGGACAGGAGGAGAGGGAACAGCCTCAGGCTGGGCCAGGGCAGGCTCAGGGTGGACATCAGCCGGAATTTCTTCATGGAAAGGGTGCTCAGGCCTTGACAGGGGCTGCTCAGGGAGGTTTGGAGTGCCCATCCCTGGAGGTGTCCCAGGAAGGGCTGGAGGTGGCACTCAGTGCTCTGGGCTGGGAACAGGGTGAACATCGGGCACAGCTGGGACTCCATGGGCTGGGAGAGCTTTTCCAACCTGAATGATTCTGGGATTCTGTGTTTGACAACTAATTTTTAATTACACCCTCTCTAATATAAAAGAGGCAACAAATGCTTACTAAACATTCTTAATTCCAAAACCAGTGCACATTTCAGTTTGATGAATGAGGGAAACATTGAGCCAAATTACAGATTTATTGATTTTGTATTGACAACTACAAATTGAACCATTTTAAACGAGAATACCCAGCATGGTATTTGCTGACATTGATCCTGTTTCTCAGGTCCTTTTGTGGTGGGGTTAAGTCAACACCGTTCTGCTGCCCATTTAGAAACTGGAAAATATACTGGTTTAGTTACCTGTTTATATTTTATTAGTGTTAGACAGTAGCAGAATAAAAAAAAAATCAGTCCAGGATATGTGTACATACACATGTGCACACAGATATTTACCTTCCTCTATACATAGCCCTCAATATATTTAACTGTACTGATAATTTGAAAATGAGAGGATAAAAAGATACCTATTTCACTGAGTTGCTGGGTTAGATATTCAATTTTTACTTGCTGTTTTTAAAGACCTGAGAATGGTATTCTTGAGACATATTTTTCCTCCTTTTGTTGGTGTGGTTCTTGGTGTTTTGCTGAGTAACAGCCTGCATAGCTTCATTCAAGGACTGCTGAGGTCAATGGAAATAATTGTATTGACTTAGGTTGTATTTTGCTTAGCATTTAAACTGAGCTACCAGAAAATGAAGAAGCAGCTTATACAGCACAAAGGCAACAACAACAACAACAGCAACAAAAAACCACAAAAAACACCCACAAAACTGTGGTAAGCACAAAATCACCTCAAAAATAATAAAAATTAAGACTATTAATCAATGGCTGAAAAAGGAATTCTTTCTTACCCTTCCTACCAGCACAGGATCTGGTCCTGTGTACTCCTCTATAACAAAGAACTGGTTCCACACCCAGCCTCTCTTGGAGCGGTGCAGGACTTGTCCTTCCTTGCCCTTCTCGTGGTGCCCGTGCAGCGAGGGCCGGGTGCGGCCAAGGCGCTCTGTGGTCAGGCCGTGGCTGTAGCACAGCACCCCCAGGCAGAGCAGAGCAGCCTGTAAACAATGGTCCTCCTTCATTTTTGGTTAGTGTGTAGGCGCAGGAGTATCCAAGATTCTACTCCTTCCACCTCGGAAGTCACAAAGTCTGGGGCCACTGAGGAGTTTCAGACCAACCCTTGTGCACATAGGATGGCACCACGCATTAAACACATCACCTTAATGCTCTGCAGCTTCCCAGCTCAGTTCCTGGAAGAAGGGAAAATGGAAAAAATCGTCAATTCTTTGAGGATCTAGTAGGGTTTTTTATTTAGCAAAACAAAACTAAGACTGCAAAATGGGTAAATATCAAGATAAGAAGATTAAAATAAATACATCAATGCTGATGAAATCCTGAGTAATGATCAGATTTGGTGTTTTGCTGCATGCAGCTGCCACCTTGCAGAATCTCCTGGCTGGCTGGTTTGGCCACTCAGTGACTGGAAGTTGAAAGACAGATAGGGAATCATATTTTCTCATGATCCTTTCAAATAGATTTAGCCCAAGATGCGAGGTAACTGTAGAAATACCTAATTTAGACCTAATCCCTCTTTAGAGCTTAGATATAAGTCTTAGATATAAGCTGCTAAGGTAGAGGTTCCAGATATAAGGGAGATCCCAAGACTTATCAGAAATGCAATATTTCTCCACCAGCCCTTTCATGATCAACACATCCTTGTGCTGAATGTAACCTGTTTTTTCTGGGCAGGAGCAGGGGCTGGCAGACCTCCAAGGAACTCCAGTTTGGATTTAAACCCGGGAAGCACCTCTGAGGATCAAGGCACCATCAGCATTGATTGCCAGTGTGATGCATTCAGATATTTTTAATAGTATAACAATTGATTTAACTATTTATTTCTACTTTCCCTGGATGTTAAATACCAGGATTACATTGATCTCCTACTTTCTTATACTTCTTAAAACACTTGGTCAGATTTAATATTTGAGGGAGAAAATGCATTATACAGTGGAACCCAAACTAACAGCCCTCAATCCATCACAAAGGCCACTTTCACTTATCTCTGGGGTATGTCCCAACATATTCTCCTTGAATCTTTACACAGCAAATTTTACAAGGTCCCTAAAATGTTTGGTTAATTTTTGGTGTGATTCACTTTACTCTTCTGCAAGATACTGATAAAAATCTTGACGTTATATTTATACAGGCAAATGTATAAATATGTACCACCATCAACTGTAAAACATAATGATTTTTAAATGTGAAGTAAGGAGATTTTAATGGCATTTTCAGCAGAGAAAATGTGAATATAGGCAAAAGCTTGAAGCTAAACACATTCTGTAACTCCAGCCAAAGACAAACATCTCACTAGTCCCAAACCCACTCATTTGGGGTTGTCTTTCTCACATCCTAAGCAGTCATGTCCTCCTTCCACATTCCATTTACAGTTACATAAAAATGCATTGGCTGACAGGGGTTCATGAATAAGGAATGACATATTTTGGTTGATTTCCTCAGAAAAGACCAGCTTTCAATTTTATTATACTGAAAACTGAAATCACCTCAATTACAGCACCAAACTAGCTCCAACATAATGAGTGAAATTACATTCTCACACATAGATGGAAATACAGTCTGGTTTTCCAAAGCATATTTATTAAATAGATTTGGTGTATCCATTTGACTTTTTCCTGTTGTTACATGATGACACATTACAGATTACTCACACCAGCATGGAACACATAGAAAGGAAAATAATCCCTATGATTTTGCTCAGGAAAATGCTTCTATTTTGACACAACGTATGCATGTGAAGTGTGGGGCATTAGGTCTGTGGTTTCTATTTCATGTCTCCATCTTGCTGAGGGGTAAAAACAACAAAAGGCTTAAATGGCGTGAAAACTGCGATTTCACCTATTTTGGAGGCTTGTTTTGCACCCAGTTTTGCATAGGAAAAAAAAAAAAAAGGTTGGGATTTCTGCTGTAGGGATCGCTCATCTGCAGTAGTTAGAAGGGATTGGGCTCCTAGAATGTTATAAAGAACCTACATGCTCTAAACATGGAATAGGAAGATATTCCTGCACAGCTGTACATTTCTAAACATGCTGTGGAAAAAAAAAAATCTGTAAATAAACTTCTTATGTTAATAGACTTGGGGTGCACTTGAAAATTAAACTCACTGATAGTCATTCATCATTAGCATCACAGAATGATGTCAGCTACAGAGACAAGTAAACAAATCTCCCCACTCTTCCCCAACTCCTCAATACTGTTATGTAAACCAGTGAACACTTTTTAAAGCTGCTTAACCAGAATGGCAGAACCAAGTTGATACACACACTGCTTATTATCAGCTCTTCAAGTGTGAAGTGCTGGAAACAAAATGTTAATCACAGATCCATGCTTATTTACTAACAAGGATTTAAAGCAAAAAAATGCTTGTTATCTTTTGTTTTATCCTGTCCATGTACAGAGATGAAGCAATAAGGCTCCACGTCTTCGTGCTAAAGAAAACTGTTCTCTCTTATCTATCACTTCAGAGAATGCCAGAATCTCAGCATGGTTTTAGCTGGAATGGACCTTAAAGCCCATCCAGTGCCACCCCTGCCATGGCAGGGACACCTTCCACTGTCCCAGGCTGCTCCCAGCCCCAGTGTCCAACCTGGCCTTGGACACTGCCAGGGATCCAGGGGCAGCCACAGCTGCTCTGGACACCCTGTGCCAGGGCCTGCCCACCCTCCCAGGGAACAACTCCTGATTCCCAATATCCCATCCGGCCCTGCCCTCTGGCACTGGGAGATATTCCCTGGGTCCTGTCCCTCCAGCCCTTGTCAATTGTCTCTCTCCATCTTTCCTGCAGCTCCTTCAGGCCCTGCAAGGCCACAGTGAGCTCACCCCAAAGCTTCTCCTGTCCAGGTGAACAATCCCAGCTCTGCCAGCCTTTCCTCCCAGCAGAGCTGCTCCATCCCTCTGCTCATCCTGCTGCCTCCTCTGGGCTCTCTGCAGCAGCTCCAGGTCCTGGCTGTGCTGGTCCCAGGGCTGGGGCAGCTCTGCAGGTGGGGTCTCACCTGAACACAGGGGCAGAGGGGCTGCCCTGCTGCCCATGCTGGGCTCAGCCCAGGGCAGGGGGTTCTGGCTGGGTCAGGTCCTTCTCAGGCTAAAAACAAGTCCCTCAGGCTGTTTGCAGCAATTGCTTCTGTTTTGGGTTGTAAAGGCAAAGGGCTCCATGCTAGCAGCAGTTCCAAGCTGGCTCTTTAGGCAGTGACCCCAGGTAAGACAGGCTGCCAGGAAAGCTGGAGCTGCAATGACGTGACCCTGGCCTCCTCAGGCCCCTTCTCCCCTCCTGGAATTCATGCTCTGCTCACTCACATCGTGTTCACTCCAGCAGTAAAACCTCTGACTCCTATCCTCAGAAAACCTAAAATAGCATAAATCAACAGGCTTCCACTGAAGGCTGTGAAATTACTTAAATTCAAGCCAGCTACAAGCTGGATTTTCATAAACTACTTGTATTCTAAAAGACAAGGTGCACAAGATGCTCTTAAGTTAAAGCTAAAATAAACGTCATTAAAAATGAAGCAATAGCTTTTACCAAAAAAAAAAAAAAAAATCCCAAATATCTTTTTTCCTTCCTTTATTTTCCAAACAATCTACTTAAAATATTTCAAATATTTCAACATTAACTCAACTGCTGAAAGCCTACAGTTTCCTTCTACTTCAAGCAGAAAACATGGAAAAACAGCTAAACAATTTATAAAGCAATTCCTTTTTCTCTTGGGGAAAAATACTTCATAATCCTGAGGCTTTGGAATACAGATGTGAGGATGGCAATTGTTGCAGCTGCTGGGCTGCTGCTCCAGTGAGCATCTGAAAATTCTGTGTGCAGCACTTGGATTCAGGCACTGCACAGATTTGTCAGACTGATTTCCCATGAATGGTTGCAGCCTTTTTGTAAGTCACAATCTTTGAGGCATTGGGGTATCTCTGCCCATAGGTTATAATCCCCAACTGCAGCAAAGCCAGTCTCAGTGAGCAGTTGACCAAACTGCAACACTGCTGCTTCTAGCTGGGACAGAGTTAACCTTCCTCCTGGTAGCTGCTCCATGGTGTGTTTTGGATTTAGGGACATGGTGCTGATAACACACTGAAGTTGGAGTTAGTGCTGAGCAGTGCTCCACACTGAGTCAAGGACTTTTCAGCTTTCAGCAGGCTGCACGGGAGGCACCAAGAGCTGGGAGTGGACACAGCTGGGATAACTGACCCAGCCTGCTCAGAGGGATATTCCAGACCATTCCACTGTGCTCGGCACATAAACTGGGAGGAGCTAGCCAGGTGTCTCTCAGGAGCTGGCTTGGCAGAAGTCTGTGAGTGGTGAGCAACTGCAGTGTGCATCACTTGTTCGGTATATTCAAATTCTTTCCTTGTTGTTATCACTATTTCCTTCCTTTTCTGTCCTATTAGAGTGTCTTTATCTCAACCCATGAGTGTTCTCACTTTTACTCTCCCAAATCTCTGCCCCATCCCTGGGGAGTAGCAGGGAGTGAGCAGTGCCTGTGTGGTGCTCAGTTGCTGGCTGAGGTTAATCGACAAACATCCTGATTTTTTTTTTTTTTTTTTTTACATTATTTAGAATTGCGCAAGATATCACTTTGAAATCCCAAATTTTCCTATCAAATCTGTAAGAAAAGCTGTTTCCCTCTTCCTTGAGCATAGTGGATCCCAAGTTTCATAGAAACATAGAATATCCTGAGTGGGAAGGGACCCACAGGGATCATCCGGTCCAGTTCGTGTCCCTGCCCAGACCCCCCAACAATCCCCCCAGGATCATGGATCCACCCCTGTCCCTGCCCAGACCCCCCAGCAATCCCCCCAGGATCATTGATCCAGCCCCTGTCCCTGCCCAGACCCCCCAACAATCCCCCCAGGATTATGGATCCAGCCCCTGTCCCTGTCCAGACCCCCAACAATCCCCCCTGTCCATCCCTGGTGTCCAAAGGCTCCTGGAGCTCCGGCATCCTCGGGGCTGTGCCCATTCCCTGGGGAGCCTGGGCAGTGCCAGCACCCTCTGGGGGAAGCAGAACCTTTCCCTGCTCTGCAGCCTGAGCCTGCCCTGGCCCAGCTCCAGCCACTCCCTGGCTGCTGTCCCTGGCCCAGAGCAGAGCTCAGAGCTGCCCCTGGGGAGGAAGTCTCAGACTGCTCTGGCTGAACCAAGATGGACTTAGACGCAAAAGCATGAATTCCATTGATATCTTTTAACTGTATACAGATGAATGTTGGCAATTTTGGTATTGAATAAGAGTGTTATCAGGGGTAAAGGGTGAACAAGAGTTAGTCAGCCACCACACAAGGTCTGATCTCATTAGCAATGCACATGAATGCAGTGAAATCCCTGAATATCATTGGATGCATGCAGAACAGAGAAATATTTTAAAAGTCTAGTCCACACTCTGAAAAAAAAACTTGCATGAGGAGGTGTATACCAATATGTCTGCATGGAAATAAAATGTGTCCCTAAACAATTGTGAGAACAGGCCTGCTGGGCATTTCTAGCTGCACAGACAGCGTGGCTGTGCTGTGTGCTTGTAGTTGTTAATGCAAACCTCACCAGTTTCAATTTTAACATAAGAAAAATCTGTTCTTTGACTGTTGGAAAATAACACCCATCAATATTCCTAATGGAAATATGCTGTTCATTTAAAAATTCAATAAAGAACACAACACCTAAAAAATAATATATCCATGTCCACGTGGAAACCATATTGCAAGAAGCCACTCTGCAAAGTCACTGTGCTCCACACAGCTTCACACAGATCTGAATGACTGCTCCAAGATACCAACACCGAAAAATGAAGAGGCGGCAGAGATAATTTCAATGACAAGAGCAGTGGCGGAAGTGAAGTCTAGCCAACTTTAAATTCCTTTCATTATTTTTATAGCAACAATAATCCCCAGCATTCATGATGATTTCCTGTGTGCTATTAAATGACCATATGCCAAATTATAATAGACTAAACAATTTTTTCTGATTTGTCTAGGCCATAACTTCTGGATGATGCATTAAAATAGCAATTGTTCTCAGGGATACACTTGGCAGAAGGCAGCCAAGATCACAGTGTTGCAGTATAATAATGGATGATTATGTTCTGAAATGTTTTGCAAAAGTGTCATGTAAATATAGCAAACTCCCAGTCTAAATGAGATTTTAGCTGTAATTAGAATTAGCTGAAAAGATGAAGGATTTATTCTACCATAATTTTATCATCAGACAAGGAAATGAATAGCTTTTTAATGACAGAATAAATATTGGATCATATTAGTTCTGGAGTTGAGAGTGCTTGAGTTTTGGGCAGAGAGGTGGAGGTAGGGCACAGCGGGAGGAGCTCTGAGAGGCAGGGAAGGACCTGCAGTGTCCAAGTGATGTCCCCAGCTGGGCAGGGACCTCTCCCCATGGGATCAGGCACTGCAAAGCTCCCCAGAACCTGGACAGATTCCTGCCTCTGGCAGTGGGGCTGTTCTGAGCAGCCCCAGGGCTCCCACTGCAGGGTTAAACCTCAGTGTTCAGCATGGAGTGTGTACCTCCCCTGGACACTGCAATTTCCATGGGCTCCTGGAAAACGAGCAGCTCCCATGGAAAGCAGGGGGGGAGCAGATCTCCAGATCCAATAATCAGTCGAGTCACACTGGTTAACCTTTAGGGTATATCATAAATGTAACTTTGGGAGTTTTTCATAAAACACACGAGGTGAGGGATGTGGAAGAGTTCTGTGCACAAGGGTTCCATTCCTCCTGTTCATTGATGAGTGTGGGAGGAGTTCAGCCTGTCACGGATCTTTATCCTCCTGCAGATTGCTCCATGCAAACCCTTGATGCCTACCAGTTTTCAAGAAATTTGGTGTATATTAATAAGAAAAGATTTTTGAAGGATAAAAGTTATTGTTGAAGAAAGCTATTCAGCCCTAACCAGTCAGTCTCCCACATTTAACATTTAATTTTATTTTTTTCCTCTTTAACAAAATGTTGTTCTCTTCCTTGAGTAATTTCAAGAAAATTACATAATAAAGTAAATTGATAGCATATTCCTTATTGTGTGTGGAACAAGAAAAACCAACAGGAATCACTACCTTGCACATTTAACTTAATTCTCTCCATTAATTTTTGATTTTAAACTGTTCTGCATTATCAGACCAATCTTTGAATAGTTTTTAGCTTGGACTTCATGATAAACTTATGCAAAAGAGGGTCTCTCATTTTATTTACACAAAATAACATTATGATATCAAGATCTGATTTGCAGCACATTCAGTTGCATGACACATATGGCACAGCCAGTTCTTCAAATAAAACCTTTAGTCCTTAAAACAACTGAAATTTTAAATTCTAGGTGTGCTAAATTTGGACAAGACTCAAATGAGGATTATTGCATTTTTCCACTGTAACTAGAAACCAGGCTGAATTTACCCTAAAGCAGAATTAAGGGAGGTGCAACACTGCTGTGACAAAATTTGCAAGGCATTCTTTAAAAGGACATCTGAACTGGGAGATGAGACAACATCAGCTGTCAGCTGTACCCCAGCAGTTTAGGGCTTCCTGTGTATTTCCAGTCAGGAAATCATCCCACTGGGTGGGATGAGTTTTGCTTCCTCAAATGAAGCCTCTATCCCAGGGCAGCACTGGGACACAGCACCAATACAGTTCCCTCTCTCAGTGCCAGCACCATGGGCCTCACTCATCATGTGTGAAACAGGAGAATTAAAAACTGAAGGACTCCCTCTGCATGAAACTGACTCCATGCCTGTGAGCAGCCCCAGAATCTGGTCATGTACATCTGTGTGTGCTGGGAATCAGGCACCAGCAGTATGGAATGACAGGACAACTGATAGAGAGAAGATTTAGAGCAGATATTAGGGAAAAAATAATTGTTCCCTGGGAGGTGGGCAGGCCCTGGCACAGGGTGCCCAGAGCAGCTGGGGCTGCCCCTGGATCCCTGGCAGTGCCCAAGGCCAGGCTGGACACTGGGGCTGGGAGCAGCCTGGGACAGTGGAAGGTGTCCCTGCCATGGCTGGGGCAGCACTGGAATTGGTTTAAGGCCCCTTCCAGCCAAAACCATCCTGGAATTTTTAAATAAAAGCCAATGTGCATTGGTCTCATGTAAAATGTTTTGTTTAGATGACAAGAGCTCTGATCTCTATACGTTCCTGCTGTATATGTAGCTGGTAAATTTCATTTTTCCCAGTGTGTGATTTCAAAGCAGACCAGCAGCCAGTAACTCCCTGTGAGCCCCTCTGCAGCTCTGGGTCCCTCTTGCTGGAGCACATTCCAGGCCTCACTGGAGAGAACAGCAAAAACCCCTCAGCTGAATGCAAATTAATATAAAGTTTTCTGTGCCATTCACAAAGCATAATTAGTCTTACGAGACAAAAGTATTTAGTCCAGAAAAGGAACTTCTTCATATTTAAGGATACCTGAGGGAAAAAAATTCACTTAATTATTGCACTGAATAATGAGAACCTCACACTCCCCCAGTTCACGTTCTATGTTTTGTATGGGAGCACTTTACACTGCAATGTAAAGGATTAGAATTTGAGGCTGCAGTTCTGCAGAGATAAGTGTATATATAACTTTATATTTGGTGAGGAAACAGCCAAGATTCTAGAGGTATCCCACCACAGAGGAATTCTAGGTCATGGCAAGATTTGTATGTACTAAATATAGAAGTGAAGTCTTTACAGAACTGGTGATTTGCATCTTGACAATAGAAGTCGCTTCAAAAATGCTAAGCAAGTTTTGTAGAATCCTATTCTGAGTTCCGTAGAATCCTATGAAAGGAAATCTTAATCCTTCGCATTTTTAAATTATGTTTTATAGCAGTGTATTGGATTACTGAGATGTTTAAAGCCAATAATCCCCAGTTGCTCCAAAGAAGAGTTTTTGAAATGTAACCACATTTTCCTGTAGCAGCATTGAGACTCAGCATTACAAAACCATAGACAAAGCCAGAAAATGATGGCCCTTTGAAAGCAGAAGTCATTGTGCAAGGAAGAGGAAGAGAAATAATCTCGTGAGCAGTGTGATGTGCTATCTGTTAGCACCCACCTCTGAATTCATCATGGAAGGAGGGCATTTTCCCCAAGCTTTGATTTAATTTGTGCTCATTAGGGAGGGGTGAGATTGCCTCTTGCTGTACCTCATATAAAGCAGGGGAAAGCAGGAAGACAACTTAGTACATTATGGAGTGAATGACACAGAAATAAGCCTGAGAGAGTGATATTAAAAGGATTGGGAAATGAAAAATGGCTGTAAACAGAGTTTTACATTTACTTGCTGCCCTGGGGAGATCCACTTAAGATAAATGTGACAGAGGCTGTCTGGTTTTAAGCATAAACTCTACAGGAACACAACCAGCATAAGAAAGGCAGTCTTATTAAAGAACATGGTGATTGATAGAGTCATTTCAAGTAATGACTAAGCTTTTGGTAGAGTTTATTTTAAATAGTAATTGTGTTCTTGTGCTTCTCAGACAAACTGGAATTCTCATAATTCCTGGCATGATCCAAGGCCAGCAAGGCTGAAGCCAAGCCCATGCTGGTCTCAGTCATTTTATTATTATGTAAGTGGCTATCAATGACAGCCTGAGGAGGACACAAATGACAACTAAAGTCAACTTACTTGCAACTACTAATTCTGTATTTACATGCTAAACCAACCCTGAATATTTTTCCCCTAAGAATTGATATGTATGAATATGTGAATAAAATTTGTGCTATGACTGATAGTCTCTTTGCTTAGTGCCAGAAATGAGACAGAAAGTCAAGATTAAATGGTAAAAACCTATCAAAAACTAACGTCTGCAGGCAGGTCTATTGAGCTCCCAAAACAAGGCAGACAGAATTCCAGCCAGCAATTCATTTCTGCTCAGATCCATAACCTCTTGCTGAAGGGCTGGCAGCCCCCTCAGGAGCAGAAATCTAAATTCATTCTGTGGTTCTGCACTTACAGCTTCATTTCCAGAGGCAGCTTCAGCAGTGCTGCCCAAAAGCTGGACTACTAAAGCATCCTGGGTGGTCTTTGTGTGGCCAGTGCGTTTCTCGACAAAACATTCTTCAACTTTGAATGTAATCCCACTGGACTCCTCAATCCCCTTGTCCCCTTCAGTTTGGTCTCCCTCATGCAGGAAAGTTCCTGATGAGACTTTCCCACCATGACTCATTTAGAGAGGTTCACATTACAGGCCCTGGAACATTTATCTTTACTCAACAAGTTAGGGAATTACTGAGAGTTCCCTTTACAAATACATTTGCTAAAAAGAGAACGGTGAGAACTAAATGACCAGTCAAAAGCCTTCTCCTTTCCCCAGCTTTCTTGGAGCTGCAGAAGGAAGAGCTCAGATCCTTTAGCCATGCCTGTGGAAGGTTCTTCTTTTGATAGCTTGCTTAAGTATTCCAGTTTAGTGCAGATTTCTTCCATAAAGAGCATAAAAGCCACTTTGAGATTTCTGAATGAAAAATTGAATCAATAATTAATTTTTGCCTAGGCAGAGATTGTCTGTGAGGAGACCAATTTTGGCTCAAAAGTATGAGATAACAACCTCAGAATATTCAAACACATTCCTAAAGCAGCCTCAGTGGCACTAATAAAGGAGACCATCACTGTTTAAATACCTAATGGAGGCTACAGCTGAAAAGACCAAATCTTCACATTTCTATTAATATTTGCAACCTATTAAATCACAAGATTATAATTAAAACAATGTTTGCATGAGTCTTTTCTGAGATGCCTTGCTGTAATTAATCACCATAGAATATTTCCATTTAACCTAAGAAACCCCAAGTACACAAACACAAAGAAAACACCACCTTCATTAAAACAACTTCCTTTTGGATTTCTGATCTGCTCTGAGCACAAATCAGAGGAATTATATGAATTTTTAGGGTTCATAGGCTGTAAGGCATAATTCCCAACTTATTATTGTAAACCCAAAAATCCAGCAACATGTGGTAGGATGATGCAATGAGATGCTAAGCATACAAATAAATACAATAATAGCACAAAAAAGACAGGCACAAAAAATAGCACAAAAAAGACAGACTGGTGTCAGCTTGCAATTAAAATTTGTTTTTCATTCAACTGATCCACTAAAAAAAAAGGGCAAATGATTCAGCATATTTTCCATAAGGATAACTCATTTCAAGTTAAACCTGTTCATCACATTTTTCTAAGTGATCACATGAACCACAAACACATCCCACACCTGGCCTGGAACTATTTCTGACCTGTAATTACAGATGATGGTGGCAAAACATTTCATTTCTGTTCCTGTGACAGAACCAGTAGCAACAACAGATTTAAGGCAGTGCCTTGCTTTAGCTGGAATGATGTTTGGTGTCATTGTTATCATGCAGAAAAGGCAAATTTTAAATACCCGAACTGATATTTCACACAGTTTGTCGTGGGAAATAGGCCAAAAATGGGCATTTTAAAAATTAGATTAGTGATATTCATAGCTGAATCTCTGAATTAACTTTATTAGAAGTCTTTTGGAAGTTCATTAGGGATTTTGAGGCTATAAATACCTTTTGTCACCCTTACTCTGGTGCCAAGGGCAAGCCTTGGCCTTAAGAGTACAATCACCAGGTGTGGTGGGGTGTGTCTGCAGGTCCTAGAACACCAAGCTCATGTCTGCATCTTGCACCAGCAATGTTTCCTTTAACCAACCGGAGATGATGAAAGTACTGGAGTGGGAATGAACCTGTGTCCAGTCAGGTAAAGCTTCACTTTCCACATCAATAACAATTTTCTCATTAATGAAAATCCCTGAAGTGCCCTTAAAAATGAATTTGGGGAAAAGAAGGAGGAAAACTGAACATTTGGTAGGACTGCTGGATTGAGAACAGTTTAATTTTTTTGATGAAATGACATTAATATGAGGCAAGTAGAAGGGAAAAAATTACACTTATAGAAGTGAAATAAATCCAAAACCCTAGTATTAAAAAATGACATGCATGTACAAATATACACATAAAAATACTGGAAGCTCCATTCACCAGAACAGCATTAAGGATTTTTTTTTTCTCCATGTTAAACATGCCCTTACATTCAGCTTATTTTCTACCAAAATGTTCTTTTCAAAATGTTGCCAGGGTGATATCACTATTTCAATCCAACCAATTTCCTTTGAAGTCTCCCATAACAGTAATTAAATAAATTGCTCTTGTAGTAATTATGGGGCTTTTTTTTTTTTTTTTTTTTTTTTTTTTTTGGAAAAGTAACTATTAGGTTAAAGAGAGATGAGAGAGTCTGTCACCAAACATAATCTTTCTAGAAACATTGGTGCTTGCTACATTTATTGGAAGAAGGATGGAAATGTCAACCTCCCAGCTGAAATAAGCACTAAGCTAAAATGACTGCTGACAGTCCTGGGAGTGCAGAGAGAAAGAAAATGGAAGTTGTGTCAATAGAAAGCTTTTAAATTCTATGTATTAAGCCCAAGAGGGCTGGTGAGAACTGGAAGGCCAAATTGCAGTGTTAAAGCAAGTGGATGGTGAACAAGATGAAGGGGATGGAGAGCTGAGGACTGATGATCCAGTGGAGGGCACAAAATGGAACAGTCCATAAATCCTTCGTTTTGGAGCCCCTGGGGACTGGGCTGCTGCAGTTGGGGAGGTTCTGTGTGCGGCCATCGTCAGCTCCAATGCCTCCCTTCTCTGCTCTGGGAATTTGATCAGTCCTGAGAGAGGCAAAAGAGGCTTTCACAGCTCCACAGTTTCCAAATGTATAACTTTATGTTCCAGCTGTACTTTGGCTTTGGCTCCAAGTCAGGCTAAAATTGCTAGGTGTAGCATGTCGAGCATCTCATGAATTTTTTTGGTTTGGTTGTTTTTTGTTTGTTTTTTTTTTTTTCCCAGAATAAGTTATTTTACCTTTGCTAGGGATTCCCTTTTATTTGTGGGGATTTGGCCTTCATCTGATAAGCAGCACTGATTTCAGAACAAACTTAGCTAACCCTCATCTTGTTCTCTGGCTTAGTCTGGTACCTCACACTTCATGGAATTTAAATTCTGGTGCTTGCTAGTATTGTTCACATTGCAAAGAACATGGAGCTTTCCATTTAAAGCTTTTCTTTTAATTCCTCAGCTCCGTTTTTCTTTATGTGTGATACTGAAACACCCATCCTCCCTTTCCTTTAAATCTCTCTGGGATATGAGATAATGTTGCATAAGAATAACCCACATGGATCAGTATCTGAATTTATTTATGGAGCCTTTACCATATCCCACCCAAGGACAGTGACACAGTGCTTGTCTGCAAGCTAAACCTCTGCTTTCTCACCACTTTGAAGACCCAAAGACAGTGTTTTCAACTTAAAAGCTCACAAGAGTGAGCAAAAGGACAATAAGAAATAGTTTCCTGGAAATCCAGTGGTCAGAGGGAATAAAGCACCAGACAGGCACCAGCTGGAGAAACTGGATCTGGGGATTCATCCAAGAACAGGGAACATCTTTCTGAGCAGACAGACATATTTCTTGTTCCAATGGATGGCTGACAGGGTAAACATTGCTATAAAAAACTTAACATGATTTTTTTTTTTTTTAAACTCTTTGTGCAAATTTTGTGAACCCCTTCTGGCTTAAGCTTCAGCAAGTGAGCTTAGACCCAAGGAATGGCAAATCCATATTATAAGCAGGAAGAATAATTAGGAAGGTCACGCACAGGCAGTTGTATTATGTTTGCAAACACAGCTTTAACTAAACCCAACAAATGATGGTGTAAGAATGAAATTGCCAATAGGAATGTTTACTAAATGCTTATTTAATAATGGGGCTTAAATAAATAGTGTAAAACATAATTTTCCACATGTTAATGTGAACTTTTTAAAATTTCAGCACCTTGTAAGCCCTTAGGACAGTGTCGCCGTTGTTTGTGACATGCCCAAGCTGGAATGAGCTGCCAGCACAGGCAGCAGGACCCAGCTGGATTCTTAGGCAGCATCAGCTTTTGGCCTGCCCAGGCCTTGGGTTTGGTTAATTTATTTGGCTGTAAGAAGTTATCTAAGGACCAAAGGGCTATTGCCTGTTTTGCTTGGGCTTTTTGCTTCACTCAGGATGACTCCATGCTGTAACACAGTGAGTTTTTGTGTATGTTTGAAATGAAAGGGTAAAAATAATAATGCTCTGGTCCATACACAGTGAACTACCTGTGCAGCCAGGAGACAGCAAAGGAGGAGAGAGGAGATCTGAAAACTGGAGAATAGTGGGGCTGGAAACTGCTCCCCACGGCTCAGCCGTGGAACCACTGCCGTCTGGGAGCTGCACAAAGCTCAGAGAGAGCACAGGGAGCAGAGGGTGCTGTTCAACACCCACAAAATCACCTTTCACAGCCACACCTGCTGCCATGTGCCCTACAGAGCTGAGGGGGAAGCGCAGCCTGAGGAGCAGGTTTGCAAACTTAACAGTGACTGGAAAAATAATGTTACAAAGAGAACAATGGCTCTGGGTCCAGGGAGAAGGATCCATCCCTGAGTTCTCTGTGATAAGGTCCCACACCCATCCTGCCTCAAGACCTCTGCTTGAGGCAGCTGATGGTTCCTTTCCATCAGGAAAAGGCAGGGACTGAGAAGCTCCTGTGCACCACTTTTAACTGTACATAACTTGTATAAGAGCTCAGTGTGGCAGAACTGATAATTCTTTGGTTAGACTCTTTAGAATTTAGGCCAGCAGAACGTTCTTGGCTTTTAATTTCTGTTCTTTTGGGTTAGATGAGCTCAACAAGCTGCAGCAGATTAAACTGGTGGCGACTTCAAGGACTCTGGACTGAGACCTGGATGTAACTCCACAACTGCTCAGAGGCAAAGCACTCAGCTGGACAAAGGGAATGTGTCAGCCCTGTGTGAGCTGTGCAGAGGAAACAGAGGGAGCAGCATGTGGGGAACAGAGGTAACCTGAGTAACCCTAACCCAACAGAGCACCAGCCCCTGCTTGGGAGAGTGGTTTTGACAGCTGTTAAAAAGTCATTACCATTCTATTCTTTGCTGGTAAGTTTTCCCACTTAAACAATCTCTGTATTTGTTAAATATAAAGCAAATCAAATTACTACAGACCTACAAGGAGAAAAGTGGTCATTCCATTTATTGAACACACAACTTTGGTGTCATTCTGCTGATGTTGGGAGCAGCAGAGGGGTGATAACCAGTGAGTCAGTGGCTTTACTGGGAGAGAGCACAGCACAGTCTCTGTTGAGCTGTCTTTGGGGTGAGCCTGTTCTTGGGATGGGGCTGTTCTCTCCTGGGCCTCACACATGGCAGAGGGGGACAGGAGACACAGGTGGCACCTTTGAGCTCATGAACAGGACAGCAGAGCAGTGAAGGTTGCAGCTGGCTCCCAGCCTTGGGATGAACAGCTCATTAGTGAGTGCTAAATGTTTGTGTGAGCACGTTTCCTGGATTAAATAGGGAATATCTTCTACCCAGCGTGCTGCAACTCACACATGCTGCCTGCAGTAAGAAAGCATGAGAACAGCTTGGGAGGTCAAGGCAGAGCCTTTGGCTTGGTTGGTTATTTTTGCTTCAGTGCAGCCCTGGTTCACAAAATACAGCTGATGGCACGAACCCGAGCCAGGACGGCCAGGAGGCCTCTCACAGTGGCCAGGCTGTGCAGCTTATGTAATCTGCTTTTCTGTTTTCGGGGGAGAGACGGGAGAGTTGGAGGCCAAATGGCCAAGTTCTCCTGTAAAAGAAGGGATAAAGCTGCAAAAGTACAGGGGGCCAGACCCCATGGCCATGAATATTCAGTATTTTAGGCTGTTGTTTCTAAAGGAAGATCATGTTCATAAACAGAACCAGAAAATACCCTTCAGGGTCAGTCCTGCTTTTGATTCCAAATGTTATGTTGGCTCAGACTTCCCCTTTCCTGGCCTCTCCCATTATCCCATTGAATTCATCAGGAGGCTGTGGCTACTGGCCAAAAGAAACGGGTAATGCATCCCAGAGCCCATATTCTTTGAAATATCTTCTGAGACAGGAATTTATAGCATCAATATAATGAAACTCAGATTACAGCATTAAAGTCTGAGTCTGTCTGCTTGCCACACATACCAGAATTATACAGAAAATTTGAGCCATGGAACCCTGAAGAAATTGGGGAAAATATGCACTCCCATCTAGAGGGAGGCTTTAGGACTTGGTTGCACCAAGTCAGAGAACGAGTTAAACCACATTAAAGAACAGCCTCAAGCAAGAGAGAAATCACGCATGATGCTACATAGGTAGCAGCAGCAGACCTGAAAGAATTGCCATGGAATGACAAACACTTTGGCTTTGGCACACTGAATTTAGCAAATTTAGCCTGGTCTAGAGCAGTTGCTACCTTAGATAAGAAAAAAATAGGATCAAGTCCTGACTCCATTCTCATTTTGTCCCTCCTGACTGTGACCAGCAGTGAGAGGGTTACTTTCTTGCTTTAAGGTATCTGTTTAGTGTGTTGTATTCTATGCCATTCTCTTTGATGTTATGTTTATTATTATGCATTCAATGATTATCAAATGGGTGCTTTCTATCCCAAAAAATCCACATTATTCTCCTGCAGTAATTACAAGTATTGCTTTTATAGACCAGAAACTGGACAGCTTTTTCCTGTAAAGGGAGACTTCACCTAAAACTTTGTAACAAACCTTCATTTATGAGAGACGGGAATCCTTTTTATTCCACTACATGAATTCAGTGGGCTGCCACGGGCCAGTCATAATCTGTTATTGTTTCCCTACAACCTTGTACTATTAATTTTTCTTTTTAATTAACTGTCCAGTCTAGTTTAGCTGTAGGAGTTATGATGGAGCTGCAATAGAAATGGTTTATGTCATGCCTTTGTCAAAAAGCTTTCCCCTACAGCAGCAGAATGTAATTGAAAAGCCATTTTAAAATAAAAGTAACTGAGTGGTTGCAAATGCAGGTTGTCAGGAATGGAGAGGGAAAAACCTTTGCATTGCATTAGATTTTACCAATCACTACTTGTGTGTCTTTATTAGTGTTTACACAGATGAGGAAAGCCACAGAAACTGCATTTGCTGCGTGGTTATATCAGCAAGTGTTCCTGCAAGATACATTCTTAAATTTTTCTTCAACTGTGACTAACAATGTAGTAATTGGCTGGGTTAAACGCTCAAAAGAATTAAATACACTAAATTTTGATTTATTTTATGGCATACAGAATATGTCAATTTTTGAGACAGCAAACTAACATCTGAGCAGAATTCAAATCGCTTTTATTGCATATGAAACCCTGAAAGGCTGAGTGCACAGTCATCTTTTCATATGTAATATATATGTGAAAGGCAAACTATGTAGTTTTTTCTTGGGTTTATTTTTCTAGCCCTGGCTATGTGTATTTTTTCTTGGAGACACTATAGTAGAAATTTTAAATATGCTATTATTTCCTCCTCACCATCACTATTAAAACACAAAGTGAGCAACTGTATATATATATATATATATATATATATATATATATATATATATATATATATGTATGTATGTATATAGGTATACATGTGTGTGTATATATACACACTGTATATTTATGTATTTATTGTTAAAGCTGACAACAGTTTTATCCAGAAATTCCCATTAAAATTGTTTCAGAAAGACTCTGATTTAGCTTTTAATTCTCACTTTTCACCTTTGAAGTAACTGTGGAACTTTTGCCAGTTCGTTGTATCAGAGCACAATTTCCAAGTATTTGAGGTTATTTTGACCCAGAAATGATTGGAGTTTTGGGGAGTTTTTCAGTCAATGGATCAATCTTTTACTGTCCTTTCTCCTCTACTGGCCAATCTCTACAGCCTGTGCAGTGCAAGTTCCTTTGGGAATCTCATCCTGGGGCGGGGATTTCAGGAGTTTCTGGTTCCTTAGCCCAGCCAGGCTGCTCCAGATCCTGCTCCAGAGCTGCACCCTGCAGCCCAGGCATGGCTGGGATTCCCCAGAAAGCTGGAAAATGCAGGGATGAGTCTCTGATGACTCAGTTATTTCAGGATTCAACCAGGAACAAACTTTTTTTGACACAAAAAGCTGAATTTCAGCTCAGGTACATGTTAATTGTTTTCAAAAACAAATCACTCATTTCAGCATTCTTCTACATTGAAGATTCTTTCAAGGCAACATGGAAATAATTGTCTATTAAAAAGCAGATAGGAAAACCTTAAATGTCCATGTTAGTAAGTACTGAGACCACAAGAGACAGGATAGTGTCAATGTATTTCCCCACTTGATGTCTTTGAAGCCTTTGTAATTTCTAACAAAATAATCATTCTTCTTTGGTATCTGTGACCAGAATATGTCTTATAATTATCCCAAAAATGTTTCCAAAGGTTTTTCAGCTCAAATAAGGTCTTGAAGAGAACCAAAAAGACAGAAGTAATAAATTCAGACTCCATCTCATTGCACAGACTATGTAAAATGACACTTACTCTTCTTAACAGTTCATTCTCAGGCATTTCTTTAAGAGCCACCTGGAGATTCCCTGTACTTTGGAGTGTCATCCTACTAAAATCAAAGCTTTTGCCCTCACATGTGAGTCTATTTCATTTAGAATACTAATATCCATCCTAAAATACATGTGATGAGCTAATCCTGCAGATACACTGAGTGTCTGTTCTCTGGGTTGACACTGAGAATTCAAAATTCAGGTTTTAAAAACCTACAGAAGTGGATATTTGTAGAGAAGCAAAGTGAAGATGTGAGACAGATAAAACAGGCAGCTGGAGGGGGAACACTCTGCTCTGACTTACAGGCCAGGTTCAACATGCAGGACAGGGATTCGAAGTGCAAATTAATTTTCTTTCCACGTGCCATCTGTGCAAAAACAAAACTATAGAGGAATTTCATTCCAAGACCTGCTCTGTGCATCAGGAACAGCCTGGTTTTCCCATTATGGTCTTTCTACATAAGAATGGAATATTACATATGAAAGAGGCAAAGTATGTATTATACAGCACTAATTTATATATTCAGGACGTGAACTTCAGTTTCTCATCCCATCTGATGAGCTCATCACAGCCTTCCAGGATCTGAGGGGGCTGCAGGAGTGTGGAGAGAGGCTCTGCACCAGGAGCTGCAGTGCCAGGGGCAAGGGCAAGGGCTTCACTCTCACAGAGGAGAAATTCAGTCAGGTGTTGGGAAGGAATTGTTCCCTGGGAGGGTGGGCAGGCCATGGCAGGGATGGCACTGGGTGGGCTTTTAGGTCCCTTCCAACCCATTCTGGGAGTCCCTGATTTTATGATTCTATGAGAGAATTCTTTTTTGGGGTCCTGAGGACCCTTTATTCATGTAGGATGCTTTACAGAATAATATCATCATAGGGAAGTGTATCTCTTATGCTTACCCTCAGTCTCTCTTGAAATTCAGTATCTAAAATCCAAGCAGCACAGGAGGAAAATGTCCAGTCAGGATATTCCCAGTTCCTGTAGCTCCCTGGTCACCTTCTGTAGTCACTGAGCCAAGGCTGTGTCACAGCCCCCAGCAGCTCAGCAGGGCCTTGCTGTCTGCCCCACTGCTCTTTGTTCCATGAACAATAGTTAAACATGAATATTTTACCTTCTCAACTCTTGTCATTATCCAGATACTGTAACAGGAAATTTGCATTCCTGAATAAGCACAGCTGGAAGTAATTTAAGAAAGATCCTTCAAAAGAAGGGAAGAGAATTTAGGAAGCATATGGAGTCATAGGTTTACATGATAATCAACAAAAGCAGCTCTTGTTCCTCCTCTTTTGCAGGGAGACACTTCACACTCCAAGCAGAGGGAACATCCCACAGTCTCTCTGCAGGAAGCTTTCTTTCACAAATTATTTGCTTTAACTCTGAAATGCAAAGAAGTCTATGAAAAAAAAAGACAACACTTTGTCAGATAAAACTGCGGTAGGAGCCCAGTTAAAATTCACTTATCTCACGCACTAGTGAGAGTGATGGGCTGTTTTCCTTTAAGCATATTCCTCACAGTCATTTAATTTCTAAAAATTAAGTCCGTTTAGAAGTAGCTCTGAAGTCAAGAACAAATGGAGTAGAAAGGGGCCTGAACTAAACCATGAACTGAAATATTAGAAAATGCTAAAAGAGGCAAAACAGTGGTGAAAAAATTCATGTAACTGTGCATGGAACAGAGACATGCAGAAGTAACTTCAGATATTTTTCTCTATGTCTTCTTGATACCCAGGAATGAATTTGAAACCTAGTCAGGAAGTCTTCAAACCAAACCCTCTTTAGAATCATTCTGTTGAGAAACTGGATCTGAACAAGGGCTGAGCACTGATGCAAAATATGGCTTTTGTGGTCAGACAGGACCAGAATCTGCCTCTGCCATTGCTCAGGAGTTAATTCAACCCAGTGCTGCTGGTGTCACCCAGCCTGACTGCTGCAGTCCCCTCTCCAAATCTGAGGACACCACACACACACATCCCATAGAGCTGCTCACAAGGATGTTGAAGTGTTGGTCCATTTGGCTGCCAGAAATAAGATCATTGTCATTTAAGGACATTTTCACAGAAATGGAGCATCTGTTAAGCAGGACCTGAGCAAATTGAATGTAGAAACTGTGAATGAGTCAGCAAGACAAAGAGCTTTAAAATCCTGGCATGGTACTTTTTATCCCACACAATTCAGGTGGGCTCATGTCTTTGATTCTGTAAAAATGATAGTGTTTAGCTATTTATTATCTATTACACCTAATCTGTTTCTGTGTTAAACTTAGAAACAAACAATGAACGCTCCTGTAAGTGAGCAATTCTCACCTCTGTGGAATCAGAGCAACAGCACAACTGAAAGTCACAGGGAATTTGAAAAATTAAAGGCATCAGAGCAGCAGATCCAACTATTTTTATGTCTAGAGTTTCCCACACTCTGTACTTCCACACTTACCACCTTCTCTGAAGCCTGAGGGTCACCACGAAGGTCCTTTCCCAACCCAAGTCTGAGCAGTTATACTGAGCTCAGAATATCAGAGTCCAAACGTGGAATTAAGCACTCACTAGAATAAGGAAAGTATGAACCTGTTTGACTGATTACTTCCAGCTGTAAACTAAATATCAGAAAAATTCTTACATTCCTGTTCTTCAGTGCTCCACTGCTGTGGATTTTCAAGTGATACTTTGATATTTAAAACAAGAAATTCAACAACAGGGATTCAAAACATGTCCCTTATCAAACTGTACTGTAGAGAGGGAGAAGGATGGTCTGTGTCCTACAGCTGACAGCTATCAGGAATTCTGGTTAAACTCTTTGAGGGATCAGTGCCTGCAGAAGTGTTCCTTATATTGCACAAACATTGTAGACACTGCAGAAGCAATGTCCCAGTCATGGATCCCTGACATCCCTCAGGAGATCACAGGGCTGGGTGCAGGACTTACCTTCACCCACTGGAAACCTGCTGCCAGTTGATGTAGCATATTCCACACATCTGAAATGCCACTTCAGGAGCTGTGACACCTGTCAGCCCTCTGCTGCCACTCAGCCACTACTTCAGCTCTGGCTGCAAAGAAGGAAAAAGGACATTTGAAATCCAAACCATTGGTGGGACCATAAAAAATGAAACTGAAGCCTGGCCTATAAATTACCACAGCAGTCTAAAGACAAGAAATTAAATACTACTTATAATTAATAAATAGCCTTTACCTAGAATCACAGAAGGCCAGGTTTGGAAAGGACCTTAAAGATAACCCAGTGCCACCCCTGCCATGGGCAGGGACACCTTCCACCATCCCAGCCCCGTCCAACCTGGAATATTTAAGACTCACTTTTGCTACAGTGTTCCCATAACTAAAATGCTTGAGGCCATATCAAAATTCTTTCACATATCTTTTGTGTTATCTATGGAAAAAATCTGTTCTGGTAACATTATCCAAGACCAGACACACTGTAGTGAAAAAAGGAACAGCTGCAGATGCCATTAACCAGCAAGATGTGCTTTGAACATTTCTAAGTGCTCTAAAGGCGTATTAGAAAATTAGTGGGTTTATCATTATGATGGCAAAGGGAGAAGATTATTTTAGGAAGTGGAACTGCCACTACAGTAGTGAAAAAAATACGTAGGAGAAAACATCTGAAGCAAAAACAAACAAACAAAAAAACCAAACCAAACAAAAAACAACAAAACAAAACAAACAAAAACAAACAAACAAACAAAACCACAAAACAAAACACCCCCCCCCAAAAAAAACAAACCCCAAACAAGTAAGAGGTGCCTCTGCCTGTAAGAAGTTCATCTACAGCTGTTTCAATGGTTACAATTCTTTCACAAATGGGGCAGGAAGTTGAATCAGCCTGGACAAAGGGAGCAAAAACAAAAAGAAACCTGCTGAATCATTTCTCATGGCAAGTCTTGAACTTAAATTGGTAAATTAATGATGGTCACCATTTCCCAGAGCAGTCATCCTCACACCTCATAATTTCACATCTCATCATCCCAGGTGTTTCTGACAATGTCCCCACACAAGTAAAATATAGATAAAATATAATTAATGTGACTGAATGCAAAGGAAATACTCAGTGTGATCTGTTGTTACCTACGGGTGCAGACACTGCATTCCTGAGGTTCATTTGAGACCTTGATAGATACTTAAACAGCCCTAACTGTATTCTAGGACTAAGATCCATTCCAGCCAAGGAAACCAGGCTAGATTCCCTAGTACCTCCAAATTTATTAACTGCAAATTTCTAGAACCAATTATTAAAAAATAGCCTCTGTAATTTGGGCTAATAGATCCAAGTCAGTAATTTTCTGTAGTGCTTAATTGTTGAAGATACATCATCTGTATCAATCCTTCATTTTATACCTACTTTTCACCCCTGTTAAACCAATCAAGTTTTAATTGCAAAAAACCCAGTTCAGCAGCACAGGTTGCATTTCAGAGTTCCCAGCACAAGTGTTGAAAAGGAAACAAGCATTGATTGGCTATTTTACATTCAGTATTGCACAAACATATTTCACTCTTGCTCCATCGAAGGAAGAAATAAAGTCATGTGGCTTCTGTGGCTTCTCAGGACTGCAAATACATTGAGTCCTTTGTAAAAATTTGGGATACACGTGCCATATAAGCACATTCCTTGACAGTGGATCTTGCTAAGGTTAAGCTCTGTGGAGTGATGATTTGTGTGATGACAGAGCCACTAATATAAAAGCACTTGGTTGCTAAAAGTAGTCCACACATTCATGCTATGAAGTACCTATGCCACTTTGAAATATATTCATTTTGCAATTTTTTTTTCATAAAGGACCCTTTTGAACTAATTCACAATTCATATGAATGACTGAAACAGAATAAACTCCCTCCTTTTGAGAATTGATTCAATATCTTTACAGAAAACAACATATTTATGGATGACTTTGCAGCTCAGGACTCCTTTATGCCTGAGACATTTGAATTTGCTTGGATAAGGACTTCTCAAAATATCCTCTTAAATATCCCTATCATCCAATTTTTTAAGCTCTTCTTTTGTTTTTAAAAGCTTCAGAGATTTGATGACAGACACTGCCACTCCCAACCTGGCCTGCAGCTCCATTAACTTCTCCCTGTGCATCCTCCTGGCCGCCAGTAAAGGGACCAATCAGGGGACCACGGAGTGGGCTGGGCTGCAAGCATCTTAAAGAATAATAGATACTAAATAACAAATAATCATTTCACTGCCAGTTACAGCCTCTATTCTGCAGTCACACTGCATTGCAACAAATATCAGGGGTTACAAACTGATACTTTTTGCAGCATTAACCAGTGTTAGAAGTAAATAAATCTTCATATTAACATCAAGCAGGGAGAAACTCCTCTAGATGTTAATTTTCATTAAAAACATGGTTTGAGACTATTTCCATCCTTGTGACTGTAGGCAGAACAGTTTAGCTGAGTAATTGATATTTAGGGGTCAGATACTATTTATTTCTTATTACCATTTAATTTATCAGATACCTATTACTTACTGTATAACATTTTTATCTTCCTATTTTCTCTGCAGCTAAATATGCCTTCAGGAGTTCTAATAATTTTACAACACTTACAAAAGGGTGAAAAGCCAAGGCCCCCCCCTCCCCGCAACTGCTGTATTTAAAGAAGGCTGTTTCAAAGTCCAATTACAATTACAAGAAAACTTAAAAAAAAAAAAAAATCCATTAAACAGTTCCAATGCTTCAAACAGATTTGCCACAGTGGTTCTTTAAACCACACGGCCCAACAAGACTTTATGGGGCAAAAGAAGCTGTGGCTTCAGGGCTGGTTGATGCAAAGTGACAGGCGGAGCAGTTTGGAAATGCGGCTGGGAGCGGGGCAGGAGCCCCGGCCCATTGTCACTCTGGCAATTATTGCACAACGCCTGATGGGAGACGGGCCTGGCCAGCAGCTGAATCCGGCATTGTCCTCGCACCATAAAAAGATTTGGGAGTCTGAAAAGCAGAGGAACGGAATCTCACAGCTTCTTAGAGTACCCTCTGAAAGGGCCATTGTAACATCATCATAAATCCTGGGCTCCCCAGGCACTTGACAACTAAAGCAGTGGACAATAGAATTCTTGTGCTGGACAAAACGCTCCTTGTCTGCCAAAGAGTTTATCTGCTTCATTTACAAATGTCTTTCATTGTACCCAAATAATTCCCTATTACCAAAACGATTAGGAACAGCACTAAATAAATATTCACAGCTTTGTGGGCCGTTTGGCAAAGTGAATAAACCAATACAATCGAGGTGCAGGCAAAATATGAGATTTATGCAGAGAAAACCCAAAACATCCCCAAACCTCTGTTTATTTTCATTTTCCCTTTTCCTGATGTGCTGCAAACACATTTGTCCCTCTAAAAAACACCCAGGTACATTACTCTTATCAAAAGAGATGAAAAATATTAGAAATCCACAAAGATCTCAAATTATATCCACTGTGCCCCTAAAATTAAATATTTACAGAAGAGCAGTTCCAGAAATAAACTTGGGAGCATATCTGAGAGTTTAATGAAATAGAGACAAATTGCTCACAATTTTAAAAGGATTTAAACTGTGGATTTCTAACTACATATGTTTAGGTCCCACTTACTGAGAAATCCAAAAGCATCAGGGATGAGTTTCTGAAATGAAATGGTGCCAGATTCTTGCAACTCCTTTCAAGCCCAATGAAAATTCTGGTAAATATCACATAAATTAATGAAAGATATTAAAATATTCCATATATATGACACTTCAAAAAGCATTTCTAGCACAGTCAGAACTCCATTGCCTCAGGTTTCCACATAAATGATTATTTGATTAAAATTTACTGGAGAAGTGCCTATGGAAACACAACTGACACCACACACAATGATTAAAGAAAAACCCTAATAATCTAAATTATTGCTCAAGCAAAGAGTGCTGATCATATTCAAAGTGCCAGAGACATCTGCATGGCTGAATTAAAACCTGGAGAAGTCAAAACTGCTTGACTGAATTATTGACCATAAACTACTTCTTGAAATCCAATACATGAACAAGGTTTTTTACATAGCCCAGGCCAATGGACTGAGTGGCTGAAGGGCTTTTTTTTCCCCCCTGTGATTAATTATTATAGGACCACAAAGAATGCAGGTATTCATAACCTATGAAACAGATTACTCATATTAAATATTCAGAATGTATGCAATAAACAACAACAATAGTGGTAAAATTAAAAAAAAAGAAAAAGAAAAAGAAAAAGAAAAAGAAAAAGAAAAAGAAAAAGAAAAAGAAAAAGAAAAAGAAAAGAAAAAGAAAGGAAGCCAATGTAATTTAAAATAAAAATGATCAGGTTTGAGCTCACAATCACAAAGGTTTAGGAATATGTGAGCTTTCCATGGTTCTGTCATGAATTTGCAGTCTGGACCTGCCACACGTCACTTAACCTTGGAGCCATTGCTGAAAGTGAGCAAAGGCACACTATAAAACATTTCACCTCTGAAAAATGCACTAATCCATATAAAACTCAGAGGAAAGAGGCTGGAACTCAGAGCTCCCACATGCCAGCTGAGGATCTCCGCTGTTTGGGTGCAGAGCTTCCTGATTTCTTCTCTCACGTCTCTCCTCACTGAATAATTAACTGTTCTAAAGATGTAGGTATAAGTTCTGTCTTAAAATAAAGTTTAAACTTGACTTCCCCAATGCTGTTTTTTGGTGTTTGCTGCTCTGTGCTAGGCACTGCCCAAACTCCCCTTTCTCCTGAAGCT
Source organism: Vidua chalybeata (assembly GCF_026979565.1). Taxonomy (NCBI): domain Eukaryota; kingdom Metazoa; phylum Chordata; class Aves; order Passeriformes; family Viduidae; genus Vidua; species Vidua chalybeata. Next base: position 643,401 of record NC_071540.1, read on the forward strand.
GGATCATCTGTATAAATATAATTTGCATGAAATTATTATGATCATTTCTGCAATTTGCATTTTGAAGGAACACAGCTTCAACAAAATTTGCTTCCTGTCAGCTCTCTGAGTTTTATTCTAGGCCTACTATACCCCACAGCACAACACCGTATTTCTATATGGAGTCATCTCTGTTTAGGTATTAAAAAAATGGATCTGCACTGGGGTTTAAGTCTTAGTGTACAACAGGGATTACTTAATCCTTCTGGAGAACTCGGATCTGGGGGCCTTGACCAGGGTGAGCATCCTTGGCTGTGTAACAATTGCTCCTTTGCTAGTCATTATCTTAGTAACTAAATAAGCTCATGCTTGGAATCACCTTGCAGGAGAAACTGTTTTTCCCTCTGATTCCAGGCAGCTGAGCCAAGCAATGGGAATCCCACAGTTAGCAATCAACAGAGCAGCCCAGGATAATTCAGGTGGGAAGGGGCCCTGGAGGACTCCTTGTCCAACTGCACTACTGAAAGCAGCTCCAAATTCAAAGTTCATTTAGGTAATTAAGGCTGTCACTTAATTAATGTCCACAGCTGACACCAGCAGCACAACCAAGGTCTCTGTGTGGACATGGACACGTAAGGGTTCCCCATCTTGTGCTGAACGATGGTCAGGTGCAAACGTATGGAACAAAGCAAAGGGCAAGAACTGCAGCAGAAGGCATAGAAGAGCAATTTGGATAACCTGCCTTCCCCACACACACCTAGAGACACGCCTGTTGGCAGGGCAGGGTAAATAACTCTGATTTCAGAGCTGGGGGTGTTTTCCCTGCCCTGTGCTCACTCCTGAGCAGCAGGGACAGGAGCACACACTGTCCCTCTACCACCACAACCCTGCAGCCCCTGAGGTCAGTTCTGCTGCTTCTGCTTCCGAGGCAGGGAAGTGTTAATGCCTGTGTCCACACACAGGGCTCAGTCCTGCAGGAGCTGTTCTCAACCCAAGAAGCCTGACATAAAATGAGGATCAGAACCAGAATTTGACTCAAAAAGTTGTACAGCCCTGTACCTTTGTCCAGAAGGAAAGCATGTCTCCACTTGAGGGGGATGCCACAGGGGAGAAGGACAAAATGCAAGAGCTGCAGAGGTTTCGCACAAACAAGGTTCTGTTCTAAGCAGGTTAACAGCCTGTTTCGCTTTCTTATGAGCTATTCTGACTTTTTACTCTGCCCAAATATTTCCTCTGGTGCTCCTATCCCATGTCCACCCACACTGCTCTGGCACAGGCAGGGAACCAGGAGAGCAGAGCAGCTCTGCCAAACCTGCCACCTCAAAACCCAGCTGGGAGAGCACAAACCAGGCAGAAAGGAAGCTCCGGAGCAGAGCAGCTCTGTGCTCTCATAAGAGACAAAATCACATCTCAGTGCTTTGCAGAATGTTAACAGTCTGCAGACTAAAGCCCAAATCTCACCCATCTGAGGCCAAATTACCCAGCAGGACAGCAAAGGTTCGTATGGGCTCACAAGGAACAAATTAACCTCTCTCCAAAAGCCTTCTGCAAATCACATGAGTGCCCAGTCCTGTGCTCACCCATACAATATGACTTTATCAGCTTTTTCTTGCTTTTGGGTCACAAGGGCCTGGAGGCAAACGATGGGCCCTGGAGGGTGAAGTCTGTATTAATTATCCTCATGCTGCTGCAGTCCCATCCTACCCAGGTACCAGGGATACAAGTGGACTGGGAGACCTGCAGGCAGGTGTGTTCTGTCATTTTAAATATCATAAATCAAGCCCTCTGTTTCAATGTTTCCAATTTCCTTGTGCTTCCTCTAAAATCTAAATTTGGAAGCATTTTGGATCCACAGCAAGCAGCTACAGACTTTTTGTGCATACACACTTATACAGATGTATATGCATGTAAATAAATATGAATTAAAAATTATACAAGTTTTTCATGCTTAAATAAATATTTCTATGTACCACACTATGTAATTCAAATTACCTACATGTGGGAAAAGCACTTCATTTGTACTCTAAAAATTTGACTTTTTATTTTTGTTGTCTAACAGATTCTCTCAAACCTTTGTTCTTGAGCCGCTACCAGTAAAAGGCTCATATATATTCTCTCTTGGAAAAGCAAATTCTACATGCAGAGCATACCAAATCAGTTCCTGCCAGTGCAGCAGGCACACAGAGCTGCTCTGAAGCCTTCTGAGTCACACTGGAGCTCAGCTTCCACTGGCAGCAGATGTCAGACACCACGGATTGGGAGCTTGTCAGCACTGAAAAATTTTTATGGCAAATTTGCCCCTACAGTTTTGGGGTTTTTTCTGGTTTGTGTCCTCCCCTTGCCATTTTCCTATTCTTTGGTGCTTTTTTTCCACTAAACATGAATGGCCAGATCCTTCCTCTAGAGCAAATCCATAGCAGAGGCTGTTTTCACTAGCATTTGGTGCTCTATTTATATTAGCTTTCAGGAGGCCGTTCTCGATTTCTTTCCTCTGGCTTTCTTCTGCTCTCTTTTATCAATCTCTTCTAGTGACCTGAAAAGAAATCCTAAAAATTGAGAGCCACTGAAGTATATGCTGAATGCCCCCATTAGTCAAGCTGTAGGGGACACTCAGCACAGAAAATAAATTCAACTAACCTTTGGAAAAATCTTTATATAAATGTTCTACAAAATCATCCTGCTGGTTCCAGGTCCACTGGAGACGCCCAAGGAAGAATAATTCTGGGACATCAGAGATACCATAAAGGAGAATATCTAAGAGTCTGTCCAAGAGTCTCAAGAGAGACAGAATTCTTTGGTCTCAGGGACATTTTTTCCTACCTTCTTCCTTTTATTAATAAATAAAGAAAAGAGGAGTTGTTCAAAGCCACCCCAGAGATCTGATGTTTCTGAATTTCTGTGAGCCTCATTCAACTCACTGAATATCTCTGTCAGCCCAGGAAGATTCATTATTCATTCTGGGGACCCTATTGCAAACCCTGCAATGACTCTTCAAACATTTGTAAGGCTTTTAAAAAAGTTTCATTCAGTCTTATTTCTGGACCAAATATATCCCTTTGCCTATTCCTATTCCATTCTCCTCCCAGACTCCCAGAGGTCACAGCTTGTCTAGATCTAGGGAGGGTGGCAGGAAGGGAAAATGGATTGTAAATTCATTTTAGGGTCACCCAGAAGCCATTCTGTCTCTGTCCTTCATCACTGTCTTTTCCTCATTTCCTTTTGTGTTTCCTCAAAGGACATTACACACTTGGCTTCTCAATCAAGGACAAGGCAATGTCAAGCACATGAATTTGTCCATGAAACAGTCTTTAAATGATAACAAAAGAAAGCCTAAAGAAGTGCAGACAGACAAGATAAACATTACTGATTCAAAAAGGAAAACAACCCCAAATCCTCTTTAAACTGGTAATTTCAGTTTTCAGGACTGAACAATACTGAGCAACTGATACTTTGATACTGTCATAATATAATATATTTGTGTCTATATAATATATACAGATACATATATTTTTATGTATATTATATCTATGTATATATTTTTTAGGAAATATCTATTAAAAACAATATCAGTGAGTAAGAACTTGGGAGATGAGAAAGTACTAGGAGCATTTCTTGATGCCTGCTGTGCAGTTCCTACTCACAACTAATAGAGTTTTGCAGAATTTCAGCAATATTTATAGCAAGGATGACATGGTTTTCCACCACCCATCATTTCAGGATATCACTCCAGAAATTACAATACACTAATATTTTTTATGGAGTTACTTTGTTATTTGCTAACCTGCCTTCCCATCTATTCTTGGAGCTGTAACTTGAGCACATATCTGTATTTCAGCTGCAGCAGACAATGAAGTGTTCATAACACCAAAGTTCACAGCCAAAATGTACCAGAATAGTTGACAACATTAATATTTAACATTATGCTGCCCAAAGAGGACCAAGGCTTTAAATTTCTGTGGTGTAATTATAGCAAGCTACAAGCAAGTGCATTAGGAGGTTTCTTCCAAACGATGGTTGTGAAGTAGAAACACACACAGCCAAACAATAACAGAGCAAGTGCTCTGCATATTCCAGAGAAAATGCACAAGTAGGGAAAAATCCCTGCTGGTATTTGTCAGTGATATTGCCTGGTGGAGATAGTCCTAGGTGCTGTAGGCAGTTCTTTAAATAATAATAAATGAGCTCCAGGATACCCCTGGCAATCATGTGGTAAATTTATATTCAACCAACAAGAGGATATAATTAGGAAAATAAAAGCATCATATAAAAAAAAACAAAACAAAACAAAACAAAAACAATAGAAGACAACACTAACAAAGCAACAAACCCTCACTGGTCGAAAGCTGAGAACCTGTCTCCACTATTTCACCAGATTTCAGAAGCATAGATACTCCCTGAGTTTCAATGGCTTTTTTTTGGGACTGAGCAAGGAGTGCCCAGTGTTAACATCCCTAGAGAAAAAGGAAGACTGCATGGAAGTAACCTCACTGGGAGCTGGAAAGGGGCTCAGCCTGGAAAAAGGAGGCTCAGGGAGGACCTTGTGGCTCTGCACAACTCCTGACAGGAGGGGACAGCCAGGGCAGGTTGGGCTCTGCTCCCAGGGAACAGGGACAGGAGGAGAGGGAACGGCCTCAGGCTGGGCCAGGGCAGGCTCAGGGTGGGCAGCAGCAGGAATTTCTCCATGGAGAGGGTGCTCAGGCCTTGGCAGGGGCTGCTCAGGGAGGTTTGAAGTGCCCATCCCTGGAGGTGTCCCAGGAAAGGCTGGAGGTGGCACTCAGTGCCCTGGGCTGAGGACAGGGTGGACATCAGGCATAGCTGGGACTCCATGGGCTGGGAGAGCTTTTCCAACCTAAATAATTTTATGATTCCATGATTCTAATTACTAATAAAGTCAAAGATAACTTTATAATAAGGGAGTCACTTTACCTTCTGCAGAAATGTGACTCTCCCCAAAAGCACAGAAAAGCCTATTTGCTAAAAGCTTGTCTAAAATAGATAAGTCAAATAATTTTCATACAGCAGTAACATTTTTCCTTCTCAATTGAATTGGACAGGGGTGGAAGAATGTTCCAGGCCATAACTGAAGCCTTCTGGGTGGCCTTGGGCAGTTTTGCTGGGAGCGTCTACATGGTGCATTGCTGGCAGATGTGAGCTCTTCCTGCCCAAGCTGCAGGCTGAGCTGAAGCTGAATAAATGTGTTTAGCAGGGCACAGCGTGCCCAGCCCACAGGGCGCTGGGCAAGCCGAGGCGCAGGGCTGTGCTCAGAGCTGTTCATCCAGCCCTGGCACGGGAACAAGCACCGTGGTGGGGCTGGGCTGGGCTGAGGTGCCATCTGCCACCAGCAGGCTTTGTCAACACGGGCTCTGCGCCTCAGCTCCAGGAGCTGGAGACAGCAACTAACTCCCGGATCTGGGAATGGCCAGCAAGGGGAGGCAATTTACTCTCACAACCAATGCTGAGATACTCTAAACCCAGAATGAGATGGCCATATAATTATTTCTTCAGGGAGCCAACCTTTCTCCATATGTGTGCTGTGGAACCGAGCCAAACTGAGGCTGTCTGCACACTTAATGTTCAATTTGGTGAGCTCTCCACTTGGAGAACATAAACACACACTCGTGTCTGTGCTATCAGCTTCGAGTTCGTGAGACTTATGAGTACTTGACAGCTCAACATGGCTAAACAAACCTGTTATTTTGTTTTCAGATAGTGTCAACCTGAGTTATAGGGAAACAAGCCCCCTAAGGAGTTTACCTGAGAGTGTGGACAACTCAGCTTCAACACCTCGCTGGTTCTGCGGTCACAGAAATGATAATTACACTGCAGCCCTTTCTAACAGACAGCATTCTGCATGCTAAATTATGGCTGAACACTTCACAAAATTCATTTGAGAGGTTTCAAACAGCAATAAGCTTCCTCACTCCCTTTCAAAAAAAGAAATCTAATTATTCATTCTGTCAATCTCATGCAAGATGTTAATTGTTTTTACATAATTGTTTTCTTATTACTGTAATGGGAGTACCCAGAGAAAAAGAGAGCATGAGAAATAAGCCACAAAAAGTCCACTAAATGTCGGATTTTTCCTTTTTATAGTTTGCATTTTATTAAAAGGCTGGGTTTATGTTCTTACCTTTCAGGGCACAGAAACTGTCCCAGCCACACTGGAGAAAACAAACTTCACCAGTCCCCCCACTGGTGGGGACTGTGAAGTCAAGACAGTATAATTTTATGAGCAATTACATAAATTATCTTCCAAAATACTTTGTGAAGAAATATCTTGTGGTATTGAGAAACACCCACTGCTATAACTCAAAAGGTCAAGGTTTCAGTGTTTAAAGCACTGTACATCCACAAATCCAGTACAAAGGACTCAGACAAAAATGACCAAAAGTCGCAACTTGCAGAGCAAGACCTAGTATTTCATTGGAGAAAGAAATCTGGATAAGTACCCAAGGCACAGTCACACACCGCTCTTCCTTCTCTATGTGATAATCCACAATTTCACCCAGCCTGCCTGGGGCAGCCTCTGAGATGCAAAAACCTGCAGAGCTGGACTTATGGACACAGATGTCCCCAAGTGCCTTCGGAACAGGGAGGAAAATGCACATTATCAGGAAGATGAAGCACAGGCAGCTGGAAGTTGAGCTGTGGAGCTGGTTTCTGCCTTCTGGTTGCTTTGTGCCCTGGAGATTTCTAGGACTGGAGTTACTTCAGTACAGCACAGGAATATTTCAATTGATTAACAATAATAACTGGAGGAAAGGATATTTACAGGGAAGAAGAAAAGTGATCCAAGGCATCAAAGATTTTTTTGAGCACAAATTCTACTGGAAGTCTAATGGCTTTGTACAATTAAATCATTTTGACTTGGAAAAAACTTGAGATCCTGTACACTTAAAGATCTTCCCCCATATCAGCAAAGTCAAACCTTTTAGTTAAGTAGTAATAAACCCACATCTGCAATGAAAGTTAAGTGCAACTATTCAGCACTGTTCAGCAAATGTAACTTATTTTGATTGTCAAAACCAGAGCCTGCACGGGGTTAATGCTCTACAGAGAAAACCTTCCCAGCTACCCAAGCTCCTGGGTGTACACAACTGCCTGAAGATCCTTTGGGACATCCCCAGCTTGGAGCCACCACGTCTCACCCTCCCTGGATTTCCCCATCTGCCACTTTTAGGAACAACCTGGGGGCTCTCCCATGGCACAGCAGGGGCTGTGCAGGACCCCAGGCATCCCAAACTCAGCTCTGAGCAGAACAGAGCAACTCACCAAACAGAGAGACAAGTTTAGCTGTCTTGAGGAATTAAAAAAAAAGGATCCTTAAAAACGAAGCCAGCAATCTTGGAAGAGCCAGCAGGCTCCCATGTCAGCCATATGCCTTCATATGTCTGTTCTGGGGGAGTGTTACAGCTCCTGCTGTTCCATTCGTCACTTTTTAAAGGAAATGTTACAAGGCCACAAGGACTCACAAACATTTGTTGACATTTCTTCTGGGTCAGCCTTAGGAGGCCTGCAAGAATTTAAACATATGGCAGTATTTAGCTGCGTGAGGGAATGGGTTTTTTCAGAGAAAAGCAGTATTTAGTTGGAAAACAGTTTAATCCACCATAAAGGTTTTGAATTTTTTGGCCCAAATCCAAACCTTTTCTCCTTATAGTTTTCACATTATATTTTTAAAGCAACAGCAGCTTACCCACTGAGCTGGTATTGAGAAATACTGAGATACTTCACACTGTTTTCTACTGCCTTCCACGCAAATAATATCTTGATCTGGCATTGCAGATCAAACAGATTTGATATGTGTTTAGATTTAAAGAGGGGGAGACAAGAAGAGATAATTTGAGCACTGAAATGAAGGTTATTGCCCATACTTAAAGGACACAGAACCTTTGCATTTTGAACCACATGACGAAATTAACTGGGTTTTCAGCATGTTTCAGTGGCAGTACAGATGCATTTGCAAGGCAGAAAAATGGGATTTGCAAGGCTTTGTCGTGTTCTTCAGCTCTCATTGCTGTCAGTCAGCTGCTAGTAAAGGCACAGCGGCTCCCCGGCTGACACTTGTTAGGTCTTGCTGCTAAAAGAAATACGTTGCACATCAGGAGCTGAGCTGAGGTTTGTCTTAAATAATGTAAAAAGGGCAGCACACATATTAAACTTCCTCAAAACCGTACTGGGAACACACCTGACCCAGCTGCAGGCAGGGAAGGACCAAGGCAAGGTGTAGCCTCTTTTTCCTTCACTGCTGGTTTCCTGTAACACGAAGCTCAAGGAGGGCAGGGTTAGAGCAGATATGAGAGAGAAATTCTTCCCTTCCTCCCTGGGAGGGTGGGCAGGCCCTGGCACAGGGTGCCCAGAGCAGCTGGGGCTGCCCCTGGATCCCTGGCAGTGCCCAAGGCCAGGTTGGACACTGGGGCTGGGAGCAGCCTGGGACAGTGGAAGGTGTCCCTGCCATGGCAGGGGTGGCACTGGGTGGGCTTTATGATCCCAACCCAACCCATTCTGGGATTCTGTGGTTGCAGCTCACAGCCAAAAAAGCTCCTGCCACTCTTTTCCCTTCTACAATCTTGTCTGTTAATTATATAGCACAATATTTAAAATGAGCACTTTAAGCAGCTGAGACAGAAGATCTTGCACGGGAAACAAGGATGCAAGAGCCACTCTGTTTATTTTTTTTTTCCACGTCCCAAGCAGACTCTTCATTTTTAAAATGAAGAGTGGATCCAGAAATTATGCTCTCATAAAATGTTCCGTTAATTAACATCTACTCTAACACATGAACTAACATGAACCAGGAGGAGACAAACACCTCTGGTTTTGAACAACATTTTGGAGCCTCAGAAGGAACCCAAGGTTACTTTGCTGGAAACATTTATAAGAAATTAATATATGAATGACTGAGATGGATACAGAAATTTTATAGAAATTATGAGAGAACAGCAAAAATGTCTAATTCTAACAAGTAAATTGCACAAATAAATAAAACCTCTGGATAAGGAAGTTCAAAGAAGAGAGGCAGCACTTCCTTGGGGGTTCATCAGCTGGCAGCAGGCAGGGTCTGGGTGCATCACCTGTGCTGTCAGTCAGATGAAGGGAAGCTCCTTATAGGTCTTATTTTAACTCAGTTATAGGCTGGAAAATAATCAAACATTCTGAAATTTAAAATGAGTCAGAGGACAAACTTCTGTCATTACAAATTTGTGTGGACATAAAAATAATGTGCATAAAACTTCAAGGACAAGTTACTTTTATCCAACTTTCATAGTCTCAACCAAACTGTCATCCAAATTTGGTTAGAGAGGTCACTGTCAAAAATGCTGGAGATTGTGCAGCCCTTAAGAAACAGAGCACATCCCATCTTCTAAAGCTTTGCAAAAAAAAAGGTTTTATAATCTTGCTAAAATTAAGTTGACATTTCCTGAAAGTTAGCCGCTTACATTTAACCTTTATCCAAAATTACCTTTTATTCTAAACTCTTCAATAATAAAATGCATGAGGCGTTAAGGGAAGGTAAAAGCTGAATTTCAGAATCTAGTTATCAGCAGTGATCACAACCAGGAAAAGGAAAGTTACTCTGAGAAAGTTCCAGTAATTCCAGAGGAAACAAAATCAAAACCCCACTGATTTTTTGGTCACCACATAACAAATATTAAAACTTAGGAGAGATTTGTACTTAAAAGCTGAATTGGACAATGATGAAAAGTCCTGACTACAGAAGGGTATGAAGAATCTGGTGACCTTGGTGGAAATAACTGGAAAGTATTAATTAAATGCTCACATGAGTAGGTAAATAAAAATTAGAAAGTGAAAACAGTCTAAGGCTACATGCTTAACCTTGCAGCTGAATTACAAGCTTAAGAATTTGTGAGCCAGGTAGATCAAAAGATGTATCAGCAACACAGGAAAAATAACAAAACAATGAATAAAAGGCACTGTATGACTCATTCAGATGTCAGAGAGAAAATGGCATCAGAGACCTGAAAGCATCAGCTTGCAACAAATCAAGAAAAGGTTAAAAATAAGTTTCATGCATTAAAAAACCATCAGGAAGGCTTAGCTGCAAACTTTCTGATGCCTTTAATGGCAAGGGTGGACAGCTTTAATTAAAAGCTGGTAATTGTGAAAAAAATTTTATAATGAATTTTTCCTACAAGCACTTGATGTTAAATCCACATTTTCTCAACTTCATGACAGAAGGCAAGACCCACAAATCCGTTTTCATCTTGGGGTGAGGGAAACAATGTAACCATTTTAAGTGCCCCAGTGTGATGGAAAAAAGGCTTGTTAGATTCTTGAGTCCATTGACATTTTTTAAGTAGGAAAAAAAGAGACTGATTCATTTCTGGATCTGGAGACAACACAAACAAATGTAAAAGTAACTGTGAGCATGGAACAGCAAGGCTGAGTGGGGGACCCTACAGCAGTGGCAGTTTCTGGTGGGATGCTGAGGGTTTTCTCAGAGTGATGAACATGGTGGTGGTCCTGGTTGAGCTTCATAATCTTAAAGGGCTTTTCCAAACTTAATGGTTCTGTGATTTTATGACTAAAAGCAGAATCGTGGATTTCACTGCTCTGCCTTACAGAGACGAACAGCTATGCCTTGGGTTCCTGGATACCACTTCAGCCATCAGCTGTGATGAGAACCTCACTCCAACCCCCTGAGACCAAAGTTTGTCTTTATTTAGCTACTTGCCCCAAGTAATTAATTCTTTTTCCATGGTAAGGAAATGAAAACAGTCTGATACACCCATGAGCCATTATAAAAGCTATGCAAATATTGACAAAGCACTATAAATATTCATTTCAGATTAAAACATTTTGATCAAATTCACACACTTTCAGGTCCTATATCTGCAAATGCTTCCCTGAATCCAGGTTATCAAGTGCATTTTCTGAAAGAGCAGATTTTGTGTAACTATTCACAGCAGCCTTTCAAGTTGTCATTGCTAATATCCAGGATCCAAACTCCAAGAATTACACATCCATTTAGGAAACTGAAGGTTATCACACATCATTTATACATGATATCAACCCAGCTCAAAATGCACCAAACAGCCCACAAAAAAAAAAAAAAAAAAAAAAAAAAAAAAAAAAAAAACAACCAAATAAACACAATTCCACCAACAGTGAATGTCAGTGACCTTGTGCAAAGAGTCAAGTGAGGTGAGAAAAGATTATCACATACACAAGCCTTTGCTGAGTATTTTGCTGAGAATAACTAATTTTCAATTACTATGTTAGTATGTAATTATTGCATGAACATACTGCAAATGGAAAAGCAGGATGACCTTTACTAAATGAATTCCTGTAATAAATTAAGTAATGCTATTAAAATAATCGAAAAAAAATTACTGTATGTTCTTAATTACACCAAATCAGCATATTTTTCTTAGAATCATAGAATGACTGAATGGTTTGGGTGGGAAGGGACCTTAAAGCCCACCCATTTCCACCCCTGCCATGGCAGGGACACCTTCCACTGTCCCAGGCTGCTCTAAGTCCCAATGTCCAACCTGGCCTTGGGCACTGCCAGGGATCCAGGGGCAGCCCCAGCTGCTCTGGGCACCCTGTGCCAGGGCCTGCCCACCTCACAGGGAACAACTCCTAATTCCCAATATCCCATCCAGCCCTGCCCTCTGGCACTGGGAGCCATTCCCTGTGTCCTGTCACATCCACCTGTTTAATTTTAACACATAAATTCTGAGGAAAGGAGAATGCATGACCATGATTTTATGGCAAGGTAGGAGCATCTGTTTGGATAAACCATAATAATCACAGTTAGAATTTCTCATTAGCTCCATCCAGTTGAACACCCAACAGTTCTGCTGTCAAATCCAAACTAATTGTATCCCAATTTACAGGAATCATTAGCTCCAATTAGCAAACATGATGGCTGCCTCAATGACAAACAGTGAGGTTTTGTAATTCCCTCCACTTGGGCTGAAATGCAGGTTTGATCAACATTACTTCCATTGATATGAAGCCTAATAAGATATATCAGCTCTAGCATTATTTTTATTATTCAACAATATAAATGGCTTTGCTGCAGTGAAAAACAAATACCATGAGAGGCAATCAGGCAACTTCTGATTTATACTCAGATTTTAGGTCCACAAAATTAGGGAAAAGGAGACAAGCTGAGCACCAGTTCAGCTCATTAGAAGAATTATTAAGATCTTAAGCCATGCTGGTGTACTATTCTGCACTCCTGGTAAGATGTGAGCAGAAGCTCAGGCTGCTATTGGAGCATCTCTGCAGTATTTAGCAAGCACTCCATCCTCCTTCATCACCATTTAGTACCTCTCCAAATAAACAGCACACAGCTAAAGAGTAGATTCTTCCTGTTCTTGGGAAGGAAGAACAGCAATTCAGTAAATTGATGTTAACTTTTTTCTTGCCTTGCATTAAATATGTTTTCAGTACCAGTTTCAGGTCAGATTTTTAGCTGGAGGTAAAACATCCTGTAACTGCTCCCTGTTTAAGCAGGACTCAGGATGAACCAGCTCCAGATGGAGGGAAGGCAGGATGGGGCTCACAGTGTCTTTAGGAAGAGCACAGCTTTTTCTGGATGGCCAAAATGCCATTGCCAGGATCTCCTCAGTACAGCTGCTGTGCCAAGGCATCACTTGCCTTTCATCCCAAACTCAGCAAGTTTTAAATGCCTTAAAATTTCCATGTTCTTTTAATTCTCACAGCCTTAAGTATCTTCTGTGCCTCTGCACTGGTAACTCTTTTGTGTTGGCCTAACTCACTTCCTGTCCTAAATCCCAAAACCAAAGAACACATTTTGCTTAATTCATGTGACTTCTGTATGTAGAGAAGGTGATACAGCTAATAAAATCAAAAGCAGTCTGTGAAATACAGAGCAGTAAAGAAAATTGAATATAAAACATTGAGTCAGAACTCTCCTGTATCCACAAAGTAGAAACCAAAACTGCAGCCCATTTTCATTAAATGTAACTTTTGGAGAAAGAAGAACAAACAGAACAGAAAATAATGGTAAAGACAATATTGTCAAAAGAGTATATATTACTATATATACTATATAGTAAAATATACAATATATTAGGATATAAATTATGTGTTTGTCAAGCACTTTTCTCAACCTACCAGCAAAGAAATTATCTGGTGCCAGCTGAGCCTCACCCTGTATTTGTACTCCATCCCCCCAGTATAAACTCACAGTTTCATTGCTTATAAACCAAAAATGCTGAAAGGGAAATAGTCCCACAAAGGCTCCCATGGAAAGGAATGTTCCTGACATTTGTACCTCCCATCCCTTGCATCTTTCCTCCCCTTAAATATCTACTTTGGTGTCTCATCCCTGCTCAGCAGCTCGAGACTGTCCTAACCTACAGCGCCAGTCACAGCTCTGCCCTAAAGAAACACCGGGCAGCTGAGTCTGAAAGAAGCCTGGCAGATCCCTCAGCTAACAGCAATAATGAAGAGCTTTCTGCACAGCTGAGAGAGGCTCTAGAGCCATGTGTGTGTGCTGCTGGGAAATTTCTTGGTGGGTAAGAAGCAAGAGGGCGTAGCAGTACCCTCATGTGGGCAGACCCAGACATACACCTGGGAGAGAGGTTTGTGAACTTTCTTTACTTATTTTTGTCCTAATTCTCCATAAACAGTCCTGTCTTCAGAAGAACACCACAGGCCTGGAGTAAATACGTTCTGCACTTATGAGCTTATACAGAGGAAAATGGAAATGGTGCTTTGCACTAAGGATTGTATCACACAGTGCATGAGCAACACATTGTTCACCAGCAATTAGAAGCATTTCCAAGCTATGAAGTGCTTAATTTTGCTAATTTAATAATGATGTAGCTAGTGAGTTACAGCTCCTGCAGGTTCTGAACTGAAGGACACTGCTGGTCACTGTTACATCCACAGGTTTTGGGTTAGCACACAGCTTTTATGTAAGAAAAGTCTTCAGCCGTTTTAGATTACTTAGATTGGAAACTTCCTGGCTTGACAGAAGGACCTATCTCCCTAAAGCCTCTAGATTTCTAAAACCATGTGCAAACCTATTCCAAGAGATGGGCACAGCCACCTGGGATGGTAAAGACATGAATGGCCTCGATAAAGGCCATAAAACAAGTCACTAAAAGAATCCACAGTGGTAGGAAAAGAACCTACATTTTTTACTCAGATGTCTCTAGATTAGCAAATGTGACATTAACCATATAGTCTATCAATCTTTTCTGTCAGTTTTTACAAGACTTTAAATCCCTTTGCACTGACACCTCTCGGTGTTGGTGATAACAGTGTTTCTTGAAAATTGTGACTCTAGAAATAATGTCTAAAAAATAGCGGAAACTTTAGAGATGTCTAAATTAGCAGTGTCTCACTTTCTCTGGTTCCCTGAAAATTTGGGTTCAGCCTACATCAGAGATGCCTCAGCCCCTCCTGACGGTGTAAGACAAAAACTTGAGAAGTTTTTCATCTGGCGGAACCCGAGTCCTTTCTGCCATATGAGTTTTATCCACGAACCGATAATAACATTTCTTTGCCAGCACACGCTGTGCTTAAAATAAGGAGCGTTGTTGATACAGCTATCCTGGCAGAACTCTATCAGCAAACACTTTCTGCTGCAGAACAGGACCCGAAACATATCTTCCTCACGAGAAGTTTTTTTTTTCTTTTTAAAGTTTGAACCAAAAAAGAAGTCCAAACTTGGAGCAGACAGTTTGGTGAGAGTACATTTCTTTAAGAGGTAACATCTCAATTTGAAGAAAATTCTGTTTCCTGCCACTGTCCTGACCTATAACTAATTCCAAATAGTAATATTAAAAAAAGGAATAGTTTCAGACCTCTGACCTGTGAAGTCCATCTCTATTCCACAGCTCCATGAGTCTGTGCTAGTGGATTTTCTCTGTTCCCATCCCTCTGAACAGAGCTACTACTGCTGTTACACAAAGCAAAGGCTCTCTCACCAACTGCACACACATTTCCATGCTCCATGTGCCTTTCAAGATATCCACATATTCTCCTACAGAGAAATAAGAGGCAGACAAAAAAATAAATTTGGCAAGTAGTGTCAACTGAGTCCAACTGACACCATGTGGGCGTCAGCAGTTCCTCTGAAGTTCAATCTCATGTCTTACCCGAAGACAGATTTGCTGGTGCCTGAAAACTGTTACATGAGTCATTTACTAAGAATACTAAGGGATGGAATTAATTTTCCTCTGAATTAAAAATTCAAGTTTTTTTTCTTCCAGGAAATAAGTAGCTAAAATTACAGCAAGTCTGTCGCTTTATGATTTTTGCCTGTTTTAGCATCTGAGAAACCATCACTTCAAGGTAGAAAATGTCCTTTCTTTTCTGCATAAAGGATTGCAACTATTGGATTTATGAGCGAAATAGATACCTAAAATCATTATCCCAAAAGAAGCTGGAGAAAATAATAACAGTTCAAGAATAAGAAAAATAAATATTGCAATTCTATACCGTAGTATCTGAAGAAAATACTTCAAATAAATGACTATCCTGTATTAATTTAATGTTCTTTCTTTTCAAAAACTTAATGGTTCCTTGAGATATTATTACAGAGTTTAACCTGAATTTTGTCTCATTCTGTGGTACTCTCACACCTCCTCAAGGAACTTTTTACTACAGGAAAAAAATTGTTACATTTCCTCTGTTTAAAATGAAGAAACAAGTAATCAGAGCTGAAGTAGTCGGAAAAGAACAAATGAAATACAGGGAACATCTTGTGAACTGACACACTTTGAGGAATTTTTACAAAATTTATTCATAAACTGTAAGGACAAGACAATGGATTTCACTAGAGGTCCATTAGAGCCATAGAGGACCTTGGTTTTCCCAGGCTCTGTGGGAGTTTAACAAACATGCAATATTTAATTTGAAAGAGCACAATAGATATTTTATAAAGAAAAAATCACTGCAAATAGAATTTACCTTCTCTGATCCAAAAGATAGCAAATAAATCTGAAAAGGGTGATTATAAAAAATGAATTCCACTCTTTATTTTCATTTATCAGAATCTTTTAAGACAAGTTTTGGTCTTCCTTCACTCAAAGGTCCCCATTCCAGTGATGTTTCCTCCAAGTGACTTTGCAAGGAACAACTCACTGGGATGTTGTTTGGGGTGGGGCTCAGGACAACCTGGTTTGGAGGGGCCAGTGCAGGTTCAGGTAATGAAAGCCTGTGCAGCTGAGCTGGGGGGGCTGTGGCAGCTTCATTTTGATCATTCCTGAGGAGAAACTCCTCTGAGGAGCGCTTGGGCTGGTGCCACCTGTGAGTTGTGGCAGCAGAAATCCAACACTCCTCACTCAGCTACCTTGGGCAATCCACGGCCTCTTCAAAAGCCTGCTGACTCTATTTGGTTCTGAGGACTTAAACTGTCTGGTTTAGTGTTTTGCACAACATTTAGCACTCTCAAAATGTTGAAGTATGTAATTATGCTTGAAATAATTAGAATCACAGTTAAAAAAAGAAAGAAAGAAAAGAAATGCAAACCTAACAACAAAAGGAGAGCAAAAGGGGGATCCCTGTGGATCCCTGTAGTACGTGTGCTGGAAACCCTGAACTGAGGTTGGGAATCCACTGTATGTGGCACTGCAAACCCTCGCACCTGAGCCAGCTCAGCAGGAAGAATCTCATGGAGCTGAAGGAGATCAAGAATGTGAAAAGGGAATGTGAAAGAATGGCATGAGAATATTGAAAAATAGGCAGTAGAGACATAGGATAAAAGATCCAGGCACTGAAAAGGTGAAAGATGAAGCAACATTGGGGTGAAAATTTATAAATAAAGAATTAATTTTATATCGGTCTTTCATCTGAGAGAGGGCATATGGAGCAAAGAGTTCTTCTTGCCTCTAGCATTGCTCAGTCTATTTTATATTTCAGCTCTTATGATGGAGCCCATAAAGAGCTTCCTGCAGGGTCAAACTTTACATGAAACAAAGAATTTAGGTACAACACCTCCATTATATCTGCTTTTGCCTGCATTTAACCCTATTAACCATCCTCAAAAGTTCTAATGCCTTCCACACAAATATGTGCCAGGATTCCTTTGATATCCAAGAATATACAAAGTTGCTTATCATCCCCTATCCCAGTGCTGTAACCTGCCCAAAATTCACTGAAAGCATTTCAGAAAAGAGAAACAAGGAACTGGTATTGGTAATACCCCTGCATGAATCATGCATATATGGAGTGAGGGGTCCTTTTCCTCTCAAATCATAAGAAATCCTTGGGAAATTTCTGGAAGGAGCAGCGATGAACACGCTGTGCTCAGTGCCACAGAGCAGAGCCGAGAGATAATTACCCTGTGAGCACGGAGTCAGTGCGGTGTAAAAAAGGTGCCAAAAATCCCAGTGCTGTCATTAACAGCTGCTGGCTGCTTGTCAGCTGCTAGGGGAGCACAGCCTTGCCCTGCTGATGGGCAGATGAGAACACACCTGAACACAGCAGGATATTTATAAAATCTAATCAGGCAGGGGAAAAAAATACAGCCATTGCTTCACAAAGACTTGTAGCACTTATTTCAGGTGCAAGACATTTCATTTTTCCTCTCGAGCTGGCAGTGTCATATTGCTGATCTTTTCCCTGATTAAAAACTAAGTTTCCAAAAACCTATTAAATAGGTTTTAATAGGTCTAAGCCCACTGGTTATTTTGTATAGTCCCTGGATTGAAACAGGATCAAGGAGAGAAAGAACCATTAGTGGAACATTTTGTCTATATGCAGCAGATCTAGTTCCATTGAAAGCTACCAACACCAATATTTTTAAGAGTTTCAAAGCACCCTATAAATAATGGTACTTAAGACAAGGGGTTTCTACTTTCACTTCTATCTTATCATGTAAATTATCAAAGAAATTGCCTCTGTGCACTACCGAATAAAAAAGGAACACCAGGAATTTCTAGACTGACTCAGGCAGGCAAAGAAGGATATTGAAAAGGTGCAGCTCCTGAAACACCATCACATGTAAGCAGCATACAGGTTTGAGTATAGGAAACCGCAGATGTGCACTAGAAGATGAAAAACCTAAAGTGCCATAAGAACAGAGCTTGAGAAATCAAGAAGCACAGATTCTGGAGGAGGAACATATTTGCAATGTAAAAGCCCTGGATGATACTATTAAACATAAAAAATCCCATACCATGTTCCAAAAGAAGAAGAATACAAATTGAAAAACAACCCCAGCGAGTGGCCCAAGCCTGCCTAAGTCTTGTCCAAACCACATCTGAGTAAAAGATGAAGCATCCCCTTGAAGGAGGTGCAGTTGGTCTTTTAATTACCCTAATCTAGGCACTTCTCTAATTGGATTAGCTATAGCCTTTCACAAAAATAAAAGTGGTCATGTTTAATTGTACATAAATTTTACAGCATTTACAACAAATAGCTGCTATTTCAGCTGATTCATGTACATTTTGTTTTAGTGGCTGCCCAAGTTCTGTAGCCATTTCAAGAGACAACTCGCTAAACTTGTAAAACATTTTAACTTTATCTGATTTGGCTTTCATCTCTCACACTGAGTTGTAAAACACATTCTTCTTATTCGCTAAGTGTGCCACAGACAGAGATTTGGGCTGGAGCCTGATCTACATGACAGCTGCTGAAGCCATGGACAAGAAAAACTGTATCTGAAATTGCAGGGAGCGGGCTGGGAGCGATAGCACCTGCAGCAGCCAGGAGCTGCTGGGCTGGGTTAAGATATATTGCCCTGACTACTTGCATTTCATTCTCATGGCAGAAGCAGGCTGAGTGCACTGTTCAGACTTCAGCAGCTCTGATTCCCCTAGAAAGAGGACAGAGCCAGAGGTGCTGCTGCAGACTGAGACTACCCAAGCTGACCTGGCTGTTTTAAATCACTGTGTTAATACAAATGCAGGGCTGCTCGTGGTTCCCCCCTGGTCTAATTCCCTGTCTTAATACAAATACAGAGCTGTTCCTGGTTCCTCCAGCCTCCAGCTGCAGTTCCCCAGAGAGGGCATGTCCCTGGATGGAATGAATTGGTATTTCCCCTAATACATGCCCCTTCCCATATTTCAACTTTTCCTGTTTTTCCTTGGCCTTTAGGGGACAGCAATTCTCATCTGGACAGGTGGGCTCCCTGCTGGTGGCCAGCAGGAGCTCTGGGACATTCCAATTTTTTGGGTGTTTTTTCAGCTGGTGCTTAATCACCAGCAAGATGTGCTGATGTTTGAGCAGATTCCAGATCCTGGTGTGGTTCAAGAGAGATCTCAATCTGAATATTCAAATCTGAATGTTCTGCAAGGCTCCCAAGATCAGTCTGGGGTGCCTGCAACTGCCTACAATGGGTATGGAGTTGGGAAACAATTAAAAAAACTGTACACATTCCCTCACTCCCACCTCTGAAGCTCATCCAGGAGCACTCTAAGGATGTGAATCCTGAGCACAGACATCGTTTATCCCTGAGAATATGGCTGGGCAAAGAGACACCCAAGACTGACTTGCCCTTTCTATGTGTCTCTCTCTGTAAACCTTGGGAGATCCTTTCAGATTTTTAAACAGCATTTAATGGACGTGGAGAAATGGCAGGAAAATAAGTAAGCATGTAAAAAGATGGAAAGTAGGCAAGAGAGGTTTTGCCAGAGGAGCTGGAGAGCAGAGGGAGATGGCATTTTCAAAGACTGTGCAGCACATACAGCAACTTCTGTGAAAAGCTGGGGAAAAAATCGACCACTCTTAGGGCTTGAGAGTGTTACAGCTTAGTCACCTTAATAGGACCTTTTAGTGGTGAACCCAGTGCAAAATGAGCCTCCCCCTCCTTGGGATTTTCTTTTTCTCAAAGGCTAAGTGGCTTTACATTTGTCTTTTGCACCTCTCTAAACCAACTGAGCAACCTTCTCTCTAGGCATTATTCTTAAACTTTGGTAATGTGAACTCGGAGTGCTCCCTCTCCTTTTCCTGTGTGCAGTTGTTGCATCCACAGTGACAGAACTCTGTTTAAAAGCCTTTTGGCAGACTTTGGGTGCCAACGGCCTTGTCAAAGTTTCACTCCAGTTTCAAGCAGAAATTGAAAGATTCATGATTCAAATGTCAGATTTGTGTCTGCTCCTCTTCTTACATAACTTGCAAACACAAGTCATCATGCATGCACTACACCCACAGCCCCTTTTCTTAGCTAAAATAATACAATGCACTTTGGGAGTTTTGAACTCTTCACCTCAGATGAGGGATTTGAGGATGTGCTAACAAAATTATCTGTATGAATGTTTCCTAAAAGGACTGAAACACCTGTCCCTGTACTCTCTTACACAGAGTGTGGCTGTCATCTAAAGATGTTCTTCATTTCTGTCAGGAGCTTTGCTTTGATCAGAGGTAGATAAATCTTGTCCTATCTGAATTTCTGTTCATGTTAGTATATAGAAGATATTGTTTATACTGTTGGATTGTAAGATAGCTGGATAAAATGGAAATAAGTGTAAATTCCTACATTTTAGTCTGACTATCCTCAGGCAGCAAAAGGGAGAATGAAACTGCCACATCCAAAACTCACCAACTGAAGATCTAAATGAGAACTCTTATGCTCTGAGATGCTCCATGAGGGGCCTGGGTATCCAAACCAAAGGATGCATTACGTCCCTCATTAGATAATATTTTTAGCTCCTACATTTTCTTCTCTGTGTGCTAAAATATAATAATCTTCTATTTAAAAAATTAAGTTGTGCTAAGCACTTCATTTTCATAAAGCAATTGTTGGCCTTGGTAGACGTCTATGATGGAGGTTTTCATTTCCAGCACCTTAATTGCTTAATGGCTTTTTAGTCCCTAACTTAGACCTGAAATTTTCATAGGAAGGAGTCTATGTAGGAATTACCACTAAACAAACATAAAAGGCACCTTTCTATTCATCCTCTGTTCACCTTCACTCCACAGCAACAGCAATAATGGGTTTATATCAGCTTTCTCTCTAAATCAGGAAACACAGCCCAGTTTTCAAGGATTTCCCTTAGCCCTTGTCTTCTTTCAGGATGATATTTTATCCACTTTTTAATTTTTATAGGGATACTTATCCCCACTAAATATTCCAAGGGACTCAAAGTCTTGTGTAATTGAATTACCAGGTTTATAGAAAATCACTTATAGACAAAATTGCCAAGGTGGGTGTGGGGAAAGAAGGAACATTTCAGCAAGATGTGGCCCATTATGCAAATTTGTCACCACATGCCATACATAATGAATAAACCTTGCGCTCTTAACACTTTGATTATAGACTATACAGACAATGCAAATTAAAATTCCTGCTGCTCCATAAACGAAATGAGAGGAAATTATGTAAATTCTCACATATTAGATTGATTTGGTTGAAACAAAACCTGATCCACTTGATGTTTTAGGGGAAGAGCCACAATTACAATGATTGAGAAAGTGCAGCGTTAATGAAGTGTGTTATTGCTAATCAATTCCTCCTCCTCTGGTAATGGCACATCCATGAGCTCTGCCACTGCATCATCCACTGCCCACGGAGCCTCTGAGCTCTGGGGCTGCCAGAAACCCCTGCTGGCACCACGAACTCACAGGAACTCTGTGACTGACATCCAGGAGGGGTGTGTGTTCTCAAACAGGATCACTGAATGGTTTGGAGTGGAAAGGATCCTAAAAATCACCCCCTGCCACGGGCAGGGACAGGACAACTTCCACAAGATCAGGTTGCTTCAAACCCCGTCCAGCCTGGCCTGGAAAACTTCTTAACAATCCTGCCTGGCTGTCTTGGATGCTACTGGAAATCCTAACCAAGCAACTTCCCCTTAAGCGATTGAATCACCTTTCCGTGGTTGACTTCTCAGAAAATAAGGAATAAGATTTTCACCTGGTAACAAACTGACCATGTTTAGTTAATGGAAATTAAAAGCAAGATCTTTCAGCTTAAAAGTTCCCTGTCCAAATTAAAGAAACTGAAGAATGGGACCCAACAGTTTTAAAAGTTTCAAATGAAACAATCTTCCAATAACAGTTGCCTAGGCTTTGTTGTAGGAATTTGGAATGTGTCTAAAATGGAGCTCAGTTGATTAAATTCTGTGATCTGTAGGGCACTGATATGCACAGAGCTGATAGAAATGTTCTATAGTTAATCAATAGATGAAGGTTACACCTTTACACCAAGCAGAGGAACATCTCTCCAAGCATCCTCTCACCATTTTATACAAAATTCTCTGTAGAGCTTCTTACCAGTGAGCTGCAGAATACTGCATTGCTATCTTTATTATTCACTGTGTAGTATAAAATAATTAAGCAGTTTATTTATCATATTTTGCATTTTGAAGCCCTTCCTCTAAAATATTTCCATCGCATTTTTAAAGAAAAAATTTTCATTTGTAAAAGGATCTGCATCATTAGAAATTTGTGGCTCTTATCTCACAGGTAAATACAAGCAGGTGGAATGAGCCACTGTTTTATTTTCTATTTAGATAACTTTTATATCATTCTCAGAAACATTTGTCACTGCACATAGAGGCTGCATTTGTTTCCTCCCTCTGCTGATTTGTCTCCCACTAATTTATTTTGGCTCCTGCTGAGACACGAGGAAGCACAGAGACATCTCACTGCCTTCAGCAGCAGCTTCACACACAGGACTGGTGCAGGTTGGGAATAAAATGCATCCAACACCAAGGCAGCACAGGCAAGGAGAGGGCTTTTTTGCAGAAATGATGTGGCACATAAACACACAACACACACACCGAGGCTGGCACTTACCAGAAGAAATTCTAGTATTTTATGTTTGCTCCATGAACAAGGAAACAACAGGGGTCAGGCCCCAGCTGCAAAAGAAAATTTGGCAGACCGAGAAAAGAGAATGTTCAAATGAGAAGAGAAGGGAAAGATACAAAGGAGTTAATCTCTCCCAGAAATAAAGCGACATTTAGTTTTGCGGGTGGAGGATCCATTCTCGTGGCAGCACAAGCTCCTCTGCTACGGCTGGCTTTTCAAAAATGCCAGTCCATTTTCGCCTCATTCATTGTGAGCTATCGCTGCGCTGTGAGAGCTCAGGGAGCGCTCGGACTGAGCTGCGCTCCCCTCCCGGAATTTATTCCGGCTTTGGGCCGGGATGCTGCGGGAGCCGCCGCCCCCGCACAGGGGTGCCCAGTCTAATTGCGACGTGCTAATTGGAATTTCATAGCGTGACGTGGTCAGAGAGCCACTCAGAGCTTGGCACAGAGTGATTTGCAATCCAAAATGCGAAACATCGCCCAAAACTGAGGAACAGGGAAAACAACGGCAACTAAGTGGCTGTACAGGAGCGGGAGCTGAGCATTTCAGCGTGGGACAGATGTTTTCTTACATAAAACAAACACAAAGAATCACAGTGGTAAATATCTCACCCCACAGGAGTCATCTTAATTTCCAGCTCACAAAGACCTTAGAAAACAGAGTCTCTTCACATTAGCTTTTACTTGAATTCTTTGACTTCCCACTGCTTTGTTTATAGGAACAGGCTCTCTTTGATGTTGGAACATTAGAAGGAGTGCAACAATAAATTTCCCATATTCTAATATCCAGGCATCCCGAGCTTGTTCAAGGACCCCTTGATTCATGAAGGCAAATAATTAAATTACCTGAGCTTTGATCAAGGAGTCGCTGCAGTCCCTTTTTGATGTCGATTGAGGCTGTTTGCAGTTCCACACAGATAGCTGGCCCACACAGGGTTTAACCCTTTTGGCATCAGCAGCAGACTGCAGGCAGTGTTCTGGCATTCCTAAGTGAGCCCCACAGCATCATTTGGGAATGCTGCTCCAGAAGGAGCACAGGAGGCATGGCAGGTCCAGGAGGATCCCTGTATCAGACTTGATGGGATGTTCATTGAAAGTCTGAACCTCTTTCTTTTAAACAAGGTGAAATTATTTCCCAGTCAGGTCAACCTTTCTTAAAAGCATTATTTTGGGAGCTGCTCTTTGGATGGCATGGCACTGAGACATAAAAATGCTGCTGAGAAGCAAAAGGTTTGCCTTGGTAGTACAAGAGATTTCATCACATCCATGCTTCCCAACAATTCCTCCCACAAGAAATGGGAGTGGGCACAGACTTCCTTAGTCAGGTGAAAGAACACTCCTCAACAGGAAAATCAAGTAGATTTAAGCCTTCCCTCTCCTCAAATACAAGCACCTGGATTAATTAATCTGTGCCATGATCAAGTCAAAGCCCTGGTCATGCTGCCTGCAAAAAAACAGAAACTAGTCAGTGCAGATACTGTGCTCTCAGCTGATTTGCCATTCTGAATATGATTACTGAGAGAATTCCTTCACATAAATGAGGAATTAGGCTCCTCTTCATTCATTCTAAGATCTTCTGGGACATGAGGAGGTTACTAAAAGGACATAATTAGAAGTCATAATTAATATATAGCAATCTCTCACTCGGTTCCCTACACAGCTCCAACAACACAGCCATGGATACACCCCTAATTTTAGCAGCAGTTGCATGGATGATAGAAATGACCTCACCAGACTACTGAGATGTGGCAAAACCAGTTCTGCAACAGGACTTTTCTGGTCTTTCATGACAGGAAGGCATCTGTCCTTCACAGCACAGCTGGGGAAAGGATCCCTGTCATGCAGAGTGACATCTCAATTCGCAGGATACAGGCTGCAAAAAGCATAACGAGCGTGCCTGCCTTCCCCTAGATAACAGGCAAATTATTTTGGGGCATAAGGATGTAGATGGAAATTCATATATTTACATTAAAATGCTTGATAAGGTCTTAAAAATTTGGGATGTTTCTGATTTGTTGGAAAATAAAACTTGGGGCCTTCTGTAAAGCCCAGAGGGGAAATATGTATAATGAATTATAAGAATGAGAAAAGGAGTCAATGTACACACAATTTTATGCATTTTCCATTAAGCCAAAGGAGCTGCACATATAACTAACATGAGAAATGAGAAACCTTCCTCTTTGAGCAAACAGTCCTGGTAACACCAGTGAAAAAATGTTAAAGGAGGAGCTGCTGATCTCCAATTCAACAAGCAATTAGCATTCATTAACTCAGAGTAATAAAATGCCCAAAGCAATTATGGGTTAAATATAGTATTCTTTAAAGAACATGGAAACAGTTAAAACACAAGCTTTACTCCACTTTATTTTGAATGATTTAATTTCTAGTAAAAATGGATGTGATTTCCAGATGGGAGATGCCTCTAGGCAAAAACATTCTCCTTCTCTCCTCCAGTAGGCAAAATGACTAAATACAAATGGAAAAGTCTTTCATAGACATGATTAATTTCATTTACATTATTTTCTTAATAAAATATCAATGACCTTCTGTAAATATTGGGGGGAAAAAGTAAATAGAAGTTAAAAGTCCTATGTTTTGGTAGCTCTCCTATAATGTATAACTTCCAAGAAATTGCTTGCTGTTTACTCATTTCTGAAGGGAAATACCATAAAGGCTGAGCTGTTCCCTAGACTGTTTGTGGGGGTAGTTACAAGCAGGATTTTACAGCTCTGTGATCAAAATACAGAATTTCACACAGTGCCTCAGTGATGGGGGACACTGCACAGTCTGGTAGGAGTCCTCAGGATGCCTGGAAGGCAGAAATTCCAGGAGCACCCACCCTAATCTCCAGCTCATCCCGAAAAAGCCAAGGTCAGGACAACCAACAACTGCAAATCCTGGTAAATCTTGGTAGATCTGAGCACTTCCTCTGCAGAACTGGTTATTTCAGCCCAACTCATTTCAACTTGATTGGATAATTAAACACATATTAATGCAATTTCATCCCTTTGATAGGATATTGAGAGCATTCCTAACACTGGTAGGATCAAAACCTGGCTGAGCCCTGGGATGCACAACTCCATCTAAACTCAAACACAAACACAGTGTAACCACCAAAACTCCCTGAAATGCCACATCAAGGGTGCTGCTCAATAATCCCAGTGTCATTGAATAACCCCATAGACTCCAGCACCACTTCTCTCTTTAGATCAGGTTCACCAGTCTGAATTTAACCAGGAGGTACAGACATCAGATAAACAGCTTAAACTCACCTGCTCATAAAAATAATTTTAAAAGGCTGCTAACCACAATAACAAGTTCTGACCATGTATTAACCAAGGTGGATATTTCCAGTGCCTTCCAAAAGTACAAATCCACACTGAAGGGCACAATAAGGAGGAACTCAATGTTGAGTCCATGCCATGAGGAAAAAACCCAGCAATCTGACTTTTGACTTTCGATTTTCCTCATGTGTTTTGACTGCTCCTTTAAAGCCCAAGCCAGCAGCCATCACAAATTTGGTAATTTGTGATGCTCCAGAATGACAGTACATCACTGCAGCCTGGAGTGAATCCTTGTGCTACCTTTTCCATGGAGTTCATCATGTCCTAGTTCCATGTGACAGCTGCATATTGCACTTCTCTGATGAGCCAGTAGGGCTGGTTCCCACTTCCTCTCTCAGGAGAGTGCTCAGGTATTTCTCAGATCACGCTCTTGCCTCATTTCAATGTGGGGTTTTCTTTGTCATGAAGTAAATAATTATTGAAGTCACTGAATGTACCGAGACTTAATTTTAACTGCTCCCAGCACTTGGACATCTACTGAGACAAATACACAGACAAATGAGCTTTTGCTGTTGGATCCAGAAAGTGAAATACTGTCAGCAGAAGGTCACTGGATATCAGCTCCAAGGTCATAGTGAGGGGTGTGATTGCCCTGCAGGCTGGACATGGAAACCTTGCTTAATTCAGGGAGTAGGAAGTGTCAGAGGAGAAGGCAAATGTTGGATAAGCCTGACTCAAGGAAGTTGAGGAGAATCTCTCCACTTTTGAACACAAGTGGAGCTGGCTGAGTCAAGGAGAAATATGAAAATTAAAAAAGAAAGGTCAGAAGAGGCTGCTGTACCTGCTAAAGGTGAGGTTATGGCAGGGCAGAGCAAAGTTTGCATTGCAAAGTGGGAAAGTCTGGGGGTGAAATGTTCACTGAATATTAGATTTGAAGCTGCACAGGGAGAGCAGGATCTGACAAACTGAGGGGCAAGGAACCTCATACACACCTCAGCAAGGTGAGTGAACTCCAGCTGAAGGTGCAGAAACCTGAGAGACCTCAAGCCAAGGTCAGGAGCACAGGCAGGACTCCAAGGGCACAGAAACATCAGCCTCAGCTGCTGTGCATGGTTCCTTGTGAGCCAAGGCATGCAGATGCCCCAGTTAGCTCTGAATGCTCCAAATCAGCTTTGTTTGTCGAGGACAGTGGACTGTGACCTGCAGCACTGGGTTGGGAAGCACTGAGCAAGGGATCAGCTAAAACCAGTTTCACTCACAAGGCTGTAGCCAAAGCACCACAGAAAGCTAGAGATCTCTAAGAGGATTTGTAACTCAGTACTTGAAACATGAGCATAATGAATTGATGAGTATAGTTTTTTCATATAAATATTACAAAATTCCTAATCTTAAGGACAGAAAAAGCAATTATGACATACAGGCTGTCTGACCTATAGCCACAAGTATTGCTACCTAATCAGCCCTTTTGTATGTAAATGACAAATTGTTTGCATGCAAACGCCACTGCCTGCTCTGTTTTCTTCTTGCTTTAGAAAGAGAAATGCTATGGAAATTGCCACCATGTTAAAAAGAACTCAAATGCATACTAATCAACCATATTCTCCCAGCCATACCAGCTATAATTGGAACAGTAACAAATAAAAAGGCAACAATCAGCACTGGACAAAATTTTCTATTTGAATCAGAGCCCCAAGTAAAATTATTATTCAGCTGCTTTTCAAAATTTTGGAACCTCTTGCATCTGGAGAAATTGGTTTGAAACTGTGAATGAACAGTGACTTTTCACTAATGTGAAATATTGAAGATCTCTGGAATTTCAATTGCAAGAAAAAATATCCTGAAAGAGAATGGGAAGGAACCATTATCATAAAAAATGTCTGTTCTCTGTGTGCACTGGATAAATGTTGGAGTGATTCTCAGTTCCACCAAGCTGCTGATCCCTGTGGCTCATGCAATATGGAACGGGAGGGTTTGATCAGTGCTCTGGACCTGCTGAATTAACCTGGCAGCATTCAGCTGCTCAAGTATTGCTCCTTCCTGGAAAACAGCCATTCCTGCCTGATCAGGAAGTGCCCTGAAAGCAAGAAATGCACTAAAACCTTGTTTTGAATGATCTAGCATGAGCTGAGTGATGCTGAGAAATCCTTAACTGCACCAGTGTGAGGTCAGGTCTCTGAAGGGACCACTGCTCTGAGGAGGGTGAGATTGAATCCTACAATTGAATCCAACATTTCAACTGTGTTTTCTATTCTAATGAGACCTTTGTTAATCTCTAAATGCCATTCAAAGTCCTGTATTTGCCTCAGGACTCTCTTTATCAAATTAAACTCTGTCAAAAAATTAGGGATAAACTTTTTGAATGGAATTTTCTTTGAGCAGTATGAAGGTTGCAATTTTTACCTGTTGCTTCCAGCAAAGTTTTCCAGTCACCTCTATAAATGGTTCAAATGACAGCCAACTTGGCACAAGGTCTATCTATTTCTTTTGTTTCCCTTGCAATGTCTGCACACACACACACACACAAAAAAAAAAAAAACCAAAAAAAAAACACCAAAAACAAAACCCAAAAAACCTTAGTTGATAAAAGATGAAAGGAGTAACAGAGTTATTCGTTCAGCAGCCAAGATCTGTGAGATAATTACTTTAAAGAAGGGGCAGACAATTTAAATTTATTACTTAATGCTGACACATGCATGTATTAATAAAACAGTTAGCATTAATGGAAATAGGGTTTAGTCTCCTGATTCCAATAGAGCCATCACTTCTGCTTTCCACTGAACTAATGACTTAGCCTTGGCAGAATGATATGTATGCATGTATTTAACTATTTAACTTAACCACTGAGACCAATTAATATGTTTCTGAAGTTTGATTTTATTTAAAAGTATATATCAGCAACCTCACTGGGATCAAAATTATGTTGAAACAGAGTCTATATGGCAGCAGTTTAACCTTAAGCCTGACTCTCTCCCCTGGAATATCTGATGTAAAAGGAAGAGCACTGAAATGGGGGGCAGAAGAAGCAGCCCTTCAATGGGATTTGGCTTCCCAGGCCAGCACAGACTGTGTGATTAGAGGCTCACATGGGAGGGAGTGGGGCTGTGAGAGGGCACAGCACTGATTTACTGCCTGTCCAGGTTTGGAGGACAGGATCCAGGGACAAACCTGACCCAGCCAGGCTGAGCTCGAGCTGAGCTTGCTCACAGGGCACAAAAACCTGCACCAGTTGCACCATACAAAGACAGGGGAGCTAAATGCTCAGTGCTGTGCAGCTCACAAACACAAAAACTCTGTTTTTAAGGCTTTTTGAATAAAATTCCTCCTGCTCATCTTTCCATCATTTCCCTGCATGGTCTGGTGTCCCCACAGTATCACTGGGGGCTCACAGCAAGAGTGTCAGCCTGCAGCAACACCATTGAATGAAACCTTAATTGCAATTACTATCTAGTCAGGCATTTCCTACAACTGACATTCACATATCAAAGTCCTTCCAATTTTCTCTGCATTATCACGCTCCATGATCCACAATTTCTGTTAGTGTGTCTATAACGTAGCTACAGCCTACCTGTTGATGAACATTAAACATCATTGTAATAATATTTGGAAATCTCTTGCTGCACTGTTCACCAATCACTCTGCCTCCCTTTTTACATTCAGTTACTTAGTCCTTTTCTTTTAATCCATTTACATTGATTTCTACTACTCCAACTCTGCCTGCCATTGCATTCCAATTAAGAATTCTGATGAACTCTTGCTGATTCAGAAGGGAGAGGGCTCTCACTCATTGCCAAACTTTGGAGTGAAAAAAAAACAACCAACCACACACACAAAACCTCCTTAGAATTCACTTAAGCCAGCACTTCAAAACTGAGGAGCTAAATTACGGCTGGTGGAGCCAGCAGAGCTCGATGGGACGGGGATGCCTGGGAGCCACCGTACTCGAGCCGTGACGGAAGGAGCCTCGGTGCCTTTGCCAGGCAAAAAGAGCCTTAATGTCACCTTCCTTCGGGCACTGCTCAGCAGCACGGCTGCCGGCTCCACACTGGTAATTTCAGTCTCTGAAGTCCTGCTGGCTCCGCTGGGGGAGGCACTGGGAGACACTGCTGCTGTCCCTGCTGCTGTCCCTGCCATGCGGGATCTTCTCGGGAGGGTCTTGAGCAGCACTGGCAGCTCGACGTTTCCCTCCCAGCCTGAGCACAGGGAGCAGCTGAAGGGCTGTTCCCTGCCCTGTAGTACAGAGAAGGGGCACTGACAGGACTCCTGCGCAGGAAATATGCCCTCCTGTGCTGGAGCCACTGATGCTCTCGCCCTGATAATTCTTCATTGTCTCGCTGAGGCCGTTGACAGAAAATTGTACAGCTATCACGGCGCTGTGCTGCCTGGCTTTGTTGTAGGCAAGAACTTGGATTAGGAGCATAATGAACTTCTCTGACTGCACCCAGTGCATGTTCTGCAATTTTGTAGAGTTCTGCACTGTTATTTATGTTATATCCTTCTTACACAAAGCAATGTGGTTGGTCTGAGTCAAATCAAAGATCCAGTCTGTAGGAACACTCCAAAGAGGATGTCTAGAGGAACATCTGAATTAAGAAGGCAGCAGCAGCTGGAATAAGCCTCTTTCCATGCCTGCAACCATTCCAAATCTATATGATCATATATGGCCTTGCTGGTCAGCATCCAGCATGGATGGGCTTTGGAGCAGCCTGAGGTAGTGGAAGGTGTCCCTGCCCATGGCAGAGGGTGGAAGGAAATGAGCTTTAAGGTCCCTTCCCACCCAAACCATTCTGTAATTCTGTGGGTAGTAACAACTTCTTTTGTATTCCAGGGTGCTGCAGGATATATGGAAGTGATTTGGACTAATTTGCTTTTCTTAGGCCTTCAGCTGTAAGCTCCACTGACCTGGATATGAACAGATAAAAGTAGTCCAATTTGGCTTAATATGTGATTGTTTGACTGTTTTTTTTTTTTCTTTCTCTTGTCAAGGATGTCTTTATAGGAGCTCTCAAACCTGATAACATTTCTGAAAGAAATACATTTGTTTTGCTGAATAATTTTTTTCCGCCTTTGAACTCTTAGCATGGCATGAACCATCTCTGCCTTTGAAAAGGAACGAAAGAGCAAGCAAAACCCCTCCCGAGATGGGCCCGCGCTCTTATTCCACGCCCAGCCTCCAGCTGTGGAGTCAGCCTGTCTGCAGACAAGCCGCACTTCCAGCATCCCAAAGCTCCTCCGCCAGAGCCAAGACGGTGCCGCGCGGCCGCAGGTGAGGCGGACAGCGGCTGGAGGGCTGTAAAACCCCGGGGAGCGCGGGGCGTGATGCCGCGGGATGCTCCCGGTGCGGGCACAGAACCGGGAACGGCTCCGGGAACAGGCGGAGGGTCCGGCCCCGCATCCCGCGGGATGCTCCCGGTGCGGGCACAGCCGGGAGCTGCTCCGGGAACGCGCGGGGCAGCACTGCCCCCTGCTGCCCGCCCGCCGCAGCGCGGCCGCGCCAGCCCCGCGCCCCGCGGAGCGGCCGGAGCGATCCGAGCCCTCCTTCCGCGGGGATAACGCACCCACGGACCGCCTGTCTCACAGTCTGAGTCCTCAGCGTCAAAACCCGGCACGAGGCTGCTACATTTTCTCCTAAAATACCATAAAAAGGTTTTACTCCATATCCAGCGTGGATCAAAGCAAGGGGTACTGTGCTCCTCGACCGGTAAGAGATAATTTATCTGATGTACAAAGATACAGATGGCACAAAATGACCATAAAGTCCTCTTAGTTCACCCGGACAAAGTGCCCGACCCAATATCCATTTAAATCAATGGCCACCTTGTCATTTCTGTACCCAAGCCTTGGGCTGGCCCCAACACAGGAACAATGAAAGCTGAAATGCCATTAAAAACATAAAACTGGGTATGGCATAGGAAATTGTACAGAGATTTTAGCTTAAAATGCTGGTAGAAAAACTCACACACACACACAAAGTCCAGGAAGTATGTTGCTAAGCTGTTTCAAATTAACTGATTCCAGATGAGACCTCTGCTTCTCACACACTGAAGATATTTCGCTAAACATCCAGCTCACAAAATGGCTTCAAAATTCAGTTAGGGGGCTCACCAAAAAGAAGAGATGCCAGTTTTAAGTGTGAGATGATTTGAAATTTCTATGATGTCTGAGCTAGCAATAGCTTCTATTGTGGAATGCTCATCACTCAAAGGTTTGTTTGTCAAGTTATGCTGTTATGCTACAGCAGTTGCAGAAAATAAGAATGCTAGTCTCAGTCTACTGTAACTCTGAACTTCACATATGTTCCTTACACTAAATTAAATATGTCAGATGTTGTCAGAATAGCATATTAATTGAAGCTGAAATCACATGATACAGTTTAAAGCATTTTATCAGATAAATCACAGAAATCACTCCAATCTTCACAGTTTCCCCATATTTTTATGCAGAAGAAAAATTAATTTAGCTGCCCAATCTCTCAACCATTTCTATACATATTTTCCTCTGAAACTGCTGCTGAAAAATTGCAATGACTTATCCCATGGCATGTCCTATTGTAGCAGCATTTCTGCTAATGAAGTAATCTAGTTCTTACTGATTTCTTTGGACAGGCAACAATTAGAATTGTAGCAAAGTTAAAGCTGATGTGGAGAAGCCTATAAATAGCATTCTCTGACCATGCTTATTCTCTGATGTGCAAGGCTGAAGTGAAAAAAAATCCTATTTCAGGGCCTAAGAACAAGAGCCTGCCAAAGAAAGATGTCCTTTAGGTAAAATTTTCCTAAAGTATTTCCAGTTCTTTTACTGAATATCTTGTTCTTAGTTCTGTAACTTTATTTTGTTCTTCTGCAAGAGGCAGGAGAACTGCTTTTGAACTGCAGCCAGGAACTTCTGTTGTCTAGAGCACAGACTTTTCTAGACTCAGAAACCTGCTCCAAGAATGCCTGGTGTGTTGAGGCATGAGGCTCAGACCAGACTTCTGCTCCCCATTTCCCCTGCTCTCACTGCTCCTCTCCCGGCTGCAGGAACTGTGCAGCCCTGCCAGGGATCTGCTGCTCCCGAGCAAACATCTGCAGTTCCCCTGCCACGGACTCGCACATATCTCTGCTTATAAAACCAGCCCAAGGATCAAGCACAAGCATCGATTTCTGTTCCAAACCTCAGCGGACAGACCTGTCTGAGGCAGATGTCACGTTAATTATTGCAGGACTTCTACACTGAAAGGCATTGGGATCCGTTAGCCAGTGTGGAAAAAGAGAACAAAGTATTTACCTGGAGAATCACACAGACTTTGGAAACACTGAGGCAGACGGAATAGCAAGGTGGGGGGAGGAGACGGTCATCCATCAGCGCCTGAATGAGTGCTCCCCTGCCCCTGAGCCCGGCGGTGCCTCTTATTCAACAGTTCCATTATTAAATAATTCAAAACATTGAATTTCTTAACAGAGAGGCACGGAGTCTGTGAAAACCTTATCGTATCACCATCACAAATCAACAGGAAGAAAGTCTTTCCCAGGGACTTGCTAGTAATTGGAACGTGACAAAGAAATGAGCATTCTCCTCATAAACGGCCAATTTCTGAATTAGTGACCTCATTTACTGAAGAGATTCCTTTGTCACACATGTCTGGGTAGGTAAATACTGTGTTACACAGCCACTCCGTCCTTTGTAGCAGCCTCCAAAGAAGCTCTCCCAGCATATACTGATTCTCTCCTCACCAAATGAATATTTAAAAAGTAGACAATAAAGGGGGACTTCTATAGGAGGTGAATGCACTTGTATCATGATGTCAGACTGCTATATGTGCTCCCGGAGGGCTGCACAGGAAGCACTTTTATTCTGAACTTAATGGTATTTATGGGGACCCACAGCCTGATCTATTTTACCTTCCTTGGGGATGTGCTTATGCACGCATCACCCAGGAGTCTAATGCTTTTTGGACTAGCCCGTGTTGGAGACAGATACCATTTTGGTACCTTGTGAATAGTAATGCGTTTGGAAGCCAGCAAAATAATTAAATAAACAAATAAAGGGGGTGGGGGGGAGAGGCGGGGGGGGGAAGGTATAAATCAAAGTCTTTGCCTTTTTCATTCTGGCTAGAATATCCTTCATTTCATGCACTCCTAATTCCTGCATAACCATTTCGTGCCTGGGAGCTACGGCGCAAGTAAAAGATTTTCAGTTCGGGGCTTTCAGCATCTGCTTCCCCGGAGGAACATTTTAAAACGGCCAAACGCTCGCCTTCTCCCTCCCCGCCCCCGAGCAAGAACTGAAGGGAGGAAAAAAAAAAAAAATAAAGCAGCGTCTGCCAGAGCGTTTTCCTTCTCCCTCCGGAGAGCCGAGCGCGCCCCGGGGGCCCCGCGGCCGCCGCAGCGCCCGCAGCGCGCCCGGCCCCGCTCGCACACCTGCCCGGCCCCGCCAACTCCGAGGGGCCCGCGAGCATCCCCCTTTGCTTTCCTTTCCTTTCCGAGCTGCCCACACGCTCAGCCCCCGCCGCTTCCCTGCCCTTCCCTGCGCTGTCCCCTTCCCCTGGCGGGGCTCTCAGCGCTCCCCGCACCGCACGGCCCCCGCCGCTCCCCCGCTCACCTGCGGGTCCCGCGGGGCTGGCCGCGTCCCTCGGCCTCCTGCGGAGCGGGGACGCCAGGCAAGTCCCATTCACAAGTGGCCGCGGAGCGGGCTCGGCAGCATCTTCAGCCTATTACACTCCAGCGGCAGCGGCTGCTCAATGAGGCTCCGAGCTAGTGGCAGGAATTAGAAAGAGGGAGGGAGGGGAAAGGGGAGAGGGAGGGAGAGGGAGCAAGGGGAGTGAAGCAAGATTAGAGGAAGGGAAAAGCTGGAGGCTGTTGCTTCGTCTCGATTTTCCTGTCCCTTCCCCCCAGCCCAGGCGGAGCGCAGCCCCCGGCCCTGCCCTCCCGCAGGGCCCTGCTCCTGTGCTCCGCTGCTGCCTGCGGGGACCAGCGGGGGCTGGAGGGGCCAAACGAGCGGGGGAAGCAGCCCAGGGCAGCAAGTCCCTGTCCCTGTGCCCGGGCAGGGGCGGGTGTCCCCTCCCCACGGGTCGTTCCGCACCCTCTCGGTCACGCAGGCACCCACGGACACGGCTGCGAGGGGGCCGGGGACCCCCACCCATGCTGCGGCGCTGGTGCCCTGTCCCTGCGTAGTCCCTCCCTGCCGCCTCTCTGCAGGCTGCCCAGGGCCACCCCGCCGCGGAGCGCCGTGCGTGGAGACACAGACACGGGGCTCGGCTGGGCGGCAGGGACAGCGCCAGCATTTTATACCCAGTCCAGTTATGTTTCCTGTCACCAGCAGACATTTGTCCAGGAATAAAAAAATACAAAAAAAAAAAAAAAAAAAAAGTAGTTAAAGTTCCTCAAGCATTTCTGCATGTGGAAAAATCCTGGTCTCTTACAGCTCATAGCCAGAGGCTATGGCCAGGCCTGGATCTGGAGGGGGGCCCTTTCCTTCTCAACCACGCCTGCCCCATGGCTGCCCCTCTCCCACTCCCCGTTCTCCTCACCTACAGCGATTCCCAGGTGTGGCTGAGCTCCGTGAACGCAGGGAGCAGCACCCCGAGCCCATTCACCCATCCACACCCAGAAGCAGCTCACAGTCCCCCCGATGCCCACACAGGCACAGGTGAGCCTGCAAATCCCCTCTGATCCACCAGCATCCACCGTGCCCCACCCACATGAGCCTGTGAGCGCAGCCTGTGCCATCCGTGTGGCTGTGGAGCAGAGCAAGGAAGGATGCAACACGTGGCTCCTCCAGAATAAGAGTTGCATTCACTGCTGGAATAAACCTGGTACCTCTTTGTGAAGACATTCTGCCCATCCTCAGGCAGCCCATCCCTCTGCTCATTCCCCAGGGCAGGACTGATGCTGCTCTGGGACAGCACCACCCGGCCCTGGAGAACAAGGCTTTTATATTCTGTGGTTAATTAGCTCTGCCAATAACTCCAGGCAAAGGGGAAAAAAAATAGCACAAAAGCTGCTACTGTACAAACAAAGAATTTGTAAAGAGCAAAGCTGATAAACACTGCATCCTTAGGAGGCTGAGGGACACTGAATGTAGCACAGTGGAACACTAAGTCATAAAATTGTTTAGGTTGGAAAAGCCCTGTAAGATCATCAAGTCCAACTACTCTCCCAGCCCTGACAAATCTACCACTAAACCCTGTCCCCAACTGCCATATCCAGAAGTCTTTTAGTGCTTGAGTCACCACGTTCCTGAACAGGCCCTTGACAACCCTTTGAGTGAAGAAATTTTCTCTAATAGCCAATCTAAACCTCCCTTGGTGCAGCCTGAGGCCGTTTTCCCTTGTCCTGTTTCTTGTTACTTGGGAGCAGACTCTGATCCTCACCTGGCTATGACCTCCTGTCAGGGAATTGTAGAGAACTCTAAGGAGAGGGAGCCTCCTTTTCCCCAGGCTAAATAACCCCAACCTGGCCCATGGCAGCCTGGGGCAAACAGCAAGAACCTTCTGGCTCCAGGGCTGGGGCTTGGAGAATTAAGGACACAAACTGTTTCAGAGCATGGTTGAGAGTTGCCCTTTCAGCTGAGAAAGGCCCAGGGACAGGCCTGGGGGTGCCACGAGCCGGGAGGATGGGAGTGGAGCACAGACACAGCCCCATGGCCATGCCTGGGGACCTGGATGGCTGAACAGGGTGAGAAATGAGGGCCATGGCTGGGACAGCCCTGAGCAAACCCAGAAACACCCCAGGGACTGAGCTGAAAGCATGATGTAACAGCACTGCGAAGTAATTAGTACTGAAGGTCTAAGGGCTTTATTTTTGTAGGAATAGGGCTCTGGGACTAAGGCAACACATTTTAAGATTGAGTTTTGAGAGAGAATTCAAGGAGCAATAAAGCCCATCAAGAAATGAAACATGCAAAGGATTGTTTGACAACATCTTTAGGGAGATGTGGATGAGGAAGGAGGGTGGTACACATTACTTTGACAATAGTTTTTTCAATAAATTGGTTTTGGACAGAAAATACAAGTATGTCTCAAAATTGATTATGCAGACCCAGTCCAAGCAGGTTGCCTTCAATGGACACCAGTCAGTCTCTTGGTGATGATGAAAGAATTACCATTTGGGTAATTACCAACGGGTACATGGCAGTACAAGTGAGCTCTGCCATAACTGACACCAAGGTGAGACCTGAGAGCGGGCAGAGGAGCTTTTCCCTTTTCCCCTTCTCTTGCTGATTCCAGCACCATGGCAGAGAGGATGACTTTTGTAATTCCCTTTTTTAAACTGCTGAGATCAGATTGTTTTGAATATAAAGGAAATGTGAAAGCAATTTAAATCCAATTAAGCATATACAATAGGCACCCATAATATTCTCTAGTCAAAGAACATATTGATCTGTAATGAAAGGTTTCATTAATTCCATTCAAGGACGCACATTAACAAATGAGTGCAGTAACATCTGATCTGGAGAGAGCCTTGTATCTTCCCTTCCTTCTGCATTGAAATCTCAGCGTGAACTAATCAGATTCTGCTATTATTTTTTCTCATTTGTTCATCTTCCCGTAGGATCTATGGATGGATGGTCCTAATCTGCAAACAAAAATGAAGCAAAACTCCTGCTGGAATCTGTGTTTGCACCTCTGGCTAAGTCCCAAGGCTGATTACCTGAATAACCACTGTGGAATTAATTTCACCTAAATTTTAAAATTAAAACTCCATTTTAAAATTGAAACTCTAACAGGCTGTCTGTAGAAAAAGTCCAGTCAATGTCAACAAACAGTCCCTCAAACTGGGACAGGCTTTAGCTGGATATGCCTCTCTGTATCCCAAAGACAACCTCCTCACTAAAATCCTACCTACAGCCATCTGCCAGCCAGAGGAGAAGAGGCAGGACCTGCTTTTTCTGTTGGACACAGAAAAGAAGTGCTCAAATGAAAATCAGCCCGTGATGCTGATAAATGGCGACATTTGGGATATTCCCTTTAGCCACTGCAGTTCCCATTCCAGCAGCTCCAAACCACCGTGCCATCCTTCCAGGAGACCATTGCACAGGGAATGACAGCAGGCCACACAAAGGAGGTGTGGGCAGGGAGGAAGGGCAGCCTGGAGTGGCTGCAGAGCTGCCCCACAGATTTCTGCCAGTGTTTGTGAGTTCACAGCCTGCCCAGGCCACACCTTGCTATTCCTAGCACACATGGAGACAGGGAAAAGTGGATTTGCTATTCCCCATTTCTGCCTTTGGTGACTCCCCACCTCCACAGCCCTGGGCTGGTGGTCCCTCTGTGAATGGCACATTGAACCAAGCTAAACTCTGTGTCACACTCACTTCTGGGAAATCTTTCTAAATATAATTGTCATCTCTCTTCACAAAATGTTAGATGCACCCCCAAAAACCAGGCTGAGCTCTCCTGCTGCCAAGGAAGGCATGGGGAGCAGCAGGGGAGCACATTGAGCCCTGCAGTTTGCATTTCCAGCTGCTTGAAACCTGGAGTCAGAATAAAATCAGTGTCAGACATAAATAAAGGAAGTTTATACATATTTTTAAAAGTATTTGTTTTTGCATATCCATATATTTGGGTTAAGAACATCTGTGATAACAAATCTGTGAAACGAAAAAAAAAATGTTTATTTTCTACTGTGGGTTGACACAATCTGAAGTTTTTTAAAACCTATGCTTATTGCTGGGTAAGTTAACCCATTTTTTGTTTGAAGATAAGCTGGCTGCTTTGTTTTCTAAGCATCTGTAGGGATACATACACTTCTGCTAATTGAATTATTGTTCTAGGAAATTGTAAGTTTATAAATAAGAGTAAGAAAGCCGCAAGTTTAAATTGGACATTTGCATTGGGGTGCATAGAAAAGCTTGAACTGTGAACTTCAGGAACTGAACTGCAAAAAGCCTTTAGCAACTCAAAAGAATTTATCAGTACTCCATTTACTCACCAGCTTGAGCAGATTTACACAGAGAATAGGAAAGGAGAAACTTCTTACCATCTTTTTGACCCTGTTTTCTGGAGCGCCCCCCCCAGCCCTGTTTGGTTTTGCCAACACACACTCTTCCCTCTCAGCTCCCTTTAACAGACCTGCAATTTCCTTCACTTTTCTTCTCACCTGGAAAATATTAGAGATTTGAGAGGCACATGAGTAGCATATTGCTATCTGAAGGAGCTGGAAGCACAGGAAGGAGCAGGAGAGGCAGAGGAAAGGAAAGGATAGGAAAGGATATTCCACAAAACCATAACAAAGTTTTTTGTTCCAAGTGCCCTTCAATTTCAGTGTCATTTTGCTAATTAATCAAAGCACAATTTGAATCCTATGTGGAAACATGAAAGGTGGCCAGGATTGAAAGAGAGAAAAAACCTTGCTCTTAATAATGCCAAAAAAAGGGAAAACTAATTAAAGCCACAATGCCAGCCCAGTGAGAAGACAAGTGTGTAAAAAGAGTATAACTAACAAAAGTGTTTTTCTTGGGGCGAGGAAGAAAGGCTTTTACACCATAAATAATGAACAGCTCAAAGCAGCTGCTACCTAAAGCCATTTCTTCCAATAACAAATGTCTTCCTTGTTTACTTGAAAAAGGTTAAAACAAAGGCAAAACCACTGAGGTTAAAACAAATATCCACAAAACAACTGATACAGAATCTCCACAAAGTTCACAATGCAAACATTTTCCGGGGGTTAGACTTGAGACATTGAAACCTGGAGGGAAAAGGAAATTTTGAAGTGGGAAGAGGATCACAGTAAAAACAGACTGAACTATGGAAACAATGCAGTCATAGACAGAGGATTTGGGGGTGGTTTTAAATTTCAGATGTGCACATGGAGCATCTTGCAAGGCCGCAGGCTACACTGGTAAACCGTCAGCTGGAAATACCTATGCCAAGTGGAACAGCTGTTCCATGGAGATGAAAATCCCTCTTGTCAGCCAAAGCCAGGCATCCAGGCTCAGGCCACAGAACTAGCACCTTCCTGACCACAGAAGACAATAGAATGGAATCCAGTTCCATTTAGGCTGCAGTAGAAAACAGCTTATTTTTCTCCAGTGTTCAGATACCTTATAAAGCCAGGTCTGTTCGCGTTAAGGCTTTGCTGGGAGAGCTTCCCTCATGGCTTTGTTTTATAAAATCTGAGGCTGTTTGGCAATGTATGGACACTGAAACATTGCTGCCACATCTTTGAGATCATCTTACCCTCATACAATCCTCTGACTCTTCTGACCCCATTTTATTCAGTTTTATGATGTGGTAAGTGACTGTTGTGAACGCAGCAGCACTCTGGCCATCATCTCATTTCCTCATCTCTGCTGGGAGGCAGTGAAGGCCAGGCAGGACTGGGCTGGTCAGCTTTTCTGTCCTGAGGGTCTCTCGAGCCTGGGAGATTTCCAGGGACATTTTTGGTTGCCTTGAGTTACACACTTGGCCCATGCAGGGATCAAGCTCTAGCTGTGTGATTTTGACCACACTGAAGTAGATTATCACAGAGAACATTATTTGTAAGGACAGTAATTCAAAAATGCTCTATACAAAGGATCTGCTGACCAATGTAGATTCACAACTGTGAACTATTTATAGCTCCAACCCAGTATCCAAAAATTACAGCACAAAGAATCCAAGGGGGAAAAAAAGGCCTGCATGGGTGAGTCAGACCAACCTCATAAACTTTTTAATGTATAAATGTCTTCTGCTAATAAGTTCTTTAGAAATGCAGATACTAAAATTAATTTTCTCATTTAGACAAGGTATTATTTAGTTAGGAACTTGAGGCTCATTTATTTCTGACACTGTGCATTAAAAGAAAGAAATGCATTTTTTTATGTGTATGAACACATAATAAGGCTGGGAATGAGAGGCTGGGGAGAAGCCATGAGAAGGGACCTGGGGGTCCTGGTAGATGGGCAGGTGGATATGAGTCAGCAATGGAGGGACAAATGATCCTTGTGAGTCCCTTCCAATCCAGGATATTCCATAATTCCATGGTTCTGTGATTCCAACCATGTGTAAGGCACTGTCTGCGCAGGCTGCCAAGCAGGATAACACCTCTGAATATATTCCTCTAATGTAGTCAACTGATAGCTTAATAATTTATCTTGTTAGAAAACAAGTTAAAAAATCTTCCTAGAGAGCATGCACAGCTTGTACACACATCTGACAGTAAGACATAGCACAGCTAAATAGCTGCTAATAATTGTGTCTTTTCATTCCAGGTCTGAATGTCCGTTATTTTGTGCAGGATGTGCTGTACAATTAATGATTGACTATTTCTTCCAAAATCTAAGAAAAAACATATAATCTTCACAATGTTTCATTTTTGTCCATTTCCTGTTTTGTATGGAGAAATCACATTTGATTTGTTAGCATGTACTTCTGCTGGGAATATTCCGTGTGTATTGGGCACACCAACCATCAGTTTGTAAACAGCCCTGGCTGTGCTCAGGAAGATTTAAAGGAGAGTACTGTCCCTGTAATCTCCCTGCTCACCCCCCTGTGATGATGGACACCAGGCAGTCATGCTTATCTAGCACAAAGATCTTTCTTCACTGAATGCCCGCAGCTTGAGATAGTCAATCTCACCCAGCGAGTGCCTCGAGTATTTCAGATTGTTCTTGGTGATTTCTGTCCATGTCCCCTCGCTATTCCAGGCACCAGGAGCTGGGAGCTACTTATCTCTCCACACAAGGCCATAATCAAAGGCATTCTCACGTCTGTATATGAATAGCCATGATCCAAGAGACCAGCCACTCATGAGTTCAGTAAACAGCTATAAATTGTGCATAGACTAGCAAAATAATGGCAAAATTATGAAGTTTTTTTCATAAATCACGTGCTGTCACTGCATTCACATCTATCTGCTACTGGAAAAAACACGGTGGCTTTAATGAAGTAAAAAAGTTATAAAAAGAAATATGTTCGCTTCACTATTGAAAGTCCCCAAGATTATAATTCTTTATTATTGATTTTATCAGGAGATAAAAATATAACAGACTTTGGAATCTGTCAGATGAGTCACAACTGAAAACATCAGATGATTCACACAATAATCAATCATAAAACAAGAAAACAATCTCAGTTATTAAACTTGTTAAAAAAAATGAAATGGCACCTCTTTACTATAAATCTGCCACAAGGTTTAAAATCT
This sequence comes from Vidua chalybeata, assembly GCF_026979565.1. Lineage (NCBI taxonomy): Eukaryota > Metazoa > Chordata > Aves > Passeriformes > Viduidae > Vidua > Vidua chalybeata. The sequence continues at coordinate 685,467 of NC_071540.1, forward strand.
CATTGATCACACAGTGCAATCTTTTTAAAATCCTGTGTCTAATATGGTATTATTTTTCTTGAGCCCAGATAATTATTTGAAGAGTGTGCTGGGTTTTTTTTCTCTATTTTCCAATAACATAAATGAAATATTGAATAGCATTTTTATTTCCATGTACAAGGAAGTCAGGGGTCATAAATCCCACTCAGAGAAGGGATGCCTGAAAATGACAGGCAGGAAACTCAGCCATCTATTTGCCTTTAATTCTCACCTAGATAGATCATCTAACAAGCTTCTGTGGAAAAACATGGTGTCTTTTGGACATCTATAAGAAATCATGAGAATGCCTTTCTGTTGCTTGGTCATTCGCTGATTTTGGGTTTTTGTTCCATATATGTGGTGATTTTTTTTAGTTTTTAAGGAAAAAAAAACCCAAAAAAAAAAAAAAAACCCAAAAAAAAAAAAAAAAAAAAAAAAAACCCAAAAAAACAAAAAAACAGCCTTCTGTCAATTCCACAGAAGAGATGTGTTGCTGTTTGCCTTCCATTTTTCAAAATCAGGAGGTAGATTAACACAGATGCTTAATGCATCAAACAATGTCAGGGCTTTTTCCAAGTGAAATATTGTGGGTGCAAAGAAATCGTGAAAAACAAGCCCAAGCTGTGCTGCCACACTCTCAAATGCAACCAGGAGACAAACACATTCCACCTGAGAATCCAATGCACCCTTCCTACTAATTTAATCAACAAAGGAAGCAAATCTATGTATTTAAAAAAGAAACAAATTGGTATTTCCACATGGACTATGCCTCTTCAGCCTCTGTTCAGGTTATACAACACAAAGCAATGCTTCACAGAAGCATTTCATAAATTTAACACAGCTGAATGGCTCTTTCCTAGGAGTATTGGAGAAAATTACATATGTTCTGGATCTGCAGAGCCCTTAATCCATGGAAAATGCTTTCATTTCCATAAGACCTACTCAGAGAAAGCCTCATCTTTCTCCATTTTCCACCGCTGCCACGTAGGAATGTGCAAGGAGCCCTCACTAAACTGTTTAGCATCTAGATGAACTCATTTCCAAGGAAAGCAGCACCTGCAATGCTCTCCCATGCAGAAACCTCTAAGAGGTTCTCTGTAGCTGCTTCAGCTTTAGGGATGTATTGATTACTGTGACTCTCCATAGCTTTCCCAAGCATCTTGGAGAGGGGTGGCCTCCTCCTGCAGCTTTTCAGGATCGAGTGGATGCTCTCTGCCATTGCTGCCTGTTCGATGTTCCACACCAGGCACTCCTGAAGGGACCCAGACACTGGCCCAGTTTCAAGAACATACCCACAGGATGTTAAGATGAGCCAGCGTCTACTTTCTAAAGCTTTTAAAAGTCAGTTATTTCAATATAGTCCCTTCCGGACTTGTGCAATGAAGTCACATACCTGTCAGCATGCCCTGGGCTGAGCCCAGCGTGGGCAGCAGGGCAGGGGATTGTGCCCCTCTGCCCCTGTGCTCAGGTGAGACCCCACCTGCAGACCTGCCCCAGCCCTGGGACCAGCAGCCAGGACCTGGAGCTGCTGCAGAGAGCCCAGAGGAGGCACCAGGATGAGCAGAGGATGGAGCAGCTCTGCTGGGAGGAAAGGCTGGCAGAGCTGGGATTGTTCACCTGGAGAGGAGAAGCTTTGGGGTGACCACACTGTGGCCTTGCAGGGCCTGAAGGAGCTGCAGGAAAGATGGAGAGAGACAATTGACAAGGGCTGGAGGGACAGGACACAGGGAATGGCTCCCAGTGCCAGAGGGCAGGGCTGGATGGGATATTGGGAATCAGGAGTTGTTCCCTGGGAGGGTGGGCAGGCCCTGGCACAGGGTGCCCAGAGCAGCTGGGGCTGCCCCTGGATCCCTGGCAGTGCCCAAGGCCAGGTTGGACACTGGGGCTTAGAGCAGCCTAGGACAGTGGAAGGTGTCCCTGCCATGGCAGGGGTGGCACTGGATGGGTTTTAATGTCCCTTCCAGCCCAAACCATTCTACCACTCAATTTTATGCTGTCATAATTAAGTACACAGATCTATATTATAGACCTACATGTTTTCTTTTTTGGCTTGATATAATGCAGCTTGGCAATTTTTTAAAGATCTGCTTGGACTGCACTGTTCGTGGTAGAATATAGTATTTGAAAGTTTGACTCAAGAATACCAGAAACAGAGAATTTAAATATAATATTGATAAATAACACTCCTGTGTCCCCAGGAGTTACACATATCAATACATTTAACGCCTGGATCTAGGGACATTTTTGATTTTTAATTGCAATGTTGAAATTAGTAACAATGATAGTTACAATTGTCCAACAAAACCAAGGTTAGAAAAATATGCCTGAATGTTTGAAGTTCCTGATCATGCAGTGAAAAGAGAGATTTTCTTTCATTGCAGTGATTCATGCAATTAAATTAATACTGTCCCCATACCATTTCAACATCTGTTCTGTTGAAAATGTAACTGAAAAAGACTCTATAGGAGAATTGCAAAATAACTAGGTAAAAGAAATGAAGCAAAGAAGTTAGATGTCCTGGGGTGACTTTGTGATGCTTGTATCCCCATTTGTCTGTTTAGCCCTGAAATAAGTTTTGCACCTTTAAGACTGGTTCTGAGAGCAAAGGGGGAAGAGAAGGTACACCCCACGAGCTGAGCTGTGGTTCTTCCTGCATGATTGTGGAGAAAACATGAGGAGATGGGACGGAAAATCTACTGCTGCTCTGGCACAATGGGTGCGTGAATTGAAGGAAGGCAAGACTCAGAGAAGAAGTTCCACCAAAAGGAAAGCAGCCCCAACTGCCCATAGCTGAACTGCCAGGTATGATGGTGATGATCCGATCATTTCCGATGATGGTGACGTCCGATCCCCTGGAAGGAGCCTCTAAGACATATGCCCAAGGAAAGAAGGATAAACAGGCTTAGAGGGGCCCTGCCTTTAGCCAGGCAGGGGCTAGGGAAAACTGTGTTTTTTGGATTCACTGGCCTGGCACATCCACAAAAATACAAGGCCTTGGTCAACACTGGTGCACAATGCACGCTAATCCCATCAGGACATGTGGGGGCAGAACCTGTTTCTATTGTTGGGGTGACAGTGGGACCATGGCAGTTGACTCTGTTGTCTGCTGAGGTGAGCCTGACTGGAAATGAGTGGAAGAAACATCCCATTGTGCCTGGCCCAGAGGCCCTGTGCATTTTGGGCATAGACTTCCTCCGAAGTGGGTGTTTCAAAGACCCAAAAGGACTCAGGTGGGCATTTGGGATAGCAGCTGTGGAGACAGAGGGTATCCAGCAATTGAACACCTTGCCTGGACTGTCCAAGAATCCATCTACAGTAGGACTTCTGAAGGGGAAAGAGCAATGAGTGCCAATTGCCACCTCGACAGTGCACCGTGAGCAGTATCGGATGAATCGGGATGCCGTAACCCCCATCCACTGAATGATTTGTGAGCTGGAGAGCCAAGGGGTGGTCAGCAAAACCCACTCACCCTTCAACAGCCCCACTTGGCCTCTGCACAAGTTGACAGAGAATGGAGATTGGCTGTGGACTATCGTGGCTGGAATGAAGTGGCACCACCACTGAGCGCTGCTGTGCCGGACATGCTGGAGCTCCATTATGAGCTGGAGTCCAAGGCAGCACAGTGGTACGCCACTATTGACATTGCTAATGCGTTTTTCTCCATTCCTCTGGCAGCAGAATGCAGCCCTCAGTTTGCCTTCACCTGGAAGGGAGTGCAGTACACCTGGAACCGACTGCCCCAGGGGTGGAAGCACAGCCCCGCCATCTGCCATGGACTGATCCAGGCTGCACTGGAAAAGGGTGAAGCTCCAGAACACCTGCAGTACATCGATGGCATCGTATGGGGGAACAAAGAAATGGAAGTATTTGAGAAGGGGGAAAGGATCGTCCAGATTCTTCTGGAAACTGGCTTTGCCATCAAAAAGGGCAAAGTGAAGAGATCCAGTTCTTGGGAGTGAAGTGCCAAGATGGACGGCGTCAGATTCCAAGTGAGGTCATCAACAAGATCACAGGTATGTCCCCACCAACCAATAAGAAGGAAACACAAGCTTTCTTAGGTGCTTTAGGCTTTTGGAGAATGCACATTCCTGAGTACAGTCAGATCCTGAGCCCTCTTTACCTGGTCACCTGCAAGAAGAACGATTTCCACTGGGGCCCTGAGCAGCAACAAGCCTTCACCCAGATCAAGCAGGAGATCGCTCATGCAGTAGCCCTTGGCCCAGTCTGCCTGGTTTTGAAACTGAAACCACCACATTAGAGAACATGATTCATTACTTATTGATATCACAAGTCTTCAGGTCAAGCTCAAAAAAAGGAAAACCAACGTTTTGACAGGCAAAGATGAAAAAACAAGACCACAGGATTCAGATTTCCTACTTGCTCCCTCAAGGAGCTAAAACATAAGGAAGCCATGCCAGGTTCTGTTCTCATGCCATAAATCTAAAATAACACTATTGGCTTACTTAGATTTTACATTGACTTCAGGAGAGTTACTTTAAATTTACATCACTGTAGGATCAGGATCAAACTGTGGAGAGGATATTAAAAGGAGATTAAACATGATCTTAAACAGTGATTTCCCAGGAGATCCAAGGATTTTCAATTTGCAAGATTTTACAACCATCTGAGAGTTGGATAAATTTCAAATGCAGTTGTTGATAAGAGCATTTGCAGCTGCCAGAAGAACCTGTTTTAAGGATGTGGAAGCTGGCAGAGGAGCTGAACATCCTGGGAGAGTGTAACAGAACAAGGGAGGCTGTGAGAGAAGGGAGAGCTGAGAGCATTTCTGGGTGCACAGGGGCCTTTCTGGATTAATTCTACTCAGATATTTGATGGGTTTATGCTCTGGTCACTTATTCAGTAAAACTCTGAGTCTCGGTTTAAAGTACAGATATCAGATTTTGATATCATTCAGCCTGTCTTCTGTTCAAGACAGACTCGTGCTGAAAGAACTCAGAAAACTTTTGAATACTTTGGTCTGGATTGTTTTGCTTTTTCCCAGGCAGAAGACTAATATTCAGCATTTCCATGTCTGAGTGTTGATTTCGACCTTGATGCCTCATCTAGCTTTTCCTTCATTCATTAAACAGGATTTCTACAGAATTTAATGGAAAAACAAATTTATTTCTGGAACCTGTGCTCTTGGGTCTCTCCAGATGCAATTTGCAGGAAGCTCTCAGAGCATCAGCGAGAGGAGTGCAACAATCCAATCTGTAATTCTTGAAACAGAGGATGAGTTTCATTTCACTCAAATTAATTTCTCATCTGCCATAAGAGGACATCATATCCATCTTCTCATACTTTGAAAGTCATAGGCTCCGTTGATAAATTTTCCTGAATAAATGAGAACCTTAAAGAACTGATAAACAAAGAATGAAGCCTGGTTTTGTGCTGGGTAAGAGATCTCTTTGGTAAGGTATTTCTTTGGGTAAGAGATATAAGAAGAAATTAATGCTCTACTCTCAAACTATGTGTGCAGTTCTGAGCATCGTATGTCCTTTAAATTTCCTTACGCACCCATCTACAAACTGCCCAGAAATCAAATTGAACAGATCCACAGATGCTTTTTGAGCCCAACTCTAATGGTTCTGTACACCAAAGAATTGAATAAAACATACACAAAGCAGATATACAAAATTTTTTGTACCTTTAACCCTGAAAATCAAGCGCTGTAAATCATCCTCTTCAGGGATGTGCTGTAGTAACTAAAGTATACAGATTTTAAAGATACCAAGAGAATAATTTAAAATAATCTAAACTGCATTACAGACATGATACATTAAACATGAAACATTATATAATGGGCTAATTTGAAGAAGTCCCTGAGTCCTACGGGCCTTACATTTGTCTGTGGAAAATCCTTAAGGAAAGCATCTTCTCTAATTTACAAGTGATTTTTTTACTGTTTGTGTTTTATGATGCAACAGTGACCTAGTTCAAATTTCATACAATTATGTAGTGTTTGTTCTGGAATAAAATGGAACTGAAATACACATACAAGTAAAATAGTTTAATTTTATTGCCCAGAGCAATTACAGTGTGAAATCAGACAAAAAAGGGGCAGAGCCTGCTGCAAAAGATCAAAGAGAGTATTCAGATGTCAATATAACTTAATTTCTAGAAATAAATCTACTAGGAAATAGAAAATGGATTTTTTTCCATTCATTATAATAAAAATCCCAACAAGAGTATGGCAGGTACTGGAGCATGTCCCACATGACATTCCTGAGTAATCCATTAAATGTCATTATTTCTTCATTACTTCCAGTTGTGTCCACGGACTCCATGCATTTCACCTCCCTGTCCCAAATCAAACAGCCCTCCTGGCACCCAGTGTCTCACCTCTCAAAGTATTCATCACTTCAGCTTTTCCAATTAAAACCCCAATTAACAACAGGGATGTTTCTTTTCAGCACAAAATATTCAGTGCCTTGTGCAATTTGGGCCTGAATTTGCATGTCCTTTTCTCAGCCTCTGTTTAAATTGTTCATTTCCATAATAGATTTACTTGTTTTCTTTGTTGCCAGTCAAAATATTAAACTGAAATTTTAGCAACAAACTATTGATAAATTGACATTAAATCCAATGTGCAAATGGGATTGAGACAAATGGAGAAGGGAAACATTTTAGAAAAGTCAAAACATTGTTTTTATATATTTTAAACAAAAGGTGTGAAAATGTTATTTATAAATGTAAACCAAAATGAAACGTAACAAAATTTCTCAAACCTAAATGTTTAAAACTGTCTTTGAGTAGATTCGAACATTTAGTTCAACTGTAAATATATTTTGGGAGTTTCATTTCAAACAGAAAAAAAATGTTTAAATTGTTCCATTGAGTGACCAAAGTAGGAAAAAAAACAGTTCTCAGTTTAAATAAGGTTTATGGGAACACCTATAAATGCTGGTAACAAGTAATATGCTAATGACACGCACAGAAATATTCCACTGAACTTGTAAATTATGAAATTCACTGGTTTGATAAAAAAGTATTTCCATGACCTTTGTTCCCCAGGATCTTATGGATAGGTTCTTATGTTAATGTACCCAGTATAAATACATTTTTATAATTTACATACTCCCAGAAATAAAAAAAAAAGAACAGCCTATTTTTACCTATCTCTATACATATTAAACAACTAAAAGGCAATGAAATGTAAAAATGCAGCAGCTAAAATGTGTGAAACCAAACATTCATAAAGATATATCAAGACTGAGCAGCAATGTCACCCTATTCATGGTGCAGATTACAAGGCATCTGAGGACTGATGAAGATGGCAAAGTGAGGGTCTATCAAAAGCAGTTCCATGTTCAAGATAACGAGGTCATCACTCCATTGTGCATTTTTGGGATGGAATTAACAGAAAAACTCATTGAGGGTCAAAATACTGTATTGCAATCCAAGTCCTTGAAAGAAGCTCTTTGAGAAACTGTGCATCCAAATGGCAAAGAGAGGGAGTTAGATAATCAGTTTTTACAAAATGATATATAATAAGCAAAGTAGAGAATTGTGTAAAAGTAAGAGGAAAATTTGAGTATTAAGCGTTGTTCATAACTACACGGTATGGTTCTTCCACAGAAAACAAAAGCACTGCATTGATTTGTAATATCCACAAGATGCACTCAGAAAAAAAAGAATTGATTCATTTGTTAAAAATAGAGCTTTCTCCAATGACAGAAATAGAAATTTCCTGCACAAAACCCGGACAGCCGTTAAATACAGGGCTGACCTGGGTGTGCTGATGGTGTGTGAGATGTGGGAAGGGACAACATCTCAGTGCATGGAAGAGAGACTGAAAGAGGGGAAGTTTAGATGGGATATTGGGAATTAGGAATTGTTCCCTGGGAGGGTGGACAGGCCCTGGCACAAGGTGCCCAGAGCAGCTGGGGCTGCCCCTGGATCCCTGGCAGTGCCCAAGGCCAGGTTGGACACTGGGGCTGGGAGCAGCCTGGGACAGTGGAAGGTGTCCCTGCCCATGGCAGGAGTGGCACTGGATGGGCTTTAAGGTCCCTTCAAACTCAAACCATTCTGTGGTTCTGTGAGTCTAAGAGTTACACATCTTCTTTCTAAAGGTGAAGACTTTTTGTCCAAAGAAAGAAATGTTTCCAAAGTATTTTTTTTAAATATTTTCAAATACTAGCAGTGGCAAGTGGAAAGAAAACTTGCAAGTCTTATCAGATTCCCATCCATTTTAATCTACAGAATGATGATCAACATCAAGGAAAGGGAAGAATGACTAATTTAATTTAAATTTAATCTAATGAATCCACAGGTTTGTCAATGTATTAAAAACTTATGCACTGCCACATCAACAAACAAAATGCCATAACTCCATTAAAACAAAACAAAACAAAAAAAAGCTAAAAATTGGCCTTGAAAACAAGGCGGTTCTAATGACACTTGTCATTCATCCCCTTCACACGAGCTGTGACTCATCACATTTGTAAAACGCTTTGAAACCCTGAGATGAAAGGTGCCAAAGCACCACCACGATGCTCCAGAGGGGTGTCATCATTGCCATCAGACACGGCGCCTCAGGAAAGGGCACTTTGCACAGCAATTCATTTGGGATTTTAATCCTCACTTAGTCCTGCGGGAAGCCGCTGCTGCCATCAGATCCAAACCTGTCTCCAGGGAGGGAAACTGTCAGGAATAAATCCTTCACTCACAGACCCAAGACTGCTAAACAGAGAATTGGATCTGAATTAGAGCTTAGCAGAGTGCAGCATCAATTCAGCATCCACCTCTGTGGACAGCAGCTCCAGCTCTGGAGCTCCCCTCCTGCAGGACACTGGGAAGGCAATTCCAGAGCTCCCCTCCTGCAGGACACGGCAGACAATTCCAGAGCTCTCCTCCTGCAGGACACTGGGCAAATCATCTGCCTCTTTTTAGTTCATGCAAATGGTGTTCTAAAGAATACTGCACAGAGAATGACAAGATAAAAATATATGCAAATGCATAATACGCAAAAGGGAAATTAATTTCTTTTTAATTTACTATTATTATATCATTTTTATTTACCATCCCCCTGAATATAGCAATAGTTTAACTTCACAGTTACACTGAATACCTTTAAAATTCTTCAGTATTAGCTGAGGATTGGGTAATTTTTTGCCATTCTAGGCAGCAACACAGTCTCACTTTGACATCTGTGTCATTAAAATAACAGGGCTGTGCTGCTATTGAAGGAGAGATTCTGGCTCCACACATCAACACCAACTCATCCCCTGTGAGACAGCATCAGGATTTCCACAGCCAGCATCTGCCCAGGCAAAGGAGTTTGTGGGAAGCTTTGCAGGAGTCCCCACGTGCCCAAGCTCTGCCATTTGCCACTGTTGTTTCTGCTGATGAAATATTAATGATTCTCTGCAAGGTTCAGCTTGGTGCCGGTAATCTGTCACTTTTACCCACTTATCTATAAGTAAGCAAATGACATCAATGGTTAAAAGGTTACATTTTTTACTGATCTTAAGCCTCCATCTGACAGATGTTACTTTCTTTCCATAGGGGCCTCTTTTTGGCAGCGCACCTTAGAGGAATTGCCCTGAAATTAAATTCCTGCTTTGGTTCATTAGAATATTCAACAAGTGAATACATTTATAAATCATAATTAACTTCTCCTTTCTGTTTTGTTTTTATCTTGAATTGCTTTGCATTTATTTGTTACAGTTTTGGGGCAGAGAGAAAATATGTCTATTAAAGGTTTTGGAAATCTCTTCAAAAATAAAAAAACTTTTATTGATTGCTGCTGAAGGAATTTGTTCCTGCTTGGAGAGGATCAAGCTGTCCTTGTCTTTCTCCAGTTAAACCCAAACCAATCTGCAAACCTCTGCAGCTGATCAGTCACATATGGGGTCTGGCCCAAATTGCACCTCTGGCTGTTAATTCTGCTGTTAACCCACAGAATACTTTTGAAGTTAATGGAGCTGTGCCAGTTTTCATGTGCAGAATATTATTTCTGACATCGCACAATTACAGAACAGCTCTGCCAGGCTCCTTGTTTTTATCAAGAAACAGTTTATTTAAATCAAGTGCATTGTGTTGTACAACTCTTTAAAAAAGGCTTAAAAAGCCAAGGGAGTAGAAAGAGTAGGTCGCTCTATTACTTACAATAAGGGATTGGAAGTGCTTAATTTTGATGTAAATTCCTCTAAGGAATGATGGGTTCATTTTGCCTTGATATCATTCGAGGTGTCAGTAATTCTTTGTGGAAACAACATATTAGATATACAGAGAAGCTTTCCATAAGAGTACACTGGAAACCAACAGGTTTGTTACTTTTAGTAGAGTAGCAGAATAATTTGGGAGCAGTTTCTTTTCCTTTTGCTTTTTTTTGATGGCTTGGGAAATAATGTTCAGCATTCTCATGTCTCAGCAGAGGATGGTTTGGGGAAATCAGAGGACACATGAGCCCTGAACAAAGGGTGGGGGCTGCTCTTCCTCCTGACCCTGCCTGGCCAGCAGAGCAAACTGCACAGAGCTGCTCATCATCCTGAGGGATGATCAGCATGGTGCTAATCCTGTCTGCTAAGTGGTGATCACACTGCTAAACCCCTCAGACCGAGGAAATCAAGGATTGTGCTCCTGGGGTCATTCGGTTCCACAGCTCCACACCGCAGACGTGCACCTGTCTGTCACAGTCTGCCTCTGCTGACCTGCTGAAGAGTCTGCTGACAGAAAAGCACAGGGTTAAAGCTTTCTAAACATGATTCCCAAAGACAATGCAAAATTTAAACATGCCTCAAATCTATCTACACCCTGCCTCCCTGGAATTAGGGCAAATCAGGGAACAGATCCATCTCCAGCCCTGCAGTGCGAACTCTGCTCCCCTCCCATGAGACCAGAGCACAATGCCTGGGACACACTCAATGGCTCAGGATCAGAGGAGACCACAGCACCAGTGTTGGGAAGCTCTGCCTGAGGTGCCAACTGCACGTAATTCCCATCCTTCTACCCGGGAATAGGAACCTGCTGTGGGTTCTTGGCGTGCAGACCACCAGCTCTCTATGGAAGGACCACAGGGTTCACAGGGAGAAGAATTTGATTTAGAGCACCATTTGCTCTCCCTGACTACTCATTTGGATCATTCCTCTGGTTCAGAATACAATTTCTCTTCCTGTGCTGCTATTCTTCAAGTCACCACTTAACTCATTTGCATTTTTGCCCCTGGCAAAGAGAAATGTTCTGGTTCTTTCTGTGTTGATCCTTTTCTGTCTCCAGTTCACAATGTGATTATAAAAAATCATTGTAAATAAGCGTTGATCCTCCCATAAAACTTCATCTGAAACATTGTCCAGGAAGCCCAAGAAAACAATGTAAAGTGAAAGGAAGGGTAGAGGGGGAAGATGCATATTGCTATTCAAAGCCCAGACTGCCTGAAAGGATCCAGTGTGAATATAACATTGAAGTGACCTACAGAAAACATAAACACTTGATGTTTGATTCACGAAAGAGAAGAAACCGAGGTAAGGCATCAAATACTGTAAAAAACATCAGAGAATAATAGCTACAAGGCAATGTACAAAGGTGAAAGAAGAGAGATATTACAAAAATCCTGAAACAAAAAGGTGCTAATTGCCATTCATCTTAAAAGTAGGCAATTTTCCAAGGCACTGTAACTAGCCCTCGTCTTCCTGTTAGATGAAAGAATAGTATTTCCGGTAGAACACTTCAAATCACCCAACTCAAACCTCAAGTAAGAAAAAAATTCGCCCAGAATTTTCTGCGTAAATTGCACCAAAACTCACTGGATTTATAAAAGCAAAACATGAGAGCCCAGTTCAGTGTTTAATCATTGCAGCATCCTGTCAGTAATGACTTAGTGAGCAGGTTAACATGATTGTTTGTACCATTTAGCACAACTGTCTGGAGATACAGAAAATATTATTTAAGGACTCCCAGGGCCTGTTCTGTTCTGGTTCACCTTACACTATCTCTTTGAAACAGAAAAGTTTGCTTTTAAACTAGGGTTTTTATTTACTGTTAAATTAAACACATGAGAATGCACTTTCTGCTTGATTTTTAGATCTCATGCTCACTCAGCCAACAGAAATTTGCAGGAATATCTATTCCCAGCTGTACAGCCATGGAAATATGGAGTGTGTGGAAGATTTAGAGCTCTTCCTCTACCTTTAGAGGCCTGAGTGGTTGAAATTGCTCCTTTGTCTCAGAAAACACTGGCTAGAATTCACTCTTGGTGGGTCATTAGAGAAGGTTTGGGGGGGCTGTGAAGCAGGAGTAACTCCACCCCACAGGCTCTTCCCAGTGGTCACACACTCCAACTTCTTCTGGCAGGAGAACTGGCTTGGCTTTCCACCACAGATGCTTTGAACACGGCAAGTGTACGTTTGGATAATGTTTAAAGTCAAGCATTGCAATAGGTCAAGGCCAGCAGAATTAATGATCTACATCAGTAAATCACACAATCATATCTGTGCTGGTTTTCCCTACGTGGATAATAAAGGTAATGGGGTGTGGAATGAAGAAATAAACACCAGATCCTTCTAGCATTTTTTTGTGTAAGCGTTTCACAGGATTTTGGGATAAATTCTTACACAGCCATTTCTCCTTTTGTTCTAATCTTTACTGAGTTCTCCATAGCACAAAAGGTGGGGATACTGGGCTCTGTTTTGGCTTTTTCACCTGATCTTCCTGCTTCAGGAATACTGAAGGAACTGATCTTCAACTTAAAATGTCAATCCCATTTCAGCAGAAATACTTATTCCAAACCAGATAAGTTTAAGTCACTTATCCAGGATTACAGAATTCCATTTTTCCTCCATCCTTTTGGCCAGGCCAGCTGGGACCAGAATTACACACAGCCTGCGGAGCTGGAAAAGCTGTGCCATGGCCACTTTCCTCCTCTGAATTCTCTTGTATAAAAGGACTTGTTTATGAGAATAAACAACCCCACAAGTCATGATTCAAACCTTTTACAGCATCTTGAGGGTTTGTACTCATTAAAGTCTTAGCACAGATTCCTCAGAGGAAGCCAAAAACGTCTCAAACTTTAACAGCACTAAGGGATTTATAAGGACTAAAATATACACCAGAACACACTCAAACATGCAGTGAAGGAATGTTTGGTTTTGACATTCTGATTAAAATCTCCTGTCAGTCTGACTCCATCTGTGATGTGTTGGTGTTGGCTTGCTCACCACAACACAGCAGCATGGACCAACCCAACCCCAAACCATCCACAGGGTACACACCTGGGACTTCTGCTGGACAGGACAGTGCTTCCATCGGGAAAATTCACTGGGAATAACAGCAGTGGAAATGTTGTGAAAAAATGAAATGTTTCCACATTTTTATATCTCAAATGAAGAATATGACAGAGAAATAAGTTGGATTGCATGTTCTAGATGCAGAGCTGGCTGTGAGAGTAGAGAAAAAGCTGTTCCAGTAGCAGGAGATAATTATGGACAATGACAGGATATCTCATAAAGTCTCCTGGGGAAAAAAATTGATCCAGGGTATCAATAAAATTATTTCACTTTATCTTTTCATATTTGTCTCAGCCTCTTTTCCTTCTTTCTTCTTTCTACTTTACGACTACTCTTATTTAACCTTCAGCTCATCATTAAAGTAACTATTGAGCAGCAGCAATAATTTTATAGTGTACTCTATAATCTTCTTGCTTTTGGTATTAATCTCAGGAGGTTTTCTTCTTTTTAATATCACTTCTTAACATTTCCAGCATGATAAGGATGTATTCTCTGCTATTTGAATTGCTTTCTATTCGTACTAATTATTTCCCAAAATTTGAACAACACTTCAGTGCCAGGCAGTGAGACCCACAGCTTCACTTCATCTTCCTGCCAAAGACTTATTTTGTATTTGTGCAGAACTCTAGACCTGGTTGCATGACAGCAACCCTCCAGTCCACTGTATTCTTCAACAAATAAATAGGAATTTCATAACAGTCCTTGGGCTTCTCACTGATAGGGTGACACAAATGTACCAGAACATTGGTGCTGATGTAGCCCTGGCAAAGAAGGGAACAAGTACAAGATTAAATTAAAAAATAACACACCTACTTCTCAGTTTTGTTGTAATTCTGGATATCCTATTATATTGCCTATTACCAGGGACTTTTATGATTTTAGTTCTGCAGAGCATAAGCATCACCTTAACAGAATTAATAACTCTAAGTATTATGGCTACTAAGAATGTACCAGCAAAAATGCCAGAAAGCATTAAAGATATTAACATTACCATTTAAAACAAACTGTGGGGAAATCAAACTGAAATTAAATAAGAATCTTTCTGCTGGCTCTTCATTTTAAGGAAATCCATGAATTTCACTCACAAGAATGCGATTAGGAAATTAAATTAAACTGTTCAACAAGCACTGATTGTGCTTGTTGAAAATGGTGTGAGCCCCAGAAGATGAGACAGAACAAAGAGGTGACTTGGGAGGCTTTATCCTGACCAACCCCTGCACAAAGACAGGGAAACACTGGAATTTAGGGGTTGCTTTGTAACTAGAACTGTACCACATCATCTCACCAAAATGCACAGAGGGGAGGTGCTGACAGCCTCACAAGGGACCTCTCTGCAAAATTTCTCTGAATTATATATTTATTAAGCTTTCTAAACAACTGTTCTTCATGTCACAGTGACAAAGGAGACTTCCAGTGACAACTGGAGGATGTGACAGGACAAATGCTGTTTTTTACAGTGTAAATTCTCTGGCAAACATGGTGAACTCAGACAGAAAACTTTCCTGTGGAAATCCAGAACAGACCCGGCACAAACCAAGCTGAAATCAGACAAATCCCAATGAGGCATGGGTTTGTGCAGGCTAATTGAACACAGCAGTAATGAGGGAAAGGAACTTCATCTTCTCCCACCGAGGTGCTGCTATTGTTCAAGTGCTGTTGCCTCCCTCACATCATGGGCCCATGGCAGAAAAGGAAAAGGGCAAGAGTGATTGCACATAAAAGGTCAAACAGATAATTGAATGGTTCCAGCCAATCCTGAAATTAAAACCACTTTTATTTACTTGCTCTCTGAACTCTATACACATGCATATCTTCATCAATGCCTGTGCTGCAGGAGGAATTTCCTTCATTTGGTCCATTACTCACCTTTCTTATTGTTCTCCAATTGATTTTCCTTTTTTTATTTTTTAATGGAGAAGAAAATTGATGGCAAAAGAGATCTGTTAATTACAAAAAAAATATAATATATTAAAATACATATTACATATGCTCCCTTATGACTTTATGGCTGATATTTTCAATATGAATATTCCAACAAAGGGGATGAATGGACTGGAGTAGTCAGTCAGAGGCCATTCATACTACAAAAGTGAATGCTGCTCAAAGGAAAGGTTTAGTTTATGTGTTTATATTAAAAATAACCCATTTTGACTTTTTTCCAATCCAAAACCACTTTATTTCCAAGCAAAAGAATGCACAAGAATGCATTCAAAGTGAGTTCTTTGAATTAACAAAACCAGGATTTATGCGCTGTCTACAGAAATCTCTAAGATGTGACTTGCTAAGATTACTTAATGTGGCATAAATACAAATGTAAGAAATCGAATCAACAAAACAAAACCCAGAAAAAACACCATACCAACAAATCGAATTTCTAAACATCCAGTGAATATCTTTATACAGCAGAAAAATGCATCAAACAATGCATGGATCCCTTCCACCCCAATTTTTATGGCTGGAAAACTGACAGAAAGAAGTAGGGAAAGGGCAATATTCCCAGCATAAGCATATGGAATAAATAATCACCAATACTATTTTTGTGTAAAAAAAGTTTGTGCAGTCAGAATGCATTTGAGTCTTTTTGTAGCTCTCCACCTGAGCACATGCTGAAAGAATGACAATTTGAGGGCAATAAAAATGTGTTCTAGATTAGAATTGCACATAACGAATGAAGAATTCCAGTCAAAATAGAACGATTCTCATGTTGCTTTCTTGGGTTCAAGAATCAGATACAGTTTCCTTTTTTTTTTTTTAAACTTATGAATTTGAAAAGTGTTTCCTCTTTAGGATATAATCAGGAACATGTGTGAGAAAGATCTAAACTGATGATAGTCTCACAAAGCACTGAAAGAAACAGATTTTCAGAGTAAGGATTCTGATTTGGTAATGTATGTACATAATTGCAACTAGGAAGGTGAAAGCACAAATTGCTACAGGCACCTGCACTCAATCCATTTTAAAAAGCAAATAGAAGAGCTCTAAAATTCCATATTTAACCCCTAAAATGTTTAAGTCCCAATCCAGCAGGGAACAAAATATCTTTAAAATATGTCTAAATAGCTAAATACTTCTTAATAACTCACTTAAGAAATCCCAATGGAAACAAACAAAAAAATCTCCACTGGATCTCTGATTCTCTAAAACACAGTTTAAGGATTTTACAACTCTTCCCTTTTAAAATTTAATTTGTGTGGTTTTCATCATTCACACAATGTTTATTGTTCTATCTAAAAGGCAATAACCAGAAATGGCCCAGAACCTATTTGTGTTGAGGACAACACGCAAGTGAGTTCGAATATATTTTAGGAAGATTTGATTTTGCAAGTCTTCAAAAAGATCTCTGCTGAGAAATATGGATGTCAGACATAAATTATCCTCCATGTAGCACCTGGAATCTGAGTGGAGCAGGTGAAATAACATCACGGAAATGAAACACAGACAAGAAATCAGGGAAGTGAGTAGCTCAACTCATTTCTGTTCATCTCCACCTGCATCACCTGCATTGAGTCACATTTTGTGGCCAAATACCAGTACTCAGAAGCTCTTTGAGGAAGCTGAGGTCAAGCACAAATACAAACTTCCTTCAATTTTTTCTCCAAGTTCTTCCCTGTGACATAAAAAGTTCTATCCTGGCCATTTTGCTCCTTTCATATACATATTAATTATCAGAGTTAATTATCATCTCCCTTATTCTCTTCACTCTTCTTGAGCAAACTTGGGGTTTGTAAACAAGTCAAGCAGAAGAGGTGAAAATATGGATACTGGGAAACTTGGATTTAACTAACTGCACTGAAAATAGGATTTTCCACCCTTCAATTTTTAGGGGATATTTATGAGATACAGAACAAAAACAGAGTCATGCATTGGGTAAAGCTTAAAAAATAATAATAAAAAAAACGCTTCAAAGCAGTTGGTATTAAGTAAGCTGATACTTTGGTTTTCTCGTTGGCCTAAATATTTCTGGGAATTTTCTGAGCATAAAGAAGACTGTTCTGGTGCAATTGGAAGACAGTAAATCTGAGCTGGATTCCTCCAGCAGATGATGTGCCCTTATAAGATGAACTTGAAAAACCATATAAAAACCAAGACTGAAGGAAGAACACAATTCCAAATGTAATGATACTGATTTAAAAACAAGCAATAGTTCTGTTGGAAACTGGCAGCATTCCCAATAATAATATTTAAACAAGCCAAGACAGAATACAATATGCACAGGCATACTCCCAACTATTTTTAACTGACACATTACTGTATACTTTCTGAGAAAAGTTCAACAAGATTTGTTAAATCACTCGAGGTCTGGCTATTCAAACCTCTCTGCACAGAACAATGGCCTTGTTTTGCATCCCATCAAAAATGTGCTGAGGAGCTCCAGCCCCAGGTGGCACCTTGGTAACAACAGGAACATCACACACCTTGTTCTGCACAGTTTCCTGTGACAAAAAGGGGGTTCAGTTACTGATGTGACACTCTGATTTACACACTGTGGACAAGCTGCTTCCTGCCTGCCCGTCTTCAGATATTTGGCTCTTCAGGGAGACAGTTTTGCTTTCCCAGGGAAAAAAAAACATCTCTGGTGACAATGCTCTGCTCCAGGATCTGGAAGCTTTCAGGGAAGCTGCTAAAGATTCTGAGCAATGTGTCCCAACAAAACTACCAGCAAAGCTCTCTGAGGCTTAACTCCTTGACACCCTTGGCATAATTGGAAATTTTTAGGTTGACACAGATTTTTAAGGTCTGTCTGATACTTACAGATGTCCAAGAGTTATGGCTCCACCCTAGGCTTTTCAAAGATTTCTTTATCAGCAAATGACCAAGGAAGCCATCAGTGCAGCCCCATGGACGAGATTAGATATGTTTTTAGGTTGCAAGCGAAAAGCTTGCTAATGCTTACAGGCATTCCTTGTCTAGGAATGTTTGTTAATTTGAACTCCCCTCCCTTGCTGGGTTTCTTTAATCTCCCAACCAGCTGTCTCCCATAAAAAGATATTTCTGGTTTTAGTTACAAATCTGTTTAGAGATAAACCTTGCTTATAAATACACAACTGCATACATGGTCGGGTTTCTGTTTTTTGTTGTTTTGTTTTTCTGACAGAAAACCAACTCCAGATGAAAAATATTGAACTTTTTTTAGAACACATTTCCTACTTGCTCAGAGCATGGTGCATGTGTAATAGATGCTCTCGATTTTAGGGCTGGCATGACACTGTGAAAGAGCTCATTGAAACAGCCATTTTTGTCACCTTTTCAGATTTAGAGCTCATGAGATGGGATAAATTGAAGCTCTCAGAGATTGGCAGTATTTTTACCTGCAGAACACCCAAATATATGAAATGGACTCAGTGTAAGCAACTGAAAACCTCCGCTGAGCCCAACAGTTTTTGCTTTTCTAATAACAGCAAAACCAGGAAATTTCTGACTTGTTTTCACTTCTCTTAGTTTCTAAATTTTAACTAAATAAATTGCACTTATTTCTTATTTGTATATTCACAACAGATACATCAATCCAGAGTTCAGCACTTCTGGGAACAGCTTTGAGCACAATTAAGGGCTATGAGTCAGAACCTCTGGTTAAAGCACACACATTTAGGGGTTTTTTAAGCATTTTCACTAGAATGTGATTAGAGTTCTTTAATTTACCCATACCATATTCCTCTTAAAGCAACCTCCATCTTCTGAATAATTCCAGGTTCCACTAAAATGATTGCCAGCTATTTTATTAGATATAAATTGAAATACCCCCTGTAATTCAAGCTAAGTGTAAAAGAGCAACAGAATTCTGGTGATGAATTTTAGTGCTGCAGAAAGTAACATTTCAGTGACACCCCAGCAACATTCTCAAAAATGCTTCTACCCATCACACCTCATGCCTACAGGAAAACATTTACTCTTCCAAACCTATCATTCTTCCAGTGGTCATTGGCTAATTGAGGCTCTGGAAATTTATCTTGCAGTATTAGTTTAGGATTTAGCCATGAATATCTTTGTGTATATAATATTCCATTACATCGTAATAATTAAAATACTATTTCAAATGTATTTTCATTAATATTTACTTTACTCCTGCTGCAGTTCAGCACACAATTCAGTAGAAAACTGATTAAAAATATAGTTGCATGAAATATATGAAAATTAAATTCTACTTGTCTCAAAATATCAAGATTTTATGGACATTGTGCCAAAACTCTGTGTTATAGTGCAGAGTATAAATATTTACAATTGACTTTGTACATTAGCAGTTAAATACTGTGGGATGAACTCATTGTCCCAAGTGAGTTCCCATCGGAGGACACCCAGCAGTTGTCAGTTCATTATTCCACAAATTTATCTAAGCTGTCTTCCATGGGAGGCCTGTGTCATTTAGATCCTGAGGTGATACGTGCCTTATAAATACCCTTAGCTGATAAAGGTGACTGACAGGAGCTAAAAGGAGGCAGAAAACTAAAGATGAAGAAGTCTTTCCTGCTCTTCACTTCAGGAATGTGTTCTGGGCACAGGAGCTGCCCTTGGCTCCTGTCAGGGCTGGTTCTTCAGGGGTTCCATCACAGCTGGGGCTCCAGGGATTTCCTTCTGTGCAATGGGAACCTAGCTCTGAGGGACAGAGCCAGGCATGAGCAACTTCAGCTCTGGAGGAGAGGGAAAATTACCTGAGGATAGGATCCCAGAGTGGGTTGGGTTGAGGGACCTTAAATCCCACCCAGTGCCACCCCTGCCATGGCAGGGACACTCCCACTGTCCCAGGCTGCTCCCAGCCCCAGTGTCCAACCTGGCCTTGGGCACTGCCAGGGATCCAGGGGCAGCTGCAGCTGCTCTGGGCACCCTGTGCCAGGGCCTGCCCACCCTGCCAGGGAACAATTCCTTCCCAATATCCCATCTAGCCTTGCCCTCAAGTGTGAAGCTATTCCCCCTTGTCCTGTCACTCCAATTCCTGATGAGAAGTTCCTTTCCAACTTCCTTCTGGAAGGTGCTGGGAGGTCTCCATGCAACCTTCTCTTCTCCAGGCTGAGCAGCCCCAAATTCAGGAAACTGGAACCTTGGAAAGTTTGAGGTCTCCTCACAATCCACCTTCACACAAACCATGGTCTCCTCACAATCCACCTTCACACAAACCATGGGATAACTCTGGGATTGCCTTGGCTCCAAGAAATCTTGAAAGCAACTGGAAGCTGAGCTAGTAGTCAGTAACAACAAAAGAAATTCCACTGGCTCCTACCGTCCCTCCAGTCCTGCTATGCTCACACCTAAACCAGAGCAGAGCCCTGTAACCCTCAGAGCTTCATAACAACAAGATTTTACCCAGTACAGAACAAACCCACCCATGAAAAAAAAGGAAACATTGGCAAAATGAAGACTTAGCCAAAATTTATTTTACAAGTAATAAAAATAGTAAGCAACAACGTGGAACTCCTCAGTGTCCCATCTATAAATTAATTAAAGAACTTGTTACAGGGAGAATGAATATCACACCCAGGCCTGTGTGGCACAGCTGAAAAATGATCTGACAAACATGATGTCTCCAGAGGAATGAGCTGGCAGTTAAAGCAGACAGGTTAATACCCTTCCTACAGCCACAAGACACTCACTGCTCCCTTGTAACTGCTGGGCCTTGGGACAAAAGCTTTAACCAATAAAAACCATTAAACCTAGGCAATAAAACAATGTCAGCTACAACAGACCACATGACTCTGGATCAATACATGGTATTTCCTCTAAAAATCATGGCATAATGGTTTCAGCCTGAAAACATTTAGAAATGCAGAGGGGGAAAAAATAAAAAGGAAATTTAGTCAGGTCTGTATTTAGAGAACCCAAACCAGAGGGCAACAAGTAGAAGAGATTCATGGTGAAATCACTCCCAAAATGTGAAAAATGAAACATGGACAGCTGTGGGGTGGTATGGACATGGATATGTCTTTGTAGGGCCAGTGGATTCATGGATTCCCCCACAGCTACACTTTGCCTTTAAATATATGTATACATATATATTAAATAACAATCCACCAGATATTTGACAGAGCTTCTTCCATTCTTATCTAGCATGCAGCAGGAAGATAGTTACTAATGAGAGCTGATACCAGGTAATTCCTCCCCAGGATTCAGGCACTGCACACACAGAATCACTCGGCCAGTACTAGGCAAAACCACTTTGCCATGAAGCAAAATTCTCCCAGGAATTGGGTGTTCTGGGTTCCCTGTGCTGTCAGCATAGAACTTTCTCTGCATGTGAGCCCTTCCACACCCCTGCACAGCCCATCAGAAATGAGGATTTTTATCCCTCACCAGATCTCCATCACTGTGGGGATTTGCATGCTCCCAACACATTATTTAACATATTCAGAAAGTATTCTTTATATTTATATACTCAGGTAATACTCTACAACAGAGAAGAGAGCTCAAGACAAAGGCCAAAGAACATCCAAAGAGGGTTAATTAAAAACTTATTTCTTTCCCATTTTTTATCCATCCCCATTCCCCCCTCATCCATGCCTATAATATATAACCAATTATTTTAAACATTAAAAGAAAGCTGAGGGTGAACTTGCCCCACAAGTCCTCTGTGCCAGGCCTCAGGGGGGGGCAGCTTCCCAGCTGTACTTGGGCTCCTGAGCACCCTGAGCTGCTCTGCAGCACGAGGATGAGCTGTGCTCACCCTTCATTTATGGGGCCTGGCAGAGACAAAGACAAAGCTGAGCCCCCACACTGCAGCCCCATGATTTTTCAGTGCCACCATCCTTCGTTTCCATGTCATTGCTGCAGACACAGGTTTTATATCCACACAGGCAGGACATTTATCTTCCCAAACTCTTGAGTCCAGCTAGGCAACACCACGCTTTGTTTCTTTATGAAAAATAATAATGAAAAAATGATATAAAACCATGATGAAACCTTAATTCTTAACTGAATGACCCCTTTGACATCAAATTACTCTGATATTTCAATGCCTTGTGCCTTAACAGGGCGGCAGCTTTATCTCTCTCTTTGCTAAAGGCCTTGGGAAGTAAGATCAGAAATCAAAGTAATAGAAAAAGCAATACAGAACGTATATAGAACTCAGCCAAATATCCGCAAACATTTCTCAGCATGTTGGCTGTTACAAGATCAGGTGCCTGGACAGTAAATTACTGGATTTTGATTTGTGTAACAGGTATTTTCTGTGTGGTTGCCAAATTAGCAGAAACAATCAAAAAAATTCCACACACTTAGTGGCGTCCACGTTCTGTTTTTGAAATGTCATTGCAAGTTTACTTGGGAAAGAGCTTTGAAGGGCAGTTTTCCAGACCTGACTTAAATACATTTTCAGGGTCAATTTCTAAAGAATATTATTGTTTCTATTATAAATTGTTTGACCTTCATGTTATAAAAATCAAAGTCATATAAAGCCTTTTTTATATAAACTAAAATTAGGAAAATGTCATTTCTTACATTGAAAAGGGAGGTTTCAGAAGGACACAAACACACATATACACACTGCATTTCAACTCCCAGCCAATTTTCTGTTCAAGTAAATAGAGAAAAAGGGAAGATTTATGGCAAGAATAGTTTCCATTTCTTTTTCCATTATTTGATTTTTTATCCTCCCTGTTATCCATGTATCAGAGAAAATATATTCAAGAAAAACAACCATAATAATAATAATAAAAAAAAAAAGTGAAACTTTCTTGAGTATAGGAACAAATCATCTGGAACTCCTACCTGCTTTTTATTTTTTCTTTGTAGATAAAGTATGGTTTGGGGGGGGCAGGGTGTGTAATTAGAGCACTCATTTTAGGCACACAGAAGAAAGCGAGGTGAGGAATTTCTCCTGCTGAGAGAAAGCATCAGGTTAGGAAGAGGAGAAGGCATGGGAGGAAAAATTCTCCTCCATGCCACCTTACCACTTCTTGTGGAATCTGAAAGATTTTCTTCTTCCAAGGCTCCAAGTCAATAGATGCAAGAACATAATGACCACCTGACCTTAATGAGAAATAAAACACTTGCATTGTTTTTCCTGTCACTAATACCACAAACCCTTTGTGCTTTGGTGTCCTCTCCCTCCTTCTGGAACTATCTTGAAGTGTAACTAAGGTCACCTTTATTAAAGACTGTTTCTGCCTATTTCCAGTTGAAAAATCAGAATTCAGCCACTGCATTAAAGCTCCCACTGCTGCTGTTTGTTCTGCTCCTATAGCCACAGACAAGTCGAACAGAATGACAAAGACAGAGGGAGAGGAGTGCACTAATATCTCCCAAAGCAGAGGTGAAGACAGCCAGGTACTTCAGGATGGCACAGGGACCTCACAGTGCATGTGGCTCTATCATTAAACCAGGCAAATGATTCATAACTATGGATTTTAGCCCTTTTTTTAAAGTATTTTAAATACTTACAGATTTGTAAGGCAGCATGACTGGAAATTGTGCTGACCTTGGAAAGGCAGAAATCTTTGTGTTTTTTACCAAATGAGCTGCAATAGCTCCAGGACCATTCCATGAACCTGGAAGAGACCCCGTAGTCTTGGATCACCCCAGGAATTCAACCCCAAACTCACCATCCCAGAACTGCACAGTGTCCAGGTGCTGGGGCTTGAGGAGGGAGGAGTAAATAGTACATCCAGGGAGAGGGAAAAAGTGCTTAGTGGTGGAGAAGAGAAGGTGGAGAAAGAAGTGTTCCTTCTTAGAAGAAGGTTTTTATTTCCATTGGCTTGATTAAAGGCCAAGGCTCAGATATGAGAGTTCAAAAGCACTCAAAGGACAGCAAAATTAGGGGTGAGAAATGCAGAAAATTCCAAACAAGTGCTGGTAAGACTTTTGTACCCTGAACCATCTCATATATTGTAAAAAAAAAAAGTATTTATTGAAAGATGGAAAGGAGTTTTAAAATAGATTTTTGAGACTATTTTTGCAGCCTGTGCCCATAAGCCCCTGTTCTCCAGTGAGTGCCAAGTCTGAGGGCTCAGAGGGAGAGGAAAAAATGTGAACTAATAAATTCAGCTTCACTTTTGTGAGTAAGGCCCCCCCTCCCAACCTCATGCTGATAAACCCTTTCTGCCTCTCTCTCGCATGTTCTCCCTCTCCCTCAATTTTAATTTGAGTTTTTCCCACATCATATGTGTAATACGCAGAATCCACGATGGTGCTGGGAATAAAGGTTTCATTAGCACTCATTTGGGATGCAGCAGAACTCCCTCCTGATTTCACAACATGGGAGCGAGTGAGCCATTCCAAATACCTCCTGCTGAAACATTTGTAATGCAACCAGCACTCTCCCACTTTGCCTTTCACTCCCATCCACTCTCCACCCACACACGCTGCCTGCCCCATTGCAAACTCAATTTTCTGTGGTTCCTAAGACCTGAAAAAACAGACCACAGCCATCTAAACGTGCATGCAGTCTCTATGTCTTCATGGAGATTAATCTAATTTTAACTTCTCTGCTTTGGTGGGATTTTGGTGATGGTTTGGGAGAAAATAACTAGAATTACTCTACTTAAAAGAAAAAAATTGATAACCCCCATCTTTATTGAAATATCCTTTCAAATTATTGGGGGTTTGGCTTCTTTTTTCACACAGAAATCCTGTTGAAAGCTCCTGCAAGAATTTAGTTAACATTTTCTCTTTAAATATCACACACATTCTGAGGAATCTGTATATTAGAAAAAGTTTCCCCTCCAAAAAAGCTAAAAAACAGCATTTTAGCAAGATGCAATTGTGGGTCTTTACTTTGCTGGCCATGGAAATGAGAAGGAAATGAGTATTTATTTTAGCTAATGGGTAAGTAAAACTCTCAGGATCATGTCTTTGAATGGATCTGTCATTTTAAAATTAGGTACTATACATAGTCCCTAATGGTACTGGGGAAACTGTGCTGGTATGAAAAGCTATTAGGAAGAGGAGGAAACTTTTGGGTGGAATGCAGTGTTAATAAGAGCTCATTATATTATTGCGAATTTTGACATAGTGCATGTTTTTCTCACAGCCTCAGCTTCCCCAAGTAAGGTAAGCCTTAGTTCTCGAAAAAAGTAAAATAAAATCACCCTTCCCCTCTGCCTCCAAAAATAAAAGCAGAATAAAAGGACCCATAATTTAGATCCCTATTATCTGAAGCTACCCTAATTACTCAGGACAAAGCAGTTTATGACTTCTAAAAAATATGAGTGGCAAAACAAAGAATATTTAATATCTGCCACCATAAAGAGCAGCGAGGAATTGCCTTTCAGGGAAGATGGATCTGCCACTCCCCAGCTCCAAGCCTCTGGCACGGCTTTGCCAACAGGAGCCATGAGCCTCATTTGTTCAGTGTTTGCTTTGCAGCTTTACCTACTGCAGGAAACATGAGACCATTACTTCTTCTGATTTCCAAACTAACAGTAATTTAAGAATGGAAGCTATTTTTATTAGTCTGAGACAATTTCTTAATGACATGATTTATAGAGGTTATTTCGGAAGGGTAGAATAATGCACACAGATCTCTGTATGTGGAGACCCTGCCCCTGAGGAGTTCTGTAGTCACAGGTTTTCCCAGAAGATGGGGTTTTCCCAGCAATTCAGTTATAATTTGAAGCATCTTAAATAAAAAGGGTGAATTTTCCTTATTCTTCTTAACTTTTCCTGTATTAGACAGCATTGGAGTAATCCAGACTTTCTGTTCCATTCAAGTGACTGCTTGAATTTGCTGCATTAAAAGGGGGCAAAATTGTGAAGAAAATAAAAATTATACTGAGACGACACTGCCTGATCTACATCTTTATCTATTGTGAGCCCTTACAGAAAATCAAATTAGCAATATAATAATAATTTTAAAAAATGAGTGCAGTGAACCCCACAAACAGCCAAAAAAGGTGGTGTGCCATCTGAGGCGTGTCTTTGAATGAGACTAGACTTCTCTCTTCACTTTCCAGAAAAATATTTTAGACTCTTTTGAGAGGAATACACAACGTTTTGCATCTGTTGGATGACTAAAGGAAACTGTTTCATTCTTATAGCAGGAGCATCACAGTGACACAGTCAAGACTGTATCAAATCTGATAAAAATTCTATTCTTCCCTTACAGCTGGACCAGAAATGAGATCAAGTCTGAATCTCGTCTTACAATAGGATTTTTCTGCCTATTTGTATTCTTTAGCATATTTTGCAGTCTTTTCCCACCAGAAAATTAGAAGTGATTTAGTCCATTTCTCTTTTCTTTCAATACTCAATTTAAGGCATTTTTGTGAGCCTAACTCCTGCACAAGTTTGTTTTGAAAACTTAAATTCACCACTCTGTACATTCTAAATTTAGTCTAATTAGTGTTGCTGTTGAGCAGATAATGCCCGACACAGAGAAGTGCCAAAGCAGCTCTGCCTCTGTGCTTCTGTGCTGTGCAGAGGTGAACCCAGCAGCAGAAACTAACACAGCCACAGATTCCAGAGCAGAATCACAAACACATTTCCTGGTTTGTCTCTATTTGGAATACAGCTCCTCTGCTGCAGTGCACTGACAAAGCATGTACAGCTGAGAAAAAGCTGGGAAATTCATTCTGGTTTTTATAGGGTCTAAAACAGGAGGGGTCCAATTCTAACTGGTCTTTTTGGACACCACCTGAATCAATAAAGAATGGCAATCCATACTTGTTCTCATCAGCCTTTACTGCTGCTGTTTATTTCTTGTGCCCTTTACCAAGAAAAGAAAAAAAACTTTATTTTTGCTTGTAAAGTTCTTTTTGTATTGCAAATCCTTAAGATGGGAGCTGCTGTTGACATTTCCTAAATTGAAATTCCTTCCTTCCCTCCCTCCCTCCCTCCCTCCCTTCCTTCCTTCCTCCCTTCCTCCCTTCCTTCCTATCATCCCCTTGGGATTCAGGTGATGACCCAGCTCATTGTCCCCTCTGGATACAGAATTCTTCCACATAAATATAGGAATTGCTGGTGCAACCAAGAAAAATGAAACCCCCAAATCAAACCCAAGAGAAGTCCCCACAGAATGCTTTGAACAAATGAGTTTCAGAATGTTGAACAAGAATTGCCTGCTAGGACTCTCTCCGAAGTGGTGTCACTATGCTGGCATCGCTTCAGCGGCCCTGCCAGGCCTGGAGAGGCAGCAGGAATTCCAGTCCTGGTGCTCCAAATGCCAGGTGTGCTCCTGCCACAGAAACAGAGACTGTTTGGGTAGAAAGCAACCCCCACCAAAGCAAAACACTCCACTGCACACTGTCAGGGACACTGTCCCTGCTCAGGGACAGAAAACTCATGGGACAGATGTAACTCAGGATGCTTATATTGCTCCTGAAGGCACTCGTAAAAAGCCTCTCAAACCAGAGTCATTTCCTCATTCTGCTCCTTTTTTTTTCTCCACCACAGCAATAACAACTAATTTTGAAACTGAAAATAAAATTTAGCACAATTACACTGAGCTCATGCCATGATGGAAAAATAAGAACCCAATGTTTTCTCATAGAGTCAGCGAATTCCCGGTCAAACAAAGCCATGCAAAGCCACAAGAGGTACACAAGGTCTGGTGTACCAGACCTTCAGAAGCAGAAACATGAGGCCTCCAATACCTCACACATTATATTCTGTTAAAGGAAGCCAGATTAATTTGAAGGAAATATCTTGGTTATGTTTTTGCACAAACACATCAAAGTTCTTATTTGCATAGCCTAAAGTATACACTAGCACACATTTACTTAAATAAGCATTACCTTTTAGCACAATTTTTCTTCATTTCTATATTTTTTCCCATGAATGAGCAGAGATGACAACAAAATAAGTGACTAATTTGACTTCAAGCCCATTTGCTTTGATGATAAAATATAGCACTGTACATATTAGCCAGTTTCACCTATAGCTAATACATTTTTAAAGTATATTTAAAAAATATCTCAGATGTACCTTGTCTAACTCTGAAAGCCACTTACTATTTCTACATAGCTGTTTACAAATAATCAAACTCTATTTTGGATGCTGTAGAGTAAATCTCAAACTCTTGGGCTTTTTCTAGGCTCAGAGTTTGATTTATAGCTCTGCAGGCTGGTAGAGCCAAGGGTGGAACCCGGGTTCTGCCCATCCATCACACATCAGGGCAGCTTTGGGAACATTCCCTGGCACTGGAGGAAAACCCAGGTGTAAGCTGCCATCCTGCAGGATGCAGGGCATTAAAGGCATGCCCTGCCCTCATTCCTGGCACCAGTTCCCTGCATTTGGCTCTCCATCTCCACATGAATAACCAAGACTCCTGTCATGAGGAGGTTTTAAAGGGACTCCCACATATTGACGTGTGCTACAGAATTTCAGCCTAAAAATGGAAAGTGTGGAGAGGAACAAAAGGAGCCAAACTATAATGAAAACAATATATAAATCAGCAAAGTTTCTGCTGCTAAATTCACTCATATTGTACTTTGATTTCTGCCAAGCTTCAAAATAATGTTTGCAAACATGGGATTATTGAAAATCATTGAGTGATTTGAGTTGAGAGGGACCTTAAAGATCTTCTTATTCCACCCCTGCCATGGCAGGGACACCTTCCACTGTCCCAGGAACTCCCAGCCCCAGTGTCCAGCCTGGCCTTGGGCACTGCCAGGGATCCAGGGGCAGCCACAGCTGCTCTGGGCACACTGTGCCAGGTCCTGCCCACCTTCCCAGGGAACAATTCCTTCCCAATATCCCATCTCACCCTACTCTCTCTCCCTATGCCATGGGAGCCAGAAATCCTCATTCACAGCATTATTTGGAGCACATGAGAAGAAAACCCAGTCCAGGAGCAACCCTTGTATTTTGCCCACAGAAGTAACATGAACTAATCCCTAAGGCGTGGGTTGGACAGTCACTGACTCTGATCCAGAAAACTGTGCACTTGCTCAAGCTGAGGAGTCAATTCCAGTTCCAGTGAACATTAACATGCTGCATAACATGCAAAATAAATTATGTGTTCTACCACCACAGTCAGTGCTATTGTGCTTTGTCTGTAAAAAAAGCCTTCCCTCATTTGTATTACATACAGGCAGGGCATTGTGTTAAAGACTTCTTGACTTAGGGATTAAAAGTGAGCCGTAGAGGAATGCAGAAATTTCTTCTGCAGAGAATTCTGGGTTTCTAAATACCTTAACATGCCTTTATTTCCTTCAGTGAGAAACCACAGGAATGGGTGAAAAACACTGGCATGTCTCTGAAAGCAGAAACTTCCCAATTTCATACCAGAAAGATATAGATGAGTGTTTTGTTGGCATGGCTCAGAGTTTTTCATAAACTTACATTGTCACTTTCCCTATGGCCGTCCTATGGGCAACCTGGGATTTGTCTTAATCATTAAAGAGATGATTTGCAGATTGTATCCCCTTCTCTCTCACATGTCTATTCTGATCTCAGAACAAATTTATCAGCAGGAACCTCCCATATCACACTGTATTCATCAAATAAACACAATTATTCACACTGAAACCACAAATCTGTATTGAAGTACAACAAGTTGAAGATCACTATTTCTTTTTCTTCCACTGCAAGATGTAGGTTTCTTGGGATGAAGGAAGATGAAGAAAAAAAAATTTCTTCCAGGGTACTTCAGAGTGGTAGTTCTAGATTTTGCAGAATCATAATCATAGAATCATAGAATTGTTTGGGTGGGAAGGGACCTTAAAGCCCATCCCATCCCACCCCTGCCATAGGCAGGGACACCTTCCACTGTCCCAGGCTGCTCCCAGCCCCAGTGTCCAACCTGGCCTTGGGCACTGCCAGGGATCCAGGGGCAGCCACAGCTGCTCTGGGCAGCCTGGGACAGGGCCTGCCCACCCTGCCAGGGAACAGTTCCTAATTCCCAATATCCCATCCAGCCCTGCCCTCTGGTACTGAGAGCCATTCTCTGTGTCCCGTCACTCCAGGCCTTTGTAAATAGTCTCTCTCAGATTTCTTAGGCCAGATGTCTCATGGGATTCTGTCTTGCCCAGCTGATAGAGAGAAAAACCTCAGGCCATGGCAATGAAACAGCACAGAGCAGAAACTAAAACTGGCTCCAGAAGAGCCTGACCCAGGTTTTCAAACAAAAATCAGTCTTGAACCCCCACATTTCTAACAGAAATGAGAATAAATTTTTAAAAAAGTAAATAGTCTGGACATTTCCATAAAGACCCCACCAGTTCCCGGACACAAGGAGCAGCAGTGACACAGGGATTGCTCTGCAGAAGGCCTCGCAATGAGGCCTCATTAAATGGGCAGGTAAATCCAGCTGTCAGTCATCACCATTGTGTCACATCCCCAGTGCAAAGCCTTGCTTCCAGCACTATCAGAAAGGTAAAGATGTCCTTAATCTGTCAGTCAGAATGGAGAAAATCTCCCCAGCTGCACTTCCTCAAAATATGCCACCACCCCTCCTGCCCCACAGAGATTTCAGGTCAGGTTCGGTGCCCACCGAGCAGCCAGAGCCCACATACAGCCCCAGCTACACTGGTCCTGCCCAGCTGGGCCCAGCCCAGGACAAGGCACCCCCAGTGCCACAGCAAACGCAGGAGCCCAAGCTGCTGCCCCCTCTGCTGAGCGGGCCATGGCTCACCGCGGCCACTGCGCCCCGAGGGGAGCACAGGGACAGCCTGGATGCTGCCCACCTGCCAAGGGATACTCCCGAAACACACCTGCCTCAGGAAGCTCAGGGAAATTCACACCATTCTGCCAGGCTGAGGCTTTTATACTGGTTTTATAAATGTCTTAAGGGACAGAAAATATATTCCACGAACTAGAGATTCACTGAATATGCTATGATGGTATATAGTGCACTTAGGCCCGGACTAAAATAAAAGAGCTATAATTGGTCTCTTGTCCATATTTAAGGTAAAATAAGTGCCTGGATTTCCAGAAGCACAGAGCTCAGATCATTCAGAGTGAATTTGGAAAGTGCTGAGCAATTTTGAAAATGAGGACAAACATTTTTTCAGCCTAAATGTGAATAAAATCTAACCAGAAGCTGCAGTTCTCTGAAAATCCTACTGCCCTATATTTGTTTTTCACTTCTCTTCTGGTTTTACACCCATACAGAGGAAAAAGTCTTCTGTTTCCTGCCTCCTTCCTGCTTTTTACCAATTCTTTTCCTAGTGGAAACTGAATATCAATATGAGTCAGCCTCCCAAAGCCGTAAGTTGAGTAAAAAATCTGTAACTACACTATGGGAGTTCACTCTTTTCTACCTAAAATACAGCTTGGATTTTGCTGAAAGAAAAAAGTCATGATAAAAGCAGGGCGCTCATATGAACTATACACATCCAGTAGTTACAGTTCAAAATTTAATTATCAGTTTTCCATTGGGAAGCACATCCTATTCTCCCAGCCTCTCACAGTAAATGTTTGCTATTTACTGCTAAAGGAAAAGACAAATACCTGCAATAAAGAATCAATAACATTATAGTTGCAACATATTTTCACTCTGAATTTAGACCAACATGGTTCACCAAGGAGTCTGAAGGGCTGCTTCCAGTCCTCCGAGGTGGGAATTCTAGAAACTTCAGTTTGCAATTAATAATTTCAGCTGAACAGGCACAGTAAGTGAGAACTCCACAGCTTTTTAAGCTTGCCTGACTATGATGACTTTATAATTGTTGGAAATAAAGATTTGTCTACATGGCAGATGAATCTGCAGCATTGCTGTGTTTCAAAAACTGTCAACATATTTCATATAATCTCCTAAGGACCTTTAAATGCACAGCTTGAGGGGGAAAGATGCAGCTCTCCAAGCTGTCTGTGCTCAAGAGCACATTCCCCTCTCCTTTCAAAGTGAAGATGCAAAACAGAGCAGAAATTTCCCTTCGCCACTTTTCAGAGCATAAATCTTTTCTTACAGTATTTATCAGAACTACCCTCAGATATCAAGTCCTGTAAAAATCCTCCATGACCAAAAGAACACAGTGACCAATTTTTATTCTTTTAACAAGACAGAGTATCATGGGCACAGGGTTGAGCTCCCTGCAGGCACAGGAGCACCTGGTACCACCTCACCTCCCAGTCCTGATCAGACCAGGCACATTTCTCACACTAAATCTTGAATTTGAAATGTTATATAGCCCATTACTATTACATTTTCTTCAGCATCTCCTCTGGCCAGGTTTTTGTGTTTGCTTACAAATCCTTCATGCTTGTATTTAAATTGAATTAAGAATGCAAATTACAGATGCAACTTGCTGGTTAGAAACACACAGGTTCTTATTTCCTGATATGACTTCCCTTAAGAGTGTGGAGCAGAACATTAAAAGTACCCCAGGAATTCAATAGGGAATGGAAATTACATTGGACTGAAGTGAAAGGCCACTTTAAATGACAGAATAATTAAACCACATTATTTCACCTCTGAAAGTGCAGAAACTTAACATCAAACTGATTGGAACTTCCAGGTTTTGTCCCACAGAAAATTATCATTTTTCAACCCCTCCCCAATGATATAAGAAGGTTAAATATCAAGAAATTACAGAATCAAATATTAATAAGGAAAGGTCAGTTCTAGTGTGGAATCTGATGTTCTAAAATCACTGACACGAGGTGCACTGCCCTGAACTCCAGGAGCCTGGATTTGCTCTGGTCACAGACCTGGGAATATTTTTCCAAGCTCATGTAGCACCAAGGATTACTCAGGTAACAAAGGCAGGCAAATCCTGTGAAGTTCTGGACAATTACAAACCTTGGAGCGTGAAGAGTTTAAAAACAAAACACAAATGTTGCATGACCCTGAAGCAAACTTCTAATTATGTGTTTTTTCAGTACAGCTCAAGATACATATAATTACCTTTAAACATTTCAAAATCCAAAGTGACAAGCATTGTTCAATATAGACTAGCAAGCATATATCAGTCTCTTAAAAAATATAATTTTACTATTTTAAAGAATTATCCCAAATTACAATAAGAACATGACAGATATTATGCCTGGGAAATCCTTAGAACTCTTCAAGCATCTTGGTTATTATAAAATAACCAGTAATGTTCCTTATACTTGGAGGTCTTGGTCTAATTAAAAGATTGTATTTAATACAGTAAGAGAAATTAATGTTGTAAGAGTATAAGTATATATGTAAAACCTTCATTGGTTCCAATTCAACTACTTATTTAGCAACTAAATATTCACAGGTTGAAGCTATTTGCTCCAAAATTCTAAATCTATTTAATTTGTGAGTGATTTAAACACCTTTGCTGCTCAATATGATTGTTGATCTCTACCAAGGCCTGTAGACTGCAATTAAAAATGTATTGATCTATAGTTTCTTTATTAAGGTTGCTAATATTTAAGTGGGATTTGGGTTTAAAATGTCAGGTAGGATTTTGAGGAGGGTTGAAGAGGAGAGGAGGAAGGAAAGTTATACAAAGACAGCTGATAAGACAATATTAAATTAAATTCTCTGGTGATAAGTGAACTCCAACAAGCTCAGAGTTGCAGTTTGGGCATTCAGAAGTCCAAGGGCTTATCTAGGCTTATCAGAAACAGCTAAATCCTCTGGGTCTGCAGAACTGAGCTGAAATCTTGCAAGAGAGCTCTGCTTCTGCTTAGAAACACTTGATAGACATTATTTCACTGCATTTCAACATTTTAATTATCACTCTGACTGGGACTTGGTAGGCTTATGAAAATGAAAAGAAAAATGAGGATGCTGTTCTTAGAACTTCCATAAAGATTCCTCAGTCAAAGTTCAAATTATCTACCAGAAAAAAAAAAAAAAAAAAAAAAAAAAAAAAGCCAAACCAATCCACTTGTAATTTTGGGATTGGATCTGGGAAGAAATGCAGGGATTTGTTTGCTTTTTTTGATTTTGCAGCTCCATTTATTATCCAGACTTAGTCAAACTAATGAACCATGGAAAGGGATATTCATTTTAGAACTCACCTAGCATTGTTCTGGGATCTGCTGGAAATGTCATCAATAATAGAGAACATACCTAGCGTGAAGGCAGCTTGTCAACAAGATGACTGAGTCCTGCACTCTTAAATTGGTTATTTTAGCTCACAGAAGTTCTTATTGACATGGATATATCTGAAACAATCCTCCCAGACACAGTCATGAGCTTTGGCAAGTTCTGAAGCCAAGATAAACTATTGAGCCACATATTTCCAAAGGTCAATATTATTTATCTCCTTCAAGAGAGGAGCCAGTGATGAACAGGAGCCCGCAGCAATGGTTGTCCTGGACATAGAAACACCAGCTACCCAAGAAGACAATTTCTTATTTGCCACAGCCAACATTTTGAAATTTTAGTTGCTATTTGTTAATGTTCCACTTTATTACTGAAGGGATTTCTCTGGGATAAAACAGGGCTTCCCAGCTACAGCATCAGCTTTTAGAGCAGACTGCCTTTGAAACCCGAGAGCTCAGCTGAGGCACAGCTACTGCTCTGCCCTGCCCTGCTCCACCAGGCTCTGCAGGACACACCTGGACCTGCCCTCTCACTGCCAGCACGGCCTCTTGCAGGAATTTCCTGTCTAGAGAGAGATCCTGGGATTGCTGGAAGATGCAAAGCCCCGCCAGTGCTTTCTCTCAGTTTGAGGCTCTTCTATGGCCCTGTTGCTGCTTCCTTTCTCCTACAAGCTCCTCACTTGGTTTTGCTTTTCCACGAGCAGCAATGCAGAGCTGTAGTACTCATCTTGCCTTTCCCATCTTCTCCCCATGTGAAGAAAGACAAACATTGTGGGTTCGTAGTGAGATGTCATTTTAGCAGCTGCCTCAACATTCTCTGAAGCCAACAGAAAGTTTCCATTGAGCTTGGCACACTTTGGTGGGATTTTAAAATTTATTCTGCAGCACAACAGAGTTCCACAGGGAATGGTGGAAGATTCACCTTTGTTATTAGTCTTTTTAAAGACACAGCAAAGACTGAAGTGTAACCATTACTTCCTAAATCTGATATACTCTGTAATCTCTTGTGCAGTTTGCTATCTACACACAAGAGCACAACTGCAAATATCTGGTACCTGCCACTAACTTTAACTGTCTTCAAGCAAATGCCTTCAGGTGCCTGAACACGTGGATGAACCTCAGGAATTTCTTGTCCCAAGCTTGGTCAGTGGAAGCCTGGAGGAAGGGACCAGTCCACTCAAAACACTCCTAACACTCCCAGTGCAAAAAGAGCTTTTTTACTGCCACATTCCACCAAATGCTCTTGGGGTTATCACAGAATCCCAGAATAGTTAGGGTTGGCACCTCAAAGCTCATCTTGTTCCACCATGGCCTTCAATACTTCCAGGGATGCAGCTTCTTTGGGAAACCTGTCCCAGTATTCTAGAGAGGAAAAGCAAAACTAAAACAATTTTTAGACACAAGGGGATTATTTTAGGGAGCAGTCTACCGTGAATGTCTTGGTACTCAGTACCCCAATGACCAATCCCCCAGTACAAAATCCAGGGCTGATTTCAGATCACAGCACCAAGTGCTACGTTCAGAAAGCTCTGACACTTTCATTTTTCAATACAGGAGAAACCACTGAACTGACTCTGCGCTTATGTGCAGGTGTTTAAATGTTCCATCTTTCAGCACTTTTCTGGCAATGAAGCTCAGCCAGGACTTTGAGGTCACTCTGGCATGCAAAAACAATTCACATAAAATCATCATCGCTCATTTGAAGACAAGTGATTGTACAGAACTGTGCTTCCCATAGAAATCCAAAAGGCACAGAATATGGGCTGAAATGTCCAACTCTGGATGACTCATTCCTGATCCTATTCCATTTTCAAGATACTAATTATACATTAAGCTAAAAAGTCAAACCCATTGGACTTTCTGGCTATGAAGATTTGCAAACAGCACATTAATATCACGTGTAGATTTCGTTTTCATTATTAAAAGACAGCTCTTGCAGTGATGTAAGCAACATTAGACGTTTACTTTCCGAGTCACAGCCAGGTGGTGTTTTCCCCCATATGAGGTAACTGTGGGAGGAGTATTTTACTTTTATATGTGTGTATATATATATATGCATATGTATATACACACACACTTATACACACATATATATGTATGTATATATAATATGTATACATATATATGCATCTATATGCATACACAATTGTGCTCATGAATATATACATAAAAATTAATGTAATGTCACAAAGCAAAGTTCACCCGGGCTGGGGCAGCCACCGGGATCAGTCCAGGCTGGGGCTGAGCAGCTGTAGCAGCCCTGGGAGAAGCTCTGGGGGAGCTGTGGGGCAGAGCTGCCCCTGCCCCGGCCGTGTGCTGGGACCCCAAACCCTGCCCTGGGCTGAGCCCAGCGTGGGCAGCAGGGCAGGGGATTGTGCCCCTCTGCCCCTGTGCTCAGGTGAGACCCCACCTGCAGAGCTGCCCCAGCCCTGGGACCAGCACAGCCAGGACCTGGAGCTGCTGCAGAGAGCCCAGAGGAGGCAGCAGGAGGAGAAGAGGGATGGAGCAGCTCTGCTGGGAGGAAAGGCTGGAAGAGCTGGGATTGTTCACCTGGAGAGAAGAAGCTTTGGGGTGAGCTCA
Organism: Vidua chalybeata; assembly: GCF_026979565.1. NCBI lineage: Eukaryota > Metazoa > Chordata > Aves > Passeriformes > Viduidae > Vidua > Vidua chalybeata. The sequence continues at coordinate 722,117 of NC_071540.1, forward strand.
GTGTGGCCTTGCAGGGCCTGAAGGAGCTGCAGGAAAGATGGAGAGAGACAATTGCCAAGGGATGGAGGGACAGGACACAGGGAATGTCTCCCACTGCCAGAGGGCAGGGCTGGATGGGATATTGGGAGTTAGGAATTGTTCCCTGGGAGGGTGGGCAGGCCCTGGCACAGGGTGTCCAGAGCAGCTGTGGCTGCCCCTGGATCCCTGGCAGTGCCCAAGGCCAGGCTGGACACTGGGGCTTGGAGCAGCCTGGGACAGTGGAAGGTGTCCCTGCCATGGCAGGGGTGGCACTGGGTGTGATTTAAGGTCCCTCCTTACCCAACCCACTCTGGGATTCTGTCATGTCATTGGAAAGCCCAAGCACTGAAGCCACACTTTGTCTATCAAGCAGAGCCCTGCAGGCATGTGAGCAGGCACAGGACTGGCTGCCCTGCAGCAGCCCAGTGAAGGCTGCCCTGGAGACACTTTCTGTAGGAGTGGGGGTAATCCTGCTTCTATATTAACTTCATCTTTGGCCTTTCTCAAGGCAGGGATTTCTTTGCCAGGCTAAATTTTTTTACAGTTAATATCTTCACAGGAGGAATACTGTTCCAGAAGTACTAAGATGAAACCACCAAACAGATTTCACACTGGGTTGGACCACCAGTTAGATGGAAACTTCAGTCCCATGGCACAATTTTAGTGCTTTATTCATTCTCCTGTATCTTTTATTTATCAGCAAGGAGAGACTGAAGAAGAAATGGAGAGAAAGCAAAATCCTGCAGTTCAATGCAAAGTCTTGATCTCTCAGATATGGGAATTGAAAAGAAGCCAAAATGAGTGAGTGAAATGTGGTCAGTCACTTCACTGCAGCCCTCACTGGACAGCGGGGTGACAAGGAACTCCTTTTCCCTCTGAGGATTACATAACTGGTGGCACATGGAAAATGGATTAGTGCCTTCTCAGGGAAGCATAGGCTACAGGGCACAGCCCAGGCCCACTGAAGAGACAGTGTGGGCAAAACAGAACTTCAAAAGATTTGTTAGGCAGAAAATCTATCTTGTTTTTACCTTGTCTTAACAAAGACCTTGTGAAAAAATAAGCAAAATCGGTTTAGTTTGAAAGCTTCCTCACCTGGAAGGAGAAGCAGGTCAGAGAAGAAGCAACAGACAGGCAGCTTTCAGGCTGAAGAGGGAACAATCACTGTGCAGAGCTGATGACACCTCAATATTAGTATTCAAAGATGCATGAAAGGCCTAAGATTCCAATAAAAAATCCAGGGTCCCATTACCTGCACCTATTGCTCCTGCTCTGCTACATAAACAGCCTGACTGTTCTACTGGCTGGGAGTGTGAAATTATTTCACTCACTGGAGTGAAGCTTTGTGCACTGTTCCCCTGATAACCCAACAATGGAACTCCCAGGATGGCCCCAAAGTTTCCTCCAGGTGCCTGGGGTGCTCAGCTCTCGATGGATGTCCTGAATTACACATTGGAAGCAAATGGAAGGACATCCCAGTCCTCCAGCTAGTGCAGTGTATGCACATCAAACCAGCCCACCAAGCACACTGGCAGCCTTACTTTGCAGTGAGAGAACTCCGAGTGAATTTCCAGGTTGAGAGCAGCAAGGTAATTGGACTTGTCCTAAGGAAGCCATAGATCCACATGCAGAGGGGAGATTTAATGGAGGATCTGTAATTACCTTGCTACATGCAAATGATGGCACATTTCCCCCAGGCTACAGCTGCTGGCTATCTAATCTCAGCCACAGGGCAGATACAGAGATCCCACTGTTCCTGTTCCCCAGACTTCCTGGGAGAGGCATGTAACCTTTTTTTCCCTCCCTTAGCACAGCTTTTCTCCAAATAAATCTAGTCCAATGGTTAGAGTCAGCACAGACTTTAGCATGCAAACATCTCTTCATCTGAAATTAATTCCAAGTCCTACCCAACACTTCAATCCCTCCCCACCCAAAAGAGTTTATTGCCCTCCCCATCTGGCTTAGGAAGCACAAACCAAACTAATTTGTCTCAAATGAAAAAAGTTTTCAGTGGTTTCTCAGCACCATAAGGAACCCTGCAAACCACAGTCCTTCTGGATGACAGGAATATGTGTTTGTCACCCAGAGAGGATGTGGGTATCCATTATTCTTGAGAAGATACATCCATGTATTTATGCCCCAGAACCCTTCTGAGTTCACCAGGAATAGTGGCAAAGCAGAGAATGATCATGATCTAATCCATGGCAATCCATAAATTTAATCTGAGGAGACAATCAGTGACCTCCTCTGCTTTTTTCCTTGCTCTGGATGCATTTACTCTGCATCTCACACTCTCCACAAGTCCCTAGGAGAGCTTGTCATGCCCTGTCGATGTTAAGAGTCAGCCTCCCTCCAAGCATTCAGAGTTCAGCCTTGAGGATTCTCTTTGGAGTAATGTCCTCACACATAAAAGTCTTGTTCTTCAGCTGCAGGAGCACTTCTGCTGCATTTCAGTTCCTCTCACATGATTTAACCAAAAGCACCTCAACTTCTTCACTTCTAAAAAGGACCAAATTTTCAGCCATTTTTCTTCCTGGCTGCCTGCAGGCTGCTCCTGCCTCTGAGGTGAAGCATCATGGCAGAACATCACACCACGAGAAACTCCCAGTTCTCTGCAAGAAAAAATTGTCCTTCAAAGCACTCCTTACTCACCTTTACCTCTCAGCTATTTAAATTCTCACCTATAGGCCAGTCAAGATGTGGATTAGGAATTTCCAGCCCGATTGAGTGCCTAATCCCCTTCACTCTTTGTAGTCTGGGGCTGAATTAATCCTGAATCACCACTGAGTGTGGAAAAGGCAAAAGTGCTGGGAACTGACAGTGTTTTCCCCAAATTTTGTAAGAAAAAGTTATTTATTTTCTTCAGAACATATCCTGAAGACACATTCCTTGAGCCCTGTAAGTCAACCACCTGGAGAAGTTTAACACATAAATATATGGCTGTGGAATAACACAGGAACTGCCATATATTTGGTGCCCCAGCCTTCAAAAAAATTAAATCATGGTTGTTGTTACGAATTGCAGCATTGTATTTACGAGGGGATATTGATCTCAATTTTCTCTCCTTCACATTGAAATAATGCAATTGCTTACTTCACTATGGGAAATCAGGGGACTTTAAATCCCTTTGAAGAATAGCTGTGAAGTCTTCAGTTTTACATAGTATTAATCAGGCCTGAAGGCAAGTGACAGGAAACCAATAGTGAAGTTTTAAAAGTGAGGAGGAAAAAGCTGAAAGCCTCAGATTCTCTGCTGGAGCATCAGTTACACATTTGCACCCAGGTTCTGGATAGGAGTGGAGTAAAAAAAAGCCACTGGGAATGCAGAAATATAATTTCCCATGGGTCTACCTGGAGTAAATCCCTGCAGGAAGACAAGGAAAATCAGTGTTTCTGATGACAGCCTGATATGAAATAGCCCAGGGGGACGTCCTGCCCTGCTCAGGAGGGAGGAGGGAGCCTACAGTAAGGAAAATTTGGTTGTGGAAGTTTCAAATGGAAGGAAGGCAGGGCAAGAGATCTTCTGCTGGTTCACAGATCCATGTGTACTCAGAGACTTTAATCCTGGAATTCCAGAAGAGGCTGTTTCTTGCAGGCCTTGGTGTGCTCCATACCTGCCCAGCTTCTCAGAGCTCCACAGGCAACACAATCCTATAAAGATGCACAGAAGAAAGACATCCTTATCACCTAACCCAGTGAGGTTTTGTGTCAGAAGATAGGAAATGTACCAAGTTTGTTACTGCCATTAGCATTTTCACATTGCATTAGCAAACAGCATTGGCAAGGAGCAGAAAACTACATGGAATTCATTACCACCTTCTGGGTTGGAAATACTGGGAAGTAGAAATAGTAATGGATCCTGCAAGGAAAGGAGCAAAATTTGCTGCCTGAGACCCATGGACACCTCAAATAGGGCAAGCAGGACAGCTGAATTTTTTAGACACATTCAACTATCATGAAGATCATGAGTCAGCTTTGAATTTTCAAATCAGCAACAAGGATTTTTTCCCTGTGATATGTAGCAGCTGCAGAGGAGGTTTCTCATGCCCTTTAACTGGTTTTCTGGGGGAAAGAATGAACATATGTGCTCTGATAGTGCGCTGAGAGAGCCGCAGCACCATCAAGAGCTGACGCTGCAGAACACTTCCCATCATTTATTTAAAGTGGTCTGAAGAATCTTTTGAAAGCATATTCCATTCTCGGAGCTCCAGCTGTGAAGATACTTATCACAGTACACATTATACATGCTCCTTTGGTCAACTGCTGCCCACACATCCTTGGAACCATTCCTGCTCCTCTCCAGCGTTTACAGCCTTGAGATTTTTGCAGATTGTTATCACATCCATTAAGCTACAAAGCAAAGAACTGCAGGCAAGGAAAACACTGAGCTGGCTTTGCAGGGCTGCCTCTGGCCTCTGGAATGACACAAAACCCACACAGAGACAGAGGAGTCAAAAAGTTAAAGGGAAAGAAGGACCGGGAAACAACAGTTTAGATAACTGTGAAATGCACACTGAAAAGAGCCCTGTTAGACAAAGTCATTAATTTCCCAGGTCTGGGGAAAGAGCAGAGAGAATCAGTGATCAAGTGAAGAACCAGGACTAGAGTTTATGAATAAGGCATTCTTTTTGATGCTGCACACAGCAGCCAAACACCAGACCAGTTGGATAATTTTTATAGCCTTGCTTGCCCACCCATACTAGATTTACATACACATCTCACACTAAATATGTTGATACAGCACAGAAACAAATTTCTGTAGAATAGAAATTTTCTGAGCACTCTGATGAGAATTTCCAAGACTAAAGCTTTGCTGCCCTTTCAGTCCTGCAAGCCCAAGTGGCAGAGACCGTGTGCTTGGGGAAACTCTGGACACAGCTTCTTTTCTGCAGCATAAATTCTAACAAGTAGGGCTAGAAGGGGCTCAGTAAGTCAGCTACACCATTCTCCTGCCCAGAGCAGGACCAACAATACCCACATAGTCCATGGCAAAGATTTGCTTCATTCCCCCTGAAAATCCCTGATGCTGGTTGTTCCCCAAGCCCAAGGCTTTCTCTTCCATCCTTCCCCTCTTTGCCATTTGGGTGTCTTTGCTAACATCTAATCTGGTTCTGGGCTGCAATTCATAAAAGTATATTGCTTCTTTTATTAATCAAGAACAGAGCACATCCCTCTTTTCCTCACTGCAGCACCTTTAATTAACGTGAGCAGTGTGAACATCCACAACAGCACAGTCCAGAGGGACACTGGCAGGAAATACTGATGCCACCTGCTCGTGTGCTGAGAAAACGTGGGCTTGGGGACAGGCAGAAAGAAACCTGATTCAGCAAAAAAAATCTGCTGCTGTTGAATTTTGTATTTCTCTAAGCGTGGGGAGATGGCAGAAATTCCACAGCAGAACAGACCAAGCACTCATCAGACCTCCCAAAACACTCAGAAAAAACCTAGCAGAAAAAAACTGAAACAAGCATTAAAACAGAATATATAAACTGGTGGTTTCTTTTGTGGGTTTTTTCTGTGCTGAGAAAATAGGAAAGGAATTTTTGAAATACTGAGTTAAGGGGCACGACTGTGCTTTGGGGAGAAGGTGGGGCTTGTGTGTGTTTGTTAGGGACTCATTCTCCAGGATCTGTAGAGCCTGTGTGAACCAGAAGCCTCATACATCAATCCTGCAGTCTCCAGGCATGCAGCTGTCTTGGAATTCCTGTGCCAGGGAGTCTGTTAAGGAGTCTGTTAAGAAGTCTGACAGTAATTTTAATAAGAAGGTACCAAACCCTTGGGTGGTGTGTGTTTGTTCCTCCTCACCTTCAGCAGCCTGGGTCTGTGATGTGGATGTGGGTCAGGCTGGAGCAGGGGTTTATTTCACTGTGTACAGCCCTTTCATACCATTTGCTGCATTTCTGCCCCCTATTTAATATACCATGTAATTAAGAAATGTACAGAAAGAGGAGCCCCTTGGGTTTAAAATTAGCAAGAGCTGACTGCTTTGTTCAGCTGAAACCCAGCTAAAAGAAACTGTGAGAGGAGACCTTTTTGCAGGAACACTCAGGGGAGCAGAGGGTATAATTCTTTAAAAGCAAAACCTTAAGAGTACTGGAAAAAAAAATTCATCAGGACTGAAATAAGAGGCCCTCAAAGTCAGTTTTGTGCTGTTCTGAGTATTTAGTGAACACCAGCATGATAATTCTTGGCACAGTCACTCCCTATTGCAGAAACAAATCTCTTCCCAAAGAGACCCAATGCAAGAGAGTAATTCTAACATCATAATATTCAAATCCAATCAATATTTTAATAAATTTGCCTAATCTTTGAGCATTGCTGAAACCCTGCAGGGCCAGGAGAACATTTTCTCTAAGAAACAAAGGCACTTGAATAGCAGAGTTTTCAAGCATTCTATGATATTTTAAATCATTGTGTTCATTGTAACACTTCTGTAAGTTTTATTTTTCTGCCTTAGACCAGGCTGCATTTCTAACTCCTGTTTCTAGAAATGTAAGATGGAATAGTCTTACATTATAAGGTTGAACCTCACTTGTTGCAATCTGGAAGACGATGGCCCCATTTTCACACTGATCTTATTTTGAATGGGATATGCAGAACTCCAGCAAGATCTTCACCTGATTTTCATTCCCACTCTAAGCCACATGGGATTTCAGGCTCAGAACAAAGAAAATGGAATACAAAAATTCCCTTATTAAAATATCTACATCCTTCCACATCTAAACGTGCTGGTAATTTACAGCTACATTTCAACCCGTAAAACTTATAATTACTAGGCCCCTCAGACAGGTTAGGGTCAAGCCACTTCAGGGCATGAGGAAAGAGGCCCATCTCTGCAGAGATGACTTGCCTCTCTGTAGGATAATTAAAATCAGAATAAGAGGTGTCATGATACACAGCATTTTCCCACTCCATTTCTCCTCCCTCCCTCTGAAAAAGGTTCCAATTATACATTGAAAAAAAATGGGGCAATGTCAAATATGAATTTCTGGACTGTTTCCTACTTTCTTTATATTCCTTTAACCCTGTTTTCTCCAACACACACTATCTTGACAGCCCATAAATTTTTTGCCTCCTTCAAATCTTACTGTCTTTCCTCCTGCCTGCCAAAGGCATGACAGTCACACTCTCTTCTGTTCAACAGGCCAAGTACAGTTTATTTTTTCCCCAACCCTCTTTGTTTGTTTGTTTTTGGAATGACAAAGATCCTCTCCAGTTCACAGCACCTGGTGCACACACAGAGATTCCACAGCCTCACTGCTCCCCAGTGCTCCTCTGCCTTGCCCAGTGCCACTCTGCCCTTGTCCCTCTCTCACATTTCACACAGATCTTCCACCACATTTCCACCACCCTCTGCCCTGGCCTTTGCATCTGTCTGGTGTCAGAGTCAGCCCCCATGTCAAACAGCACAGCAGGAGCATGGAAGGGCAAAGAAAGCCCTGCTCCAAAAATCTGGTGCTGCCTGAAATGCAGGGCCCATTCTAGCCAGGGGCTACTCCTCTTCCACGCCAGGCCTTAGGACAGAGGCAGCACTGAGGACTGCACTGTGCTGGGACGTGACAATCTGCCTATGCCAGCCATGAACTGTGTGGCTGGAAGGGATTTACAGCCCCAAGGAGGCTGCAGCACGCAGGAGATGCGTGCATGCATGCAGGATGCAGCATCTGGAGATGCAGAAGTTAAAACTGGAGAAGAAATGTTCTGCAGTAAAGGAAAGACAGAGGCATGAGTACAAGCTCCTGCTACCAGGAGGTGGTTCCCAAAGAAAGAGTCTGGAACTGTATTGGAGGGGGGAATGGAGAAAATCCAGCTGGCTCAGTCTGGCCCTGGAGCTAGAGGAGAGCAGGAAGACAGAACAGCCCAAAAAGAGCTGCTGTGGGTGCTAAGGAGAGTTTATGCAGGGCTGGACCTGTGCCTCAGGTACAGGATGCATTTTTGGAGAGGAAGACCTCATCCCTCGCTTTCACTGTGTGTTCATTCACAGTTCTGCTGCACAGGCTTGGGGCTTTCAGCTTCTGGGCTGCATCTGCTCTTTCCCACTTTGCTCCCTGTCTGTACCAGCAGGACCCAGGGGTTCAAGGCCACACCTCACCTCCTGGATGGGGTTTTACAGAACACATCATACACTGCAAGGAACCAAAGTCTCTAAGAGTAAGGAAAGCAGCAGAGCTGGCTGTAGCCAGAGCCTTGTGCTGGAAGCAGTTCAATGACACAGCAGAGACTGAGCTGGAGTTTGTACCACGTGCTTTGCTCCAAGGGCCACAATGCAGCTGCCTCTGGAGTCTGAGGCCACTTTTGTTAACAATTAAATTTATGACACGGGAGTGATATAACTCTGGCAATACAAGCCCTTGATGTGAACCCCATCTTTCCCATGGAAAGTTTTGTTATTATCACTGTTTTTGATGGTTGATGCAGCAGTTCTCAACAGCAGTGATTATGACAACTTTAAACACTAAAACTTTCCCTGAGTGTCCCCTACATCCCAGATCCATCTGAGGAATGATTCCTTCAGGGAAGCTTGGGTCTCTTCAGTTGCCTGAAGAGGTGTGTGGCCTTTGCTGTTCTAGCAACAGGCATCCCAAACACGGATCTTTGCTGGGTCACCCCAGCAGTAACACCCACTCTGCCTCTGGAGCATGGTCTATATGTAAGCTAAACAGAGGTTTTCACATCTCAGCTGGTTTGTGCAGTTTCAGCAGTTTCTCCACTGAAATTGGCAAGAACTCCCATGGTGTTTGTAAAGCTTCAGTTCTGCTGTGAAATGAAAATTGACATTTCAGCACAACATTAAATTCCAACAATTAGGCTTAAATTAAAGTTCTACTGTATTCCCTAGAACTAAGGTTTTCAAAACATAAAGGGAAGCAATATTATGCTAAGTACCAATTCTGTCCTCTCTCATGCAATAATCAGTTTGCAATCATGCCATTCATTCTAATGGCTTTGCATACATTTCTTGCTAGAACTGTCACATAAAAGGCTTACACTGGGAACCCAGCAAGTTGGCCATTTCTATCTAATTTCAAAGGTATTCAGAAACACTGGTATTAACTGAAAAGCATTTGCAAGACTTGATGACACAGTTAATTTCATTGCAGTTGACCAGACGATGAAGCAGCACACACATAAATGTAACACCACCCAGAGCTCACCGGTGAGGCTGGAACAACAAAACTGAGAAGTTGGAAGTGCCATCAACATCACCCTGTAACTTGAATGCCTGTCCATTGCATCTGTACACACATAAATCGTAAAGATAAACTTTACAATTGTGCTAGCCCACCGTATTTTCCCTGCCCCAGTGCAGCAGGCAGTGCTTACTTAATGAACAGCTACTCGATATTTTGTTTTCTCATCACTGCTCAACGCATGGCCTAAATCTTATTTATTGCTCCCTAAGTTTAAACCTTACTCTGCAGGTAATCATTCTGGAGCCTTCTGCTCTGCCTATCAGGACAGCATCTACCACACACCATGGAAAATTTGAGTCTGTGCTGCTAAAATTTTGGGGGGAATCTGACAACCACAAACCTGTTATTAATGGAAAGCATCCCTTGACTTTAACAGCAGGCAGTGAACTCTTGAATCACAAGTTTGCACTTTTTCATACTCAGGGATCTCAATATCTCAAGGGATATCTACACTTTAAAGACAACCAGTTCATACTGTAGTTCTGCACTGATTCCAACACCACGCAGATTAGGAGAAATGATCTCTCCTACAAGAACCCATGACCATGCTTTTAGGCTGCAAAGAAAACCAGAAACTGCCACACAGGCGTCTGTGCACATGGAGGAATGCAAGAGAACAGAAGCAAAGGTGGGACCAGAGGAGGAGGAGGGCAGGGGGACACAAAGGGTCTGCACATGCTGTAAACCACAGGCTCCTCCTGCAGAGCAGCCCTGTGTGCCTGGCTGGGAAGGGTCCAGCAGCCCAGGAACCTCCTCTGCTCTTCCCCATTTTTTAGGCAGACTGCTAAAATGTTCTCTGCAAACTGAGCTGGGTAGCAGAGAGCAAAGCAGCTCCCAGAGCACTCCCAGAGTGTTCTCGAACACCCCGACAGCAGCTGCGGCACCCCCCATCCCTCCCTTCCTGCAGACAAACCCTGGAATGTCTCAGTGCTCAAACTGCAGCCCTGCTAAAAAAAATAAAATTAATAAAATGAAGTGGTCAAATTCAGCTCTCTCTCAGCACAAAGTTTCCTTGGCTGGAAAGCTGCATTTTTTTTTTCCTTTTTACTACACATGTTAAATCTCTTCTACTTTATCCTAAGTTACATTCCAACCTTCCACATATTCAGTCACATTCTGTTTCCAGACTCCCTAGAGAGCCTTAGAACTTGACATGTCAAAACACTCGTTGTGTTTGGGTTTCTAGAGGCTGAGAATGACCCTAAAACAGAGGCCAGGCACTACAAGATGACTTTTACAATGACTTTACGTTGCACAATCTGCTGCAGGAAACCAAAGATAAATAATGGGATGTCTATTCCATATGAGCATGGATGTGAGTGAATCCATCTGTTCTTCTCCATGGTCAAGGTACCAAATAAAACTGAGCTGCTAACCTATCATTGGCAAAACAGTCAGAATCTTTAAAGAACAACAGAAAAAACATATTAAAGAATGTTAAAACCCTGTTTTAACTGTTCTGGCCACCAACAGGAAACTTGCTGAATAGAGGAACACAAAAGAAATTACAGTTTTTGAAGCACAAGAAAGGCTTCTGAAAATACAGATAATTTGTATAAGTATCAAACAGAAGAGACTTCTCTATACTTTAGCATAAAATGTTAAAACCTCTAAAAAAAAGTCTCTAAAAAAGCTTTGGGGCCTCCTATGGCTACACATATTCCAATAGGACTGATTTGATGCACTTTTTGGAAAGGATATTAATCCATTTTGGGAACAATCTTAGTAGAAGAAAGTGTGGATATGCATCCAGTCAGCTACTTCACATGATATCTGGGAGACCATACAGAGAGGATGTTTTTACAATAAATATTGAGAAGAGAGAGTTAATTGTTTCCTATACTGCAAAGTGGGGAAAAAAAAACCCTGAGTTCATAAGCAGCAAGGATAATGGACAGAAAGGTTGCACTGATTACAGCAGCTCTGTTCAACTTCACAGAATTCACAGTTTTCAGAGGGCCAGAAATGGGTTTCATCAGACAAACCTAGATTGAGGCATCTCTGTTTAGACAGTTTCATCCAGTTCTGTGCAAACACAGAGAACAGCAGGAGAGAGAGCCCAGGGTGCACCCCTGCTCTGCAGTTTGTGTCCCTGACCTGCTGGGAAGGGGCAGAGCTGTTATGTTTATTTTTTCTTGCTGTCTGTCTTGGGGCTAAAGGTGACACCATTTGTTTCTGTTTAGGCTCCACTCCACATTTATTCTGAGCTTTTGGCTCCCTTCTGTTGATTATTCTGGACCTGGAGCTGCTGCAGAGAGCCCAGAGGAGGCAGCAGGAGGAGGAGAGGGATGGAGCAGCTCTGCTGGGAGGAAAGGCTGGCAGAGCTGGGATTGTTCACCTGGACAGGAGAAGCTTTGGGGTGAGCTCACTGTGGCCTTGCAGGGCCTGAAGGAGCTGCAGGAAAGATGGAGAGAGACAATTGCCAAGGGATGGAGGGACAGGACACAGGGAATGGCTCCCAGCGCCACAGGGCAGGGCTGGATGGGATATTGGGAATTAGGAATTGTTCCCTGGCAGGGTGGGCAGGCCCTGACACAGGGTGTCCAGAGCAGCTGTGGCTGCCCCTGGATCCCTGGCAGTGTCCAAGGCCAGGTTGGACACTGGGGCTGGGAGCAGCCTGGGACAGTGGAAGGTGTCCCTGCCTATGGCAGGGGTGGCACTGGATGGTGCCACTAAGATCCCTCCAGCCCAGGCCACTCTGGGATTGGCACAGCAGCTGTGTGGTACCTTTGGTCTGTTCAGGAGTGGGTAAAGCCTTGATTTCCCATTTGATTTCCCATTTGATTTCCCAAAGGTCAGGGAGTTTTCACCATCACTCTGGTCTAACCATTCACAGCACCTTTCAGGATGTAGTTTACAGTGGTTAAACATAAATGAATATAACAGCAGCCTGTGATGTTGTTTGAAGTATATCCTGTCTTTTGGTTAATGCATGCAGTTCATTTAGCATCTGCTCTATAAATATTGCTTCCTCTTTCCACATCTTCCCAGCATACACCACTGTTTCCATGTGATGATGAAACCTACTGCAGGCAACCTTGTAAGAAAGGAGTTTTCTACATTAAAGCAGAGCATTAAACAAAGGGCACTTTATGCTGCAAAGGGCCATCTAAAGAATAGACCTCCAGATTTGCATTCCCTTGACCAGTCAGTCTCAAAGACAGAGTTGCTCAAAGTTGGAACCCTTTGTCTTTAGTGAAATTTTGTGAAAGCTTTTGCTTTTGCAAGGTGCACATCCCTCTGTCCCTCTGAATTCATCTTGCAGTCTGTCTGATGCGGATCACAGACAGAAGTTTCAGATGATGCATGTTTGTCCCCGAGAGATTAAAAGGGCTGCAGAGTGGGGATGTGAGAACAGGGCTCCTGGAACAAAGCAGCAAATAAAGGAAAACACCTCCAGAGTGAAAATTAGAAGAGAAATGACACTGGATGGGACAAATCGGAAATAATTAGGCAGAAAACAAAGGCCCAAGAAAGCAGAGGAGTGTTTGCTTCTAGCATGAAGCTGTGAGATACAAACCACAGCAAAGGCAGATCGAGTACCTCCATCCACCATCAGCCAGTGCCAGCCTCCCTTTGCCTGGATCATTTTCCTTGCAAAGCACTCATTTCCTCTGATGGTTCAAGTCCTTTTCTTTTCCTGTTGTTAGCTGCCTCTTCAAAAGCTCTCAGCATTTCTTTGCCATGTCTGTCTGGAGATATTCCATTGTGCTGCAGCAGGGTTCTCTAGGAACCAGCAATACGCATGCCTTCCTCTTTTTTCTTCTCTTTTTTTCCCCTTTCTCACTGAAGAAGGCCCTGAAGCCATGTTCTCATTAAATCTTTATGGCTTTTTAAAATAAGAAGCTATTGTCCCATATACCTCCTTAATTATGCACCAATCAAAAAGTTTGAAAGAGCAGCTCTGCCTGTGACAAGCAGGAGCAATGGAAAAGGAAGAAACCTAAGGAAAGACTGCTCCAGCTGTTTTCCTGTAAAACAGGAACCTGTGCAGGCACAAGGATGGTTTTGCACAGGAAAGGGACTAAAGGCTCCCAAGGGAAAACCATTCTGTCTAAGATTCTATTTTTGTCAGATTTATATTCTTATTTAGAGGATGTATATGTGATTATTTACTGCCTCAAGTAGACTTCATGGTGTTCATAAACCAAACAAATATTCAAAACAGACGTTTGGAAAACTCTTCAACTTCAAGTGTCCACACTGAGGCACCTGGAGCTCAAGCATTAGGAATGAGTGTCTTTAGAAATAAAGCCGTTTATTGCTGCTTTAGTAATACCTAACTAGCCAGGTTCGGACATGGAATATTTAACGAGCTAAATTATGGCAGATGCGACCTGTGTAAATTGCTTTGGCCTCAGTGACAGCAAGGCCAAAATCAAGAGAATAAGTTTCTAAAATAATACCAATGGTATGATCTGGAATTTCTGTGTCTAATTCCAAATTAGGTTTGTGTTGATTCATACATGAGATTTGGAAGTAATAGTACAGATTCATACAAAAGTTCTTAAAGAAGCTTTTAGACAAATTGCAAGAATCTTTAGAAGAAAAGTAATTTCTACTACAGAAGCAGTAAATGCTGCAATGTGGTGATAAGTCTGACATCATGAGTTGATCCCCTAGGTCAATGCTTCAAGGCCTGTGAAAGATTAGGAAAAAAACACCTCATCCAGTTTTCCTTCTGTGTGGAACTGCTGGTGAGAGTTTAGGCTTGGGCTTCCTCAGTTGAAGTTTAGATTAAGGTTTGTAATTAGGAGGGTTATCATTCTTTCTCCCACCACCTGCATGGCTGCCCCACGACAGGAAAGGTCCTGGCTGCAGCCAGATCCAGGCTCTGGAATGGGGCTCTCCAGCACTCCACGCTGGGCTCTCAGGAATGGCACTTGTGTTCTTTGCAGCTGCATCCAAATGGTACAAGATTCCCCAGGGATTAAATGCTTTTCTAAACCTAGATGATATTGGAAATAAATTAACATAATTATTCAAAGCTACTTGTTCATTAAACCACCAGCATTTACAATGAAACGAACATGCCTCTTTGTGCATTTTCACCTGTCTGCCCAGGGAAGGGTTATCCTTGAGTGCAGCAGTGCTGGACAGACCCTCGTGATGAGTTCCCAGACAAAGAGAAGGGCTGAGACTGTGCCCAGCAGCCCTGACTGTGTGAGCAGGCCCAGGAGAAGCAGCACTGAACTGTGGCTGAGCTGGTGCCCAGGCTCTGCCCAGTCCCTCCGCAGCCCTGCAGCTCCTCCAGCAGCAGCAGCAGCAGTGACAGATGTTCTGCACGGGTAATCCCTCATCCCTCTAATCCCAGCAGAGGGGGAGGATTGATGGGCACCGGGCAGTCAGGAATAAAGAACGTGGAAATGCGTAAATTGGGGCTGGAATAAACACTATCAAATAAACATATTAATAACAGTATGGGCATTGGAGTGAGATTAGCTGCTGACACAAATAACATTTATTCACACTACTGGGAGTGATTCCAGAGAAACAATAGGGAAGTGCACAGACAAGTACTGCTAAATCAGAAAGGCTTTGCATAAAGCAACAATTTTTTTTTTTTTTAAGGGAAAAATATGGCAAGAAAAGGGATGATGTTTCCTCTTTTATCAAGTGCATAATTAAAGAAATTAAACAGCTGTAGCAGCTACAAGTACAAAGGAGAAAATAGGGGGATCAAGTAAATGTTTCTCTTCAAATGTTCACGACTCTTCCAAGTGTGGGACCTGAACAGAGAAGGGAACTGGTTGGTTGTTTGCACCCTGACATAGCTCATCACTAAAATCAGGCACTATTTCATTTTGTGGCATGGAATTGCCTTTTTAGAAATGTCACCACAGAAACAGAGTGTCTACCTTCCATTTGCTGTGGGTGAATTCATCATCTCAACACTGCTTAAAATGCTCTAAATTTGTCATCTGCTGTTCCACTAAACACGGTTGATTCAAAGTAAAGGCCTCAGTTACAGATGGAAGCATCAGGCAGGCCTGATTTTCACAAGTTTGGCCCCTAAAAATTAAATTATCCACAGGGATCTCAGCATCTCAAATCTGCTTCAGCGACCTGTAATTCATACAGGTGATTTTATCTGAGATTTCTGCTCATAGGCTGAGCAGAAAATAACGGAGTAATTTCTGGGAGGAGTGGAACAAAGAGCTTGGAGGTGGCTGATGCAGCAGGAGCGGAACACATGTGAAGGATGCAGAGGGCAGGATGGGGCTGGAGGCTGCAGAAAGCACCTGGGATTTCTGCCTGGAATGAAAGGGGCAGATGGGTTATCCTGACCCCAGGGATTAACCAGTATGCAGGTAAACATTCAGAAACATCAATCCCCAGAACTGTACCTTCAAATGCAAAATGTGCTCTGGTGCACCAGCACTGAGGATAGCAGCAGCTGGACGTGCCCAGCTTGAAAAGCAGGAAGGAGGGAAACAATGGGAAGTAATTATGACATGATTTTTTTTTTCTCTTTCACTTTCTGTCCCTAATTTTGCTTTAACCAGGCATCTGCAGTGTAATACAGTCTTCATATGCAAAAGGTACAGAATTCCATGCATTTAAAAGGACCCGTGTAGGGTTTCAGTACCAGACATGAGCAAAGCCTTTCACTGATTTCATCAAGGCCCAGTTTGTGGGTGAAACCTGACCACTGACTCCATCAAAATGACACATGAAGTTCTTAATTGCTTTACACTCCTTCAACCTCATCTTTTTTCCATTGTTTTCCAAGCAAGAAAAATAAGGAGACAGAAGAATAAGGGGTAGAATACCAAGTCCTCTATCCTTGGCACACCTGTTGGTCTGACAAGTCAGGAAGATGACTGAAGGCCAGTGAAATTTCCCAGAGTTAACTGAATATTTCATGCATTCAGCACAAAGGAAGGACTTTTTATTCTTCAGTGGTCTCACAAGGAATAATGGAAGAGAGCTCTGATTAAAAAAAGTGTTTGTATCCTGAACAAGCAAAGTTGAGTAAACTCTTTCTCTGACAAACTTAACCACAAATCAATTGGAATCTTCTTACATCTCAAGAAATGGGCTTTATTTCAATTTTTCATCATGAAAATGCATTCTTCTGGATATATAGGACACAGTTGTCTGAATTTCCACGGATAATTAAGGTCAACTCAAGACTAACTACAACTTTCAAGATGAACCTGGTGCATTTTTAAAAGGGCCAGGCTCAGTGTCCTGCTGTCAGTCCTAATTGGTGATGTGGTTGCTGTCAGGGAGTCAGATAAAACTTGGGAGATCAGTCCTCTGTCCACAGGCATCCTCACTGAATTTGGCTCTGGAATTTCCTACCTTTGCACTGAAAAAATGGGCATAAAAGTCCCTTTCAGTCTCAGGGGTACTATAGGAAGAAGCAGCATGTGGAAAATGAATGAGATCTCAGCTGTCAGGGATGAAGTCTGCACATACATCTGACACCTAAAAAGTTCTCCCATTGTCTGCTTGGAGGGCTGGCACATCCCTCGGAACACGTACCTGTGAGGAGAACAGTAGTGTGACATTCCCTCGATTTCTGAGAGCAGCATAATTCTCATCCCACAAACAAACCTGGCTTCCCTCTCAGTGGAGTGGCATGAGCTGCCTTCTCTGTGCCAGCCACAGACAGGTCCCCTGGAATCCTCCTCACACTCACAGTGAGTTCCCCACGAGCTGTCAAAATCTGTCAGAAAGGGAAAAACACCTTAAAGCACCCACCACATCTGGGAGGAAAAGGTAGCAGACTGCTTCCAAAGGAGAAAAAAAGCTGAAATGCAGTAGCACAACCTCTGCTGCAGTGCAGTTAGAGGAGGGTTTAGGAGAACCAGACTCTGCTGCAGGGTGAACCAGGATCCTGGCACTGTCCCTGTCAGAAGCCACAACAGAATGAATGGAGGGGCTGAACCCAGCAATGTGACAAATCTCATGCCAATCCAGCTTCACCCAGCTCTGTGCACTTCATCTCTGCTCCCTGTCTCCCAGAGCAGCAGGAGAGACCCACGAGGTTGCCAGCCCCTGGGCTTTGAGAGCACCCAGGAGTTTGTTTATGATCAGCAATGATCTGCTGCTGGTTGGGATCTAGTTCCAGCTGTCCTGGCAGGAACACAGCAGATCTGGCAGTGCCATGGGGAGGGAGGGCTGCACAGCTTGCACATTTCCCTGAGATTTGCATTCCAAACTGGTCACAGAACTTACCCCGAAATCATTCGGTATCCTGACAGCACTAGTGAAAAAACATTCCATAGAAAAGGAGCAGAGTGCTTTTATGGGAGGGCTCAGAGCTCCTGTCAGAGAATGGCAAAACTCTTTTGGTGTGTGGGATGAACCTCCCTGTTCCCATCATCACTGCTCTGCTGTCTGCCAAACACAAGGAGAAAAGCAAATTGTGTCCCTGCCTGGCTGTGATGGTGTTTTCCTTGAGGTGCTCTGCACCAGCCCTGAGCAGAGGTTGGGACAGCAGCACAGAACAAGTCTGGGATGCTGGATTAGTTTACAGACACCTTTGAACACAGAGTTTCCATGTTTGGTTTTTATTTTTTAATTCTTGTCTCTGCAATTTTATTACGGACCTTCCTTCACCATCCAACACTCTGAACTTCTAAACTTGGAGAACAAGCAGCAGGACAAAGCCTCTAAATAAGCCCAGAATTTCCCATGGCTACACTGTCAGGCATGATCCTTATGCAAGCACCTAAAAGTAAACCTTATAATCTAATTTCCCTCCCTTATTTGTTAAGCAGTAACAATTTGATGATTTGATTGTGAAACACTTATGCATATAAATGAGTTTTTATATAAGGCCTGATTTTATTTAAAAAGCAAACCCAACTTTAAAACAAACCCAACCCAAACCCAGCTTCCAGAGCCAGAAAGGAAAAACTCTGTGGCAAGTGGGGCAGGAACAGTGCAACTGGTACCAGCTATTAAACAGAGCTACACTGCTGTAATTTTATGAATTCGTTTAGAAATCACAAAGAAATATGCATTATCTGCCAGAGGAAAGATAGACAAGATTGAGGCAAAAGGGGGAGTTCAGAGGTTACTGAGAAAAGGTGTTTGAAAGAAATTGGTTCCAGGTAAGGAAAGGGTTCAGGAGAAAAGGGCAGGCAGCCAGGGAAGGTCAGGGAGGAACAATGCAGGCATGGCTAGGCCTAGAAACAGAGCTGGAGAATGCTCTGACAAAGAGTCCAAGAGCTACAAGAAGTTCTTCTGCAAACATAGATCAGTAATGTGGTTTCTCCTCCACTGAAATAAACCAACAGAAGGACCTGAGCTGGATCTTCATCTCATTGAGTGACACTGACAGTTATTTTAGAGGAAAGAGATAATTCCTGATCCATATTTCTATATTTCAAAAATCAGGCTTAAATTTGTACATACTGTTGCAAGACTTTTGATCCCATAATCTGCACTTTCTAATTTCCTTACTAAAATCTAGCAGAAGCAGTTCATTACTTGGCTTCTGATGAACAAATTCAAAACAAAGCCTGGATATTTTTTCATCCTTTTTTAAAAATGAACAAAACAGAAGTCCAGTGTTTGAAATTGTAGGTCTCAATACTTAATGAGGCCAAATTAATAGCACGCATAGCATTTCATTTAAAGATTTAACTTTCTATATCTTTAGAGAGAATTAAGAGTTCTGATACATTTCCAATGGAGTCATTTCAACCAGCAGTCAATGCAAAGTATCTTGATAAATTCTAAACATTTTCTACTCTCATCTCTGATTTTAGTCCCCTATCTGCTCCATGCTGCAGCTCTCAGTTTTCCCATCTTTCCTTCACAAGTGGCCATCAGTGGAAACATCTGTGAAATCACGTGTTTACCCCATACATTTAACCAGGTATAGCTGCTAGAGATCAAAGCAGCAAACTCACAACTTCTATTTATGTCTCTGTAAACCTACTCTCTATTTACAAAACCTCTTTTTTTTTGGCAATCTCCTTCTCAGCAGCAAAAATAAATCCTTTGGGCTCCAGATTACTGCTGTATTGCCTTCTAATTTGCCTCTGTATATCAGGAGAAATGGGACCCTCAGTCAGTCCCAGGGCACTTTGAGACTCAGATTCATGGCCCCAGCCCAGTGAGTTCCTCACGTGGCTGCCTGGAGCTCAGCAGTCCCCCTGGAGAGGGAAGCAGCAATGTATTTCCTTTATTTATTCACATTTTTCTCCAAGTCCATCACAGCGCTGGTCGATCAGCTCTGATCAATGCTGAGGTGTCAGTTTAGATGTAAACCCTTCAAAAAGCTGCACTTTGGGACTTGACAATAATCAGGAGGTCTCCAACCAACATATTTATTGAGCTTGAAAGCATCACCCTCAGACCAAATGTGTTTGACCCTTCATTCACATCACTGCAGCAGAACCTTAAGCAGTGTTTTGCACTGGAATACTCCTAAATATCCCAAATCCAGAAGTGAACTCCTTGATAATTTGACTGTAATTCAGCTTTCAATGCTTTCCTGCTTCCTATGCTGCAAGTTAGGCTGCTGTGCGAACTGTAGGGACTCTAGGGACCACCCTTTTACCCCAAAGAAAACCCCAAAATCCCCCAAGCAGTGTTTTCAGACAGCCCTTCAGGGCACACCTGCAAAGCCTTACTTCCTTTAGTGTTCTCCAGAGACATTAATTAATCACTTATCAGGTCGTGAGCCCAGCGAACATTACAGAAGGATTTTCCAGGTGCAGGGTTTAGCTGCTCTCTGTGCTTTCAGCACAGGGCTGTGCTGACACCACTTTGCCCCAGGAGAACTCATGTGGTTCTGTTTAGGTGAAAATGTCATAAGCAGCATTGTAGCCTTTCTGAATATTGATTTTTGTAAAACAAGTCTTAAAAGTTCACTGCTCTCCTTCTTTCAAGGGGAAAGCACAGGTATTGAGGGCTGCAAAGATGGAGATGTGGCTGGAGCATGTCTGATGAGGAGATGGTGAGGGAGCTGGGTCGGTTAAACTGGAGAAGGCTGAGAGGATTCCTTATCAATGCACACAGATATCTGAAGATGATGGAGCCAAACACCTCTCAGTGGTGCTCAGCCACAGGAAAAGGGGCAAGGGGAACTAAGGGGAACACAGAACATTCCACCTGAATATGAGAAAAAGCTTCTTTGAGGGTGACAGAGACTGGAGCAGGATGCCCAGAAAGATTGTGGAGCCCCCTCTCACAAGATACTCAAAACCTACCTGTGTCACCTGCTTGGGGGTGACACTGCCTGGACCAGAGAATCCCCAGAGGCCCCTTCCAACCTCAACAATTCCTTGATATTCATTTGGTACAACACAGACTCACTGATATGAAAACATCAAAAAAGACACTGCAGGCAACCCCTGAGAACCTCCTCTAGGATCTCCTTTGCATCTCACCAGCATCTGCATTAAAGAGGGCTTGGCCACAGAGTGATGCAAAAACTATCCTCTCAACAAGCCCTAAGTGTAGCCCATTCTGGAAAGCATGCAGAGCAAATTAGTCATGTAAAAGCTCCTATTCTGGCATGGGGAGAGTAAAATGTTACATTGATTTCCCAAGTGTCTAAAAGGTAGATCAAGTAACACTAAAATGAAATCATCAAACTGGATCATTTATGCTTCAGAAAGAAATATTGCAGAGGATTGCAGAGGATTTCCAGCCCAACTCTGATGTGCAATATCCCTTTATCAACTCTTCCCTCTTGTCACACACTCATTTCTGCCCTTTTTCTGAAGATTGTTGCAATCAGCCCCTAATGTGCTACTCATGAGGGTCTGGTGAGGACTGAGGATTACAAGATTTACGGTGACTGAACCCGTGAATTGATACAAAACATTTTGCTTCTGACTCTGTCTGAACTTGATCCTTCCTTATACACGTTGTCCTAATTAAATACAATTTACATTGGCGTTCATCACAAGTCATAGGAAGAGCCCAGGCCAAAATGCAAGTGGCTTCTCTGCTCCCATGTGCTCCACGTTCCTTTGCTCCAAATGGTAAAAGAAGTACAAAATCCTGGAGAGCACTGTAAAAGAAACCTGATCTCTGGAAACAACACAAGGAGGACATGGAACTGTTGGAGTGAGTCCAGAGGAGGCCATGGAGGTGCTGAGGGGACTGGAACACCTCCCCTGTGGAGCCAGGCTGGCAGAGTTGGGGCTGCTCAGCCTGGACAGGAGAAGGTTGTGTGGAGAGCTCACAGCTCCTTCCAGGGACTGAGGGGCTGCAGGGAACCCAGAGAAGGACAATTCCTCAGGAACTGCAGTGACAGGACACAGGGAATGGCTCCCAGCGCCACAGGGCAGGGCTGGATGGGATATTGGGAATTAGGAATTGTTCCCTGGGAGGGTGGGCAGGCCCTG
Organism: Vidua chalybeata; assembly: GCF_026979565.1. NCBI lineage: Eukaryota > Metazoa > Chordata > Aves > Passeriformes > Viduidae > Vidua > Vidua chalybeata. The sequence goes on from NC_071540.1 coordinate 743,651, forward strand.
GCACAGGGTGCCCAGAGCAGCTGGGGCTGTCCCTGGATCCCTGGCAGTGTCCAAGGCCAGGTTGGACACTGGGGCTTGGAGCCACCTGGGAGAGTGGAAGGTGCCCATGGCAAGGGGGTGGCACTGGGTGATTTTTAGGGTCCTTTCCAAACCATTCTGTGATTCCATGATCCTTAACTCCACAAGGAAAATCTTCTGGAAAGTTGTCTGTTTGAACAAATGCAGAGTTCAGACTCTGCACTGTATGCTGACCTGCTCTCCTGACCACAGAAGGCACATGGTGTCACAGGACAGAGAGCTGGGGTGTATGGAAAGCTGCTGGGCTGCCTGCAGAACAGAACAGAGCCCCGTGTGCTCTGAGGTTTGCTCAGCTCTGAGATCCAAGTGTTTTCTTCTCTCTTCTGTACCACTTGCAGCACTGGAAAAGTGGGAATATCCCTTCATATCCCATTGTACAATGACATAGGATCAATGTAGTGTCCTGGAATTTAAGCAGCTGCAAACATGAAGACCCCACTTGTGGATTCTCACTTCTCCACGACTCTCCAGGTACCTGCAGTTTGGGAGGTGCCTTTGATCCCTGAGCAGCACATGAAAATAGCATTGCAATTTCAGAATGAACAACTCTGGCATCATTTCATTAAGAGATAAGGGGCTGGCATTCCTAAAAATACAACTTTGGTGCTAAGCAGGCACTTGGCATCACAAGCTGACAGCAAACATTGCTTTAAAAGCAAAGCAAACTATTAAGTAGGTGAAACTCTCCCTCCTTAAACCTACAATGTCTCTCCACACTCCACTTCTCCTGGGACCTCCCACTAATGCTAATTAGTGATATTCCAGGTTACTGGGGCATTTCCTTCTCTCCCATCCTGCCACAAGAGGGAAGGACAGTCTGAATCACAGAGAGAGAAGACAGGGAAGGAAAACAACTCTTCATTTCAACTTTCTTCCTTCCTCTCCAGAACACATGCACACGCTGATTTAGAGCCTGCACTGATTTGTTCCATCCAGTTACATGATATTATAACAACAGCAGGAAAATGCTTCACAGCATTGGAGTCCATCTGCAGGGAAATTTCCAAAGGGGCTGCTCATGGAACAAAGGAATTTCCAGTTGGACCTGTCGCTTTTATCCTCTCTGAAATCTTAGCAAGTAACTTCGTAAAAAGGTTTGGTTGTTGGGTTTTTTGTTTTTCTGGTATCTCACTATGTGAAATCCTCTCCTCCTGCTGCAGAGATCACCCTCCTGCTAACTGAATGTTACAGAGAACAGTTCTGGTGGCCCCAATCCTGAAGTTGGTGCCCACTCTGCCAAGGCCAAGCACATGTGAGAGCCTTTTCAACTTTGCTCCTCCCCTCTGCAGGTCAGGCTGTGCTCACATCTCTACGCCATCTTCTGAATATGGCTTGACCCCAAGGGAAAAATCAGGCTTCAGACTTGTGAAACCCAGAAACCATCAAGATGGTCACTGCAACACATAGAGAAGAAAGGAGCTGGGGCAGCATTTTCAGTATCAGATTCATATTTTTATACTTTGCTAGAATTTCCCACCTGCAGTGCTCTTGAGTCAGTACTGAAATAAGAGCTGCAGGGAACCAAGGACCCTCAGTTCCCAAAAATCAGAAGTTGAAAAAAAATCACATTCCTTTCTTCACAGCCCTCCAAGTGCTGTGTCAGAAAAAGCTGACAGGAGAAGCTGAGGAGACAGGATGGGGGTGAAGCTGTAAGAGATGCTCAGAAACCAGAGGGTTTACTATGGAATGTGGTACAGCAGCCAAGCGCCATGGCACTGGTTCAGGAAAGCAATTATAAACATTCCTAACTGCTTCCCTCCTCAGGAAACATCTTAATAAAGTACTTCTCTTTAAAAAATATAGTGTATGCTGGGAGGTGTGTCTTGAACTGTGGACTGTGTCTGGAGATAAGATCCTCGAGGAAAAATGGGGCTCATCCAAAGTCCAGAGAACAAAAATTTCTTTTGGGAAGTTAAAAATAAAATAAAATTAGTGAATATTTTTATACTCCTGGCCAAGGAATCTTAGACCTGTAATACACTGAACACTGCCAGGGATCCAGGGGCAGCCACAGCTTCTCTGAGCACCCTGTGCCAGGGCCTGCCCATGCTCCCAGGGAACAATTTCCTCCTAATATCCAATCTAAACTGTTCTCTGTCAGTGTGAAGCCATTCCCCCCTGTCCTGGCACTCCAGGCTCCTGTAAATCCCCTTTCTCCATCTTTCCTTCAGGCACCTTTACAGTGGATGAAGGGGTCCCTTTTCTCTACCTGGAACAGGCTGCAGCTCCATCATTCCAGGTCTTAATGTGACCACATCTGTAAAGGACATGATGGCCCTAGGCATTTTCACAAAATTCCAAAGCTTCCAGAAAGCTACAAATGAGTTAATGTACCTCCATCTGAAGGCTCACTTTTACAGGGCACTGGGATTTCTGCCAGTCCCTGAGGTTCCAGCATTATTTCTGCCTGGCCTGGGTATGGGCAGAACTCAGCACAAACTTTCCCACAGCCACCAAACTGAGGAGTAAAGGATCATCCAGAGAGAGGCTCCCCTGCACCAAGAACTTGTGAGGAATGGGGAGAAAAGCAGGGGGAACTAGGAGACACAGGACAGCCTGCAAAGAACAGGGTTTAGGTTGAAGCTGGATGAGATCTTCCTGCTGGTGGTCTCTGGTGGCACTGTCCACTTCTGAAGAGGTCCAATAGCCCACAGAGGTGGCTGTTCTCTCTCTCTGTCTGATTTTATTCCTGCTTTCATACCCACAGTCACTCTCCTTTATCCTATAAATCTTCCATCACTTCCAGTACAAGCAGAAGCACAGAGAATTCATCATGAAAAATGGCATAACAATGCTGAGATGGGTTATCACCACACTCCTGCTGAAAATGAGGGTGTGAAACAGCAAGGAAAGCAACAGCTCTTTAAGAGGTCCAAGGACCTCACTCCCACTAAAAGAAAATGAGAATAAGGAATCAAGGCTCTTTTGAAAAACCTCCAGCCATCACTTTCACCTGTATAAAGGAAAACATCTCATAGAAGTAGCTTATCTACAACACTGCAGCTAAACCAGTGTCTGAACTGCCATAATTCAATGTCCTTTGATAACTGGAGATTCTGGGAAAATATAATCCTGCTCCTTCAAACATAAACATTGGTCCTCTCTTTAATATAATGTGTATAAAATATAGGCTCAGGCCTGAATAGGCAGGACACATGTGAAAACCATTCAAGAATTTGCAGAGACCTCTGCTGTCTGTGTGGGTGGGGTGGGATATTTCAGCCCAAGTCTGTTTTGAAATATACCAAAAAGAGATAAAAAAAAGCAAAAGCTGAGAACAAATGCAGTTCAGTCAACAGAAATAGATAATGGAAAAAGATCAGCTAAAATTCCAAAAACTTTTGAGAATATTGCAAAAGTTTCTGTTTCATCAAAAATTTTCAGCATGTTCACAAAATCCAGAAGAGAACAACAAAAATAATAAGCATGCAATTTATGGTGGGCTTTTGCTTCTAACTGTAAAATACAACTTCCAAGCTGTCTTCTGCTCTGACACATTGTGAGAATGAACAAACATAAGGAAGAAAACAAAAGTCAAAATGAGAAAGAAACTTCTCCCACCCTGTAGCCTGAGCGCTGCAAGAGATGGATGTGGGGTGGGCATGGAGTCAAACTGCAGCAGAATAATGGGAGAGGAATTTTAGTCTGGATTTAAACACTGAAAAAAAAAAAAAAAAAAGGAAAGGATTAAAAAAAAAAAAAGTGAAGGGAAAAGTTAGGTATGACTGAGCTGAGACATTCCTGTACAAAAAGTGTAAAAGCAGCTATCACCTTTCAGGTATTTATAAAGTAAGCAACATAAAATCCAGCCAGGCCAGTGCCAGAGCTGCACAAGGGAGTTTTCACAGGACTCCTATTAGCTGCACTTTTCCCACATTCTTCAGGGCAATGAACACATTTCCTGTTGAGAGAGGCGAGAGCAAGACAGTCCATTTATCTGAGGGAGTGCACCCATCTTATCACAGTGTCTGAGCAGATCAAAGCCTCCTCACGCTCCCAGCACTGCCACCATAACTGGGCAGTGTCTGAACCAACTCCTAATTCCCTTAAGTAAATTAAACAGTCAGAAAAAAGTGAACGCATCAGTGTCTTCAGAAAAGCTTTGCTGCAGTGCTGGCAGAGGATCGGGGGGTTCTCCTGCTCTGTGAGGAGGATAACACACCACAGAGTCGGCTCCAACCCTGCATCTCCTGCCTAAACCTTTGTGACACATTATGCCAAAAAATATGTGCTGAAGCTTAAAATACTCAGTCCTGCTTGTCACTGGGCTTTTCAGTCTCTTCTAATGGACTGCATCCTGCTTGACAACTTTCAGCTGAAAGGGATTCCACATATTTATTTTCCACATGCAATTCCTATTTATATATATAAATGCTTTCAAAACGGTCTGGATTTTCAAGTGGTCCTAGAAGTGTCAATTTTTAGAATGAAATACAGACTTCTCAATCATGACAGCACTTCCTAAAACATTTCTCTGACTGTAACACTAGCTGAAAAAGAATTCTCTAAGTAAATAGCAATTTTAATAAAATCCAAAAATGCCCACAGGCTCACCCCTGGTTTATCCCATTAGCTACGTGTTTGAGAGATTATAGCAGTTATCAGCATTATAAAATACTCCTAACGAACAACCAGCTGGGAGGTTTGACTCCATGGGGTATGTGTGGATGGTTCACTCTGATTCCTGTATTTAAAGCAGTCCTTCAGCTAACCAGGAATAGCAATAGTTAATTAACTTCCAGTTCTTTGAAATCTGCAGACCCAGGGATTAAACCTGCAAAATCCCAGGCATCTTCTACTCCAAGTGCAGCCAGGACGGAGTCCCAGAGTGCCATTAGGTAAACTTGAAGTAATCTTATATAATTAATGGAAAAACCCTGTAACTTTTGGACAGCAGGTGGGTTTAGGAAAAGGATCTCATAACATCCCCAGAAGGCAATTGAGAAATTGTAAGTGCCATAATCGGCTGTAACATTCCTTCTGTAATTCCTGTGTGCTGAAATTCCAGCCGGGGAATGAGATGGAAGTATGTCTTTATGTCTCTTAAATTGTCATTTGATTAAAAGTCAGCAGCTGCATCATCTGAAACAATACAGTGCTCATGCTGGGAAGTCACAAATGCAAACTGCACTTTATTAAACCAGTTAGAAGCTGTTAAAATGCAGAATGCTGCTGGCACACCTTTTAGAGCAGACAGTAAAATGTGCATCATGTGGGCATCTTAAATGAGTCACTTTTAAAAAGATTTATTTTTCAATCATTCCATAAACAAGAACAAATCAAAACCAACTCAGTCTTTCACCCCACTGAGATAAAGTAAATGCAAATGCTGTTTTCAAAGTTAATTGGCTCTGAAACACTTAAGACTTGAAAATAATTTTGAATGGCAAAACTTTTGCAAAACTTATATATTTTTCTATATCTGTCATCTTTTTTTAGCATTTGCAGCTCCCGAAGCATAGATATATTTTAATTAGTTAACACAGCTCCATGCAAATGCTGGAAAACGTATTCTCCCTCATACGAAATCAGGTTAATATTCGTCCTTATTCTAATGTGGAATGTAAACGGTGGAATGTAAACGGTGTAAGTGTGGCTGGCGACACAGATGAGCCTTTGACCGGCTGCGATGGCAGTGGCTCTGCCGGAGCCATCTGCGCTCGCCCGGGCTGAGCGGCGGAGCACAGACTGCTCGGGCACCTCTGCTGGATTGTGCAGCACTGGTTGCTCCCACCACCCTCGTTAGCGCCGGACGTGATCCGGAACGGGCGGGATGTGGAACATCCCGGCAGGCCTTTGGGGCCGCTGCTGGTGCCGGGCCATCCCTGTGCCGAGAGGACCCCGCTCCGCTCCCGAGGACACGGCGGTGCCACCGCGGTGTGCGCTGGCACAGGGGGCTGGGAAGGTGGCCCGCCCTGGGATGGCACGGAGGGCCCTGCTGGCATCCCAGCACCCGGAATGCCAAGTGCCCAGGGGCCGGGATGCTGTGGGCAGTGCTCGAGAGAGCGGAGAGCCTTGGACTCTGCTGACTGCGGGACACGACCAGGGTAATTGAGCTGCTCCGTGTCCGGTCAGTGTCCCCTCCACGGCCATGAGCTCAGCCAGCTCAGTGTCCTTCCACGGCCATGAGCTCGGCCAGCCCAGTGTCCCCTCCGTGGCTATGAGCTCGGCCAGCTCAGTGTCCTTGCATGGCCATGAGCTCAGCCAGCTCGGTGTCCCCAGCCAGCCCGAGCTGTGGCACCAGCAGCTCCCTGCCTCCTCCTCACTCTGCCTGCTTGGCTGGCCAGACCCTGCTGGAATACAAATCCTGCCTGCATCCCTCCATCAATCCCTGCACACTCTCCTCTGCCTTCTCCCTTCCATCCCCAGTCACAGGATGCTTCGGGCAAAAGGCAAGAACATTGTAATAAAATGACATCTCCAAACAGAGAGCCTATTTTTTTTCCCTGAGGCTCCTGGCTATCTCAGTTTCATTACATGTCTCAGGAGGGGGCATCACTCCCTGACAACTAACATCTGGCCCAGGAGACCTCCTAATTTAAAACAACAAACTAATTATTGTCACCTACTCTTTCTTGTAGCTTTTATCTTTATTTATTTTTTTCCTGGAAGAAATATGTCAGCATATTTTTCATTTGAACTGCAAATGCTCTGGGGTTTCTCCCCCTTAACTACTCTTAACTTTCTTCCATGGAGAGGAAATCCATATTTTATCAATCAGCTTCAATTACCTTCTGTATTTCATTCTGCAGTGTTGAATTATGAGTTGGGAGAATGTTGTGATTAAAGACCTTACAAACATCCAGATATCAGAACCACCAATCTTCCTGCCCACATGACTTGCTGTAAGGAACACTGAGCTGACATTAGGGGAGATTTTGTTTACTTTGATTCCTTTTTAAAGCTGGAACTCTCAGTCTCTTTGTTAGAATATTGATAGAAGAAATAAGGAGCTAGAGGCATTTATTTTAAAAAAAAAGTTATTTTTTTAATTCTCACTTTTATTTCTTTTCCTCCCAGAGTGCTGTTGGAGATCTAGAGGCCAGGCTGACTTTTTTTTTTTTTTTCTGGGCAAGGAAGAGCTACAGGGGCTTTATTCTATGGAAGAAACACTATCAAGGCTCAGACATGAAAAGTTGCCACCAATTTTCCATGCCTCTTTGGTAACTTATTTACCAAAATCTATTCTTCAATTTTCCTACCTTTAAATTGAGGCACATAGTGCTAAACTTAATTTATGCATTATTCTTCAGTGCTTTCAAAGCTTAACTTTTAGAAAAACTCAGCATTTTTTATTACTGCTAGTGAAAAATTCCATTAGTCCACACAACGAATATTCACCAAGATTTACCATAGAGCTATGTCTGAGAAGATGATTATTTTTTCAGGTTTGGGGATGGGGAAAAATCAGTGTAACCAGGAGGAAACAGTAGAAAGTGAAATCACAGCCCATTTTAAATTAATTTAAGTTGTTAAATTGATATCAATGATGTCAGGATTTTATTCTTGACCTATGATGAAGCTACAATCCCAAGCCAATCCAGTTTCTAGGACATCCTGGACACAACAGCACCTTATGCCCTTTGGTTGTTAGGTACATATCGTCTACCAAGAAAATCTCCAAAATAATTTAGCAGCTTGAGAGAGTCTTTCCTCAGGAATCATCCATGCAACCCACAAACCATCAGATGGACACAGCTTTGGATCACCCCAAGAAAATACTTTGTCCAAAATGAAAAACTATTCTTTTTAAAGAAGGAAAAAAAACCTTTTAAAAACTAAGCAAAAAAAAAAAAAAAAAAAAAAAAAAAAGAAGAGGCAAAAAAAAACCAACAAAAAAAACCCCAAAAAAACCCACCCCAAACCAAACCAAAACCAAAATTGCCTTTTAATATGAGGCTAATCACCATCAATCATGTGCTCTACAAGAAAGAGGAAAATTTTTTCTCCATGACAATAAAGCATTGACATCATCATTGATGACAAAAATGGGCCAGTTAGGAAAAGAACAGGGAGAGGAGAAGAAAATTAAACATTGGGCTTCTAAACTTAGAGGGAAGAGAAAAGTGAGCTCCTCCAACCCTTTCTGCCCCTGCCTATTGTCACCTGAACACCTCCTGTCCAACCCCATGGCTGTGGGGCCATGTGTGGGGGTGGTTTGGGGCCACCAGGCAGCAGCACTGAGTTCATTAGCACTAATTGATTTATTTATTATCACATTTCAAGGCTCCTGCCCTTTGATGCAGACCAGAGCTGCTTCCATAAGCAAATGCTTGGAGGGAGACAGGAGCAGTAAACAGCCAGCCCAGCCTGGCCAGGCCCAGGGAAGGCTGATAAAATGTTCCAGGCTCGTCAGGAAGCAGTTTTGCTTTACTGCTCACACTTATTCCATTACACAGAGCAGGCTTCTGGCCCCTGCATCTTTACAATTGAAAGCATAGTGCTTTCAGCAGAAGGAGGTGATCTTCTGAAACTACGCTTTTCATCTGAATCCGTTGTTCTAAATAAAAGTAAGTAAATTAAAAAAAAAAAATCTCTTTTGTTTACCTATATTTTCACTGCAGGAACAATCCATGACTAAACTTCTCTCTTTAAGAACCCTGGAGTTTATTGAAAGAGCACGAGTTCCTTGATTGTGCTTTGCAGGAGAGCAATGAAGGGCTCATTTAAGTTCAAACTGGCTATAGAAGTCTTTAAAATTATTAATATTACCCTTCTTTATGAAGAACAATTTTATTCCTACTTTTTTTATCCTGGTATCAGGAGACATTACCACAGATGGTTTTACATTCCTCAGTGAGGTTGTTTTCAGTCCCTCTTGCTGACAGCACAGGACTGAATTACCCACTGCAGCCTGGCTCTTGCTCCCCATTTCTGCAGCCCTTCAGGAGAACTGGCTGTGTAAAGAAGCCAGGATGGGGGGGGAAATTTTGGCAGAAGTCTCTATCAATCACTGGGGCCAAGCTGAGGGGGTGGTTTACAGCAGAATGAGTTTTGAATATGATGAGGGAGATAAAGAATGTTGTTTTAGGCCCAGGAACTTCAGCTGGGGGGGATTCAGCAGGAATCAGGGACTGCCCACATGGAAGCCAGATGACAGCGATTTAGTCCAGGCTTTCAGACTCCCCAGGAGTCCCATTTAGTGCCACTGGATGGGATTCCAGCTCATGCCAGATATCTCAAGGGATGGCAATGCCTCTGGCTCTCACTTTTAAGTCTCAAAACGTCTCCCCACCTTTTAGGCTCATTGGAGAGAGTGGATTTTAGCCTGGGAAGATCTAAGAGTTAATGTGGTCCTTCAGTGATTTGTTGTAAGCTGGGAGTGAGGAACTCCATGGTGCCCAGCACCTGAGGGACCAGGCGAGTCCAAGCCCTGACCTGCAGTTGAAATTTCTTTTTCTCCCACTAAATTACACAGTGACAAGGGCAAAGCAGCCCTTATCACCCTCAAACTTCATGGGGACCCTGGATGCCAGGGAGAGCAGCTCTGTGCTCCTCCAGGGAACGATCCAGTACACATTCAGAATCCCAGTACTGCTGAGCCTGATTTCTGCACACCCCAGGGACTGCTCGGGCTCAGGGAAGCAGATTTCCCTCATGTACCATTGAAGTCTGAGCTGAATTGAAAGGCAGAGAGAGAAAAGACATACTGCAGTTGTTTACTTAAAATGTTTGAGCACAAGAAGTTACTTTATCATGTCCCAGCCAGTGACATTGAATTCCCCTGAGCTCCCAGCATGTGCTTGCCTTGGTTTTGGCCTGCATGATTTGGGTATGAGCTGCTTGGCATTTGTAACACACCCAGTAATCTGGCACACACCAAAATGATCTTTGACTTTTTTTTTTTTTTTTTTGGTCTCCTGGGGTTTGCTTTTGGCTCCTAACAGCACAACCTTGATGCAGATCCAACAAAAAATTTAAAATACTTAACAGAAAAAGTTGAACTGGATCATTGCTATAATTATTGCAAGAGTACAAGCATCTACCGGCATTTCGTTTAAAAGGAGAAATTTGATAGGGCTGTTTGGAACAGCTCTGAAATACACTGAGATTCAGGTTATTTTATGCATATGGTTGTAATAGAAAAGGACAAACAACAGGAATATTATTTAAAAAAATAAAATTAGAAAAATCTCTCCATTCAGAGCATTTGCGCTCAAAACTAAGAGACGTCACCAAGAAAATTCTACAGGGTCTGAGCTGCAGCTTATCTTTACTTAAAGGTACAGACACCAGAGTTATGAGAATTTCTGTGATGCAGAGAGAGAGGCAGAAATAACTGCTCAACATTCAAAGAACCCCATTTCCCCTTTTCCTGTCATTTCCTGGGCTCAGCCTCTGCAAGGTGCTCAGCAGCCACTCTTTTAGACAATACTTGCTCCCCAATTTTCCACCTTATTAAACAGCTCTGAATAGAGAACATAACACAAGAATTAATTATTCAGTGACCAGAGTTATCAGGAAATACAGTAAAAAACCTTCCTGAAGTGGGACCCTTACTTTTGCACATGGTTTAAAAAGAGCTGAGAAACACTGGCTGTCATCTGAGATTAACACTATTACTTCCAGATTTATGTAGGCAAGGCAAGATAGAGCACAGGGAAATGAAAAGAGGAGGTGACACCAAGAAAAGGAGGGAAAAAATTCCACAGCAGGGATGTACAGGGTGGGATTGTTGGGGTGTCTTTGCAGGGACAGGAGCTAGGTCAGTGATGCTGGTGGGTCCCTTCCAGCCCTGCATATTCTGTGATTCTGTGAAATATTTAGAGACCCAGCACTCAGTGAACACTCAGGTGACCTTGCTGCTCTCCCACAGCACAAATCCTTGCGTGGTGGGATCACCTCTTCACTCCCTCCATGGAACTCTGCCTTTGGAGCAAAGCACAGCATCCCACTGAAATGAGCAGCCTAGTCTGTGCTCAGCATCCCACAGCATCTTCAAACTATCCCCCCTCATTTTCTAAGAAGCCTCCAGAAATAACCTCTCAAGACTGACACATGGGGAATTTATTTTAAACTGTAGATTATATGGAAAAATCAGTGTTTGAAACTGTCATTTGGGAGATTATGGCTAGTTAGGTTTTGTTTTTACTGACATAAAGGCGCCTTAAAGTGAAAGAAATTTATATACTACTTTTATTTCTACTTCCCTGAGTGTATAATGGTTGTCACCAGCACAAATGACCTTTAAAGTGGACAGTGTCAGAAGACTGTACATATAATCATCTGAAAATTCCTGGTGAAATTCCTGAACTCCTGTAAGATCTCCTGCTCTGCCTCTTCTTTTCTTTCGTTCTCCCTCCCCAATTTTTTCTCCCTGCTTGAAATTCTGAGAGTCTTAGTCCATGGTATCACTCTGGCTAAGATAGTAGGACACCTTTTTTTCCTTTGGTACACTCAGAGAGTCAGTGGAATTGGGGTTATTTCCCACCCTCTCTTCCCCATATCAAATCACAGCCCTATAATTATCTTTGGACCTGATATCTGCCACTTTCCCAACAGATCACTCAGCACAGCAGATTTCCTAAATATTCTGTTATTTTCATCTTGTGGCTAGCCCCCTTCCACCTTTGCTGCATTTCTTTGCAAATTTTGTTGGTTTTCTCCTAGTCTGCCTGTCATAAACATAACATCCTCATGCAACTCCCTCCTTTGCAGCTGCCAGTTTTGGAAGGAGAGGATTATCCCCAGAGATTCTTTTGTTATTTGATATCTCTGTTTAACTGGCATTAAATATTGCCCTTAAATCTCCACCATGTATGGGACAATTTGCTTTTCCAAAGCAGCTCTGAACACTCAGGTATTGATTGGAACTACCAGGATGCCATCAAGTCCTGCCACAAAATCTTAGCCAACAAAGGCCCTATGACAGTCTCAAGGCCATCCCCGAATAATTTTTGGCTTTTGGAATGTTGTTGTCTGAGTGGGGGTTTCAGGAATATGTACCTACATTTGTAATACAACAAACCCCCCCCCCCAAAAAAAACAGGTTGTGCAAAATCCCCACTGATGTAAAATGGTCCAAGAGAAGACAATAATGACAAAGATCTTTCAGGCAGCAATGAAACCAACTAAGCAGCACCTGTCAGACGTGCAATTCACCCCCTCTGAATGAAAATCACCCTCAAAACCACTAAACTGAATTGATGGCAGAATCAGGATCAAACTTGAATCTATGCTTTCTCTGATGAAGAATGAAAAACATAGAAGTAGACAGAACTTAAAATGAAAGCAAGCCTGTGATTTCTGTAAATCATCGTGGGCTCACCCCCAAGCCCACATGCTTATCCGTTCCCATGTGCTTTTGGAGATAAAGCTCCTGCAAAGCACAATACCCATGTTTTCATGGCACTGAGTTATGGCTGCAAATAGGAAGTCAAATGCTCAGTTTCTTCCTTGCTCTTTGCAGCAGCAAATTGGAATTTGCAAAAGGTTTTTGATAACATTTGGTGTTAATTGGACTTAAAAATGTTAATCGCCCAAATCACTGTGATCATAAAGACACATACAAATTATCTCAGCATGTAAGGGAGCAAAAGCTCAGATTGCCTTGAACTTCTCAGGATATGGGTTTTCTCAATGTACAACTAAAAGGTAGCAGGGTGATTTACTGTTCTTGATCTTTCTGGTGTGAAAAGAAAAAGCACTCACACTATATTTAACATGCATAGATAGCAGTTTAGCAGGTTGAAAACAAAAATATGTATTTTCTTACTAAATATATAGGAAATTAATTATGATTTCCAGCCACAGAGCATGTTCTCCTTCCTTCACTAATCTACAAAAGGGTGAACACTTCCTGGAATAGAAGCTGCACTCCTTCATGATATACAAGACATATAATTCTGTATAGAATCACAGGAGCATTATGTTGAAAATCCCACTGACCCATGTCCCCAAGTGCCACATCCACAGCTCTTAAATCCTTCCAGGGATGGGGGACTCCACCCCTGCCCTGGGCAGCTGTGCCAGGGTTGACAGCCTTTTCCATGAAGGAATTTTCCCCAAATCCACTCTCAGCCCACCCTGGCCCAGCCTGAGGCCATTCCCTCACCTCCTGTCCCTGTCCTCTGGAGCACAGCCCGACTCCCCCAGCTGTCCCCTCCTGTCAGGAGCTGTGCAGAGCCACAAGGACCCCCCTGAGCATCCTTTTCTCCAGGCTGAGCCCCTTTCCAGCTCTCTCAGGAATTCTCCAGGCCCTTCCCAGCTCCGTTCCCTGCCCTGGACATGCTCCAGCCCCTCAGGGTCTCTCTTGCCCTGAGAGGCCCAGAAGTTCCCCAGGACTGGAGGTGCAGAAACTTAACCACCAATGCCCCAAAAACATGACAGGGGAAATCATCTGTGTCAGAAGCATTTTGGGTTGACATTCCCAAGAGTGAGAATTCCAATCCTGTCTCACATGGACTCTCCCCCATGTAGCCACTTCCCCTCAGTTAGCACAATTTCACTGCAGAGCAATAATAGGCCCTGTTTAGCTGTTTGTTCATTATAAAAGTTATGAAAATGAGATCAGAGGTTTTTTCTTTTGCTTGAGAGAGCAGCACAATCCCCATTTCTCTGATCTTTGCACAGATTTCCATTCTAGCTGGACTTCATCTGATTTACCTATTGCTCTCAGCATGTCCAATTTCATTTTCTGTAGCCCTTAATCAATTTTCTCATTAAATATGTCATATAGCCCATCACCTGGGAGCTCCATGTTATTTTCCCATTGTTTCCTACACTGTTTTTCACTTCCTATTTCACAATTGTGCTCAAAAGTCAACATTTATTTTCCTGTATTTCCCCACAACCCTTCTTACCTTTAAGTTCCTATAACTGTGTCTGAATTCCATGTCCTGTTTTGAAGCCAGCCTCAAAAGGGCACAAATTCCAAGAGACACAATTTCTTGGCTCTAAAGCTGGATAAACAAAGAAATAAAACCCCTGAACAAACCCAACCATCCCCCAGAAAAGCGTATTTAAAAAAAAATAAGCTGGTTTGGATCAACCCAAGATGAGCCCAAACTGTCTCCTCCTTCATTTATCCATGGAAATTGCTGTTTATTCTCCCCCTCACAGACCTGCCTGAGCACAGAACTTGACTTTTACATCCTTACTGACACTCAGAAATGCACTTTTTATAAAACCTTATTAATTTTGGAGTGGCATGACTGAAGTTACAGGACTGGTCCTTCACTTTTAATCTTTGAGTGAGAGTTTTGCAAGGTCTTGTCATCTCTAAACTGCTACATTCACTCCAAGCAATAGGACAGTAGAAGGAATAAAGTCTTTAGGCTTCCAGAGCTAATAAAAATACACTAAAGTTTCAAAATCACAATCACATAAGCTCCAGAAATTTAGAAATAACATGCAGTTCATTCCAGCAAGAAACCTTTCTTAAATTTTATTTTGTGAGAGAAAAATATTGGAAAACATCAAGTTTTCTTCAAATTTCTTCATGTAACAATGCAGAGCTTGGCAGATGACCAAGTCTAAAAACTCTTTTAGATTCTGAATATCAGAGCAAGCTACAGTTTTTATAATATAAAAACGAAATTATTTTATGTTGCGGATACATTCAATACTGTTGAAGATATTCTAAAATATTATAAGTTAAACTCTCTTTGCAAGTTTCAAATTGTGACCTTGATCTCAGATTCAGGAGTTTTGCCCAATACCAAGCTGTGCTGGGCACTCCAGTTGTCCTACCCAGTCTTACAGTTTCTTCAACCTTGGAAGCACAACACACAGAAATAAAAGAAAGACCTGTTTATCCAGACTTTCTCATCTTCCACCAGCTTGTTAAACTACATTTAGATTAACTAGCAATGTTTTTATTGCAAAGAAGGGGATCTCTTCCTGTGTCACTTCAGGAATCTGATAAAAATAAGGCCACAGTGTCAATCAGATTGTTGGGTTCAACACACATTATTAATTTTGACATAATCAGCTACAGTCCACATCTATTTATCCTAGGACACTCAAATCCATATGAAGGCAGTACTATAAAATTATGGAAATCATATGATACCATCTGTAACAGAGGGTGAAGGAAAAAAAAAAAAAAGAAGACTTAAATGTGTTGACCAGACTGCATATGGGACACATGAAAAATCAAGCATATGCTGCACAGGCAGAGATATTTTTGTGACTTTAGCCATTATGAGAAATAGTTTAAGAAAATAAAACTAGTGTTTTTAGGATCTTTGTATCAAAGACAGCATGCCCACATGCAGGAAGCAAAAGAACAGGCTGCCTGCTAATAAAAGCTTACATTTTATCATTGAGCAAAAAGCCCAAGAGCTGTTAAAATGATGCAGTCCTTTGACTATCCCATAGGGCATCCCCAGATTTAATATGGGTGCCTGACCTAATGTACTGTACAGTTATGCCAGGCTTCAATAAAGTTGCTTTCTCTCTTTGTAAGATGCTGTATTGAAAAGCCAAGTGAGGGAACCTTGCACACAAATCAAGGGCTTCTGAGGACACTGTGAGAGCCAGGAAAGAGCCATTGCTTTGTCACAGGCTAAGAAACTCCCCTTGTGTGTGCACTGACATATGTCACAAATGTCCTCTACCCATTGCATCCTAATAGGCAAAACACCTGCTATGAGAATATTTGATTTGATTTGTTAGTGACAAAGGTTTGGTTTAAAGGATTAAACAGCATATTCATTTCACAGAACCCCAGGATGGGTGAGGCTGGAGGGGCCCACAGGGGCTGCTCTGGTGCCACCTCCCTGCTCCAGCAGGGCCATCCCAGAGCACAGGGCACAGCAGTGTGTCCGTGGGGCTCTGCAATATCCCCAGGGAGGAGACTCCACAGCCTCTCTGCACCATCTGCTCAGGGCTGGGCACTGCCCAGGGCAGCAGTTCTGCCTCCTGGGCAGGGGCAGCTCCTGGGCTCAGGCCCTGCCCGTGGCTCTGGGGCCATCGCTGGGCCTACAGCAGAGCCTGGGCCTGCTCTGCCCTCCCTGCACACAGGGACAGCCAGGCCTGAGGGCCCCTCTCAGCTGGGGCTCCTCTCCAGGCTGAGCAGCCCCAGCTCCCTCAGCCTTTCCTGGGCACCCAGATGCTCCAGGAGCTCCTGTCCCTGCTGTGCCGAGGATCCAGAGCTGGACACAGCACTCCAGAGGTGCCTCCAGGGCTGGGCACAGGGGCGGGATCACCCCTGACCTGCTGCCAAGGCTCTTCCCATGCCCCCAGGGCACCCTTGGCCTCCTTGGCCCCAGGACACTCTGCTGGCTCAGGGACAGCTCCGTGTCCCCCAGCACCCCCAGGACACTCTGCTGGCTCAGGGACAGCTCCGTGTCCCCCAGCACCCCCAGGACACTCTGCTGGCTCAGGGACAGCTCCGTGTCCCCCAGCACCCCCAGGACACTCTGCTGGCTCAGGGACAGCTCCGTGTCGCCCAGCACCCCCAGGACCTTCCCCGCAGAGCTGCTCCAGCAGGTCCCCCCAGCCTGTGCCAGTGCTGGGCTTGTTCCTGCCAAGGAGCAGAACCTGCATTTGTCTTGGTTGATCATCAGATGTTTTCTCCTGCCCATCTTCCCAAGCTGTTGAAGACCCTCTGAAGGGCTGTGGAGCCCTCCCAGATTTGTGTCCCTGGCTCCCAGGTCACGCACCATGGAAATACTGAACCAGTTAATCATTCAAGGTACCAAATGCTGAATAAAAAAGCAAAGCCATGAAAAACACTCACAGGCTGCATATTAAGACTATCCAATGCACTGTAGCAGACTTTAGAAAGAGAGTCCCAGATTTCCATAAGTGTGTTCAACCATTACTTGTATAAACAATTATTTCAGTTGTGAGGCTCCCCTTAATGTAAGTGTGCCTGCAAGAAGCCACCTAAACATGTAATTGGATTTTTCTGCATACAATTACTGTGATGTGGCCACTGAAGAAGCCCTCTAAAATACAGACAGTTAATAGAAATTACAGGGGCAAATATTCTGTCCCAGGCCTTAAATATGAGAATCCTATTTTAGAAATCCTAATGCCCAGAGCATGGCTAAGATACAAAGCAGGTTTAGAACCAGGATACTTAACTTTAAAAACTGTAACTTGTGGTACTATTTAAACGAAAGAGTAAAACAACCTTATATTCTCTCAATATTTCCTGTTTCCATTTGTATTCTGCTCATTTGTACATCCCCATTTCATGGTGACTTTTTCTCCCCATGCACATAGCCATGCTGATATCTTCATGGATTTGTTTATAATAACCTTTAAATCCTTTCCCTGTCATTATGCTGCAGACCTTTTTGTTGTATATACACTTTTTACTCTGGTTCATTGCCTACACATTGATTATTTTGCATTTGTCCATGTTAAACACCGAACAGCATTTTTCACTTGCTAGTCCAGCCATTTGAAAATACCCAAACCAATCAGAAAAAAACTTGATTCCTTTCCTCTCAGTTATTAGTTATACATTTAATTTTGATATTATTAGCAAAACATCCAAGTTGGTCACAGGGAACAGGGAAGTGGCCATGAAACACCTGTTTGGATACTGTAATTTCCAATAGGGACACTCAGAATGAAGCTGCTGAGGTCTGTATGCTGACTTCAACAAGAGCTGCTTCCCCTGCTTGTTTTGTGTAGGGAATTGGATTTTTTCAATATTTAATACTATCTACAGTCATCAAAACATTATTAATCTTATATTTCCAGCAAGAGACAATCATAGAGTCATGAAACATTTTGGGTTGGAAAGGACCCTGAAGTTCATCTCATTCTACACCTTTCCATAGGCAGGGACACCTTCCACTGTCCCAGGCTGCTCCAAGCCCCAATGTCCAACCTGGCCTTGGGCACTGCCAGAGATCCAGGGGCAGCCACAGCTGCTCTGGACACCCTGTGCCAGGGCCTGCCCACCCTCCCAGGGAACAATTCCTAATTCCCAATATCCCATCCAGCCCTGCCCTCCGGCTCTGGGAGCCATTCCCTGTGTCCTGTCACTGCAGTTCCTGAGGAATTGTCCCTCTCTGGGTTCCCTGCAGCCCCTCAGTCCCTGGAAGGAGCTCTGAGCTCTCCACACAACCTTCTCCTGTCCAGGCTGAGCAGCCCCAGCTCTGCCAGCCTGGCCCCACAGGGGAGGTGTTCCAGTCCCCTCAGCACCTCCATGGCCTCCTCTGGACTCGCTCCAACAGTTCCATGTCTTTCTTATGTTGGGGGCACCAGAACTATTCCCAGCATTCCAGGTCTCAGGAGAGCAGAGGTGGATAATAACCTGCCTCACTGCTGTCATAAATGTATAAAATATACTTTGTTTATTTATTAACACTCTGCATATGAATTGAATAATACTGAAATATTGTATCTGTGATATCTGAGCACAATCCTATGGTCCAAATGCCTTTCAACCTCCCATAGATTTCTTTCACCAGAAATTTCCTGGGCTTTCCATAATCCTGAAAGTGATACGAATAAGGACTGGTCAGCTCTGGCTGTTTTGCCAAGTAATTGTAGCAGCGGGTGAGATGGTAAATGCTGCTGCCTTCCCTGAAGCACCTGCGGCGAGGCGTTCGGGTAGGCACACAACAAATACACGCTCACAGTCCCATGGCACAGCTGGTCATGAAGAGACACCAGAGGGGCTTCTCTTGGGAGTTCTGACAGGGCTTTATTGGGTCCACACGGTGAAGGGGTCCAGGGATAGAAGACAAGGAATCCAGGGACAGAAGACAAGGAATACAGGAATAAATATGGGCAAGAGGGGGTGGAACAGCATCAGGATGAATGGGCTGAGGACCCAGCAGCGGTACACAGGCAGGACAGAGGGTAGGAACCAATGGGGAATGCCAGGGTGGAAATGCAGAGGTACAGGGGCCAATGGGGAAACAGGGAAAATTCTAGAACTGGGACAAGTAAGGGAAAAAGGGCCAAGGGGCCAATGGGGAGGACAGAAGTGGTGTTATTTAACATGGTGCTGTGGAGCACCATGGGGGAAGCCCTTTCTCTCAGCCTGAGTTGGAGGAATGCCTGGAGTCTATGGTGTGTCCTTCCAGGCCATGGCCATTGACCTTCCCCTAGTGGGCCCATGGCTCCATCACTGCAGCCTCTCCTGAAGTGATGAGGCAGATACAGCCTGGCTATAACAGAGTGACAACAGCTTAAAGAACAACCTAAACATCTTCCATCTATTTTCTCTGAGGCTTCCACTATTGACTGGTTGAGTTTACCTTTCACTAGTAAAGTCAAAGTATTTTTGTAGTCTTTCTTCTCTAATCCCGTTTTCAGTGACATTAAAGGTAAAGGGAGGTACTGTGACACAAACAAATTAAAACCCCCATAAGATGGTCTGAACAATCTGAATTTCTGTGGTGGGCCCAGTTATTTGCTGCAGAAACAAGGAAAGTTTTAGGGAAGTGTCCTCTTCAAGTGCGTTACCCTTAGGTTTTTGGGAATACCAGCCCCCATTTGCAATTTTATTGAGTGAAAACACCCACCTTACAAGTGTAATGTCTTATCCATAAATATTAGTATTATCTCCAAATTCTTTGTGTCCATTCCCAATAGAACTTTATTAAAACATCAACCTGAAATGTGCCAAACTTATTTTAGCCCATTCAGTGCTTTTCCTTTCTCTGTTATTTCCACACTACAAACTCACATCTTCCACCTCATCTGTGGAGCCAGGACTATGTTTTTTCACCAAGTCAGACTTACATCCCATCTTTTATGTCTTTGGAACCGTGCTCTTATCCATCTTTAGAGAATTCACCTTTCTCTTTAATCAAGATAAGAATATGTGTCTAAAAAAATAAACCAAATTTAAGCAATACAAAAAACATCATTCTAACAGAATAAAAATTTAATTTATAAATATTGCCTTAGGCTGATTCTTTCCATATGAGGTGTAACCAAGCACAATTTACAGTGCAGGTTACAAATAAACCTTTGGAAACAGACTCAGAGCTGCTGCTGGAAGCAGCACCATTGAGTAGCAACACTGCTACTACAGGAGATAATTTTATACAGCCAATGTAATATATTTCTAATGCAGACCTGAGAGAACAGAATACCTAAAAAAATTAAAAACTCACAAAACTAACTAAAAAACCCCTCAACTCCCTAAAGAGGCTTAAAAATATTTTTAAAAGCCCTTTTATTAGTTCTCTGCCCCCTATACTTATTTATTTTTCTTCTCTTCTCCACCCTTCTTCCTCTGTAAGTACTCAATTCCAATGCTCATCTTAAAGAACTGCCTGCTGTAGGTAATATGGGCATTATAAATGAATGTATTTGCCCTGGACATAGCAATAACTACAAAAATACAACTTAAGCAACACAAATTTAGGAATTGCTCATCTCAAAACACGGGCAGTCACCATACTGTACCTAGAAGCATCAAGCTATTACAAATTCAGCCACTATGACAAAGATAAAGAAAAAGAGATATCAGATAAACTGAGAGAAACAAAGGCAATGGGCAGTGCAGGCGTGTCTGACATTTATCATTTGCATTCTGCTGGTTTTATTGGTGCCTGCTATTGCACTGCTTCCCCCATTTATAAAAACAAACCAACATCATTTCCATTCTTGTTTTCTTTTCTGAATGTTCTGCTCTGTCCCTGTAGCTCTCAGGACACTTTACCAGACATTTGGTATCCATACAGCTGTGGCTGCCCCTGGATCCCTGGCAGTGCCCAAGGCCAGGTTGGACACTGGGACTGAAGCAGCCTGGGACAGTGGAAGGTGTCTCTGCCATGGCAGGGGTGGCACTGGATGGGATTTAAGGATCCAGCTCAAACCATTCTGGGGTCCTGTGGTCTGCACCATTTAGGTTTTTTTCCTTTGGGTTGTGGGCTGACCCCTCATTTGGAGCTTCCCTACCCTGTACTTGCTGTGCAGGAGCAAAGAGAGTTCCATGTCGGTCAACACAAAGGGAAAAGCTGACTGAATTCCCCTGTGCTGGTGTAGAACATGGCTGCCAAAGCAAGAATCAGCTGGATTCTATTTATATTGCCAGACAGAATATTTATTGGGAACAGAGGTAGGAGGAAGGAATATTTTGTCAGTGATACAAGAAAATAGCAATTTTCATTTTGCTATTCTATCTCTATCTAATGAATATTCACCCCCAAAGTTTATATGATAGTTGGGTGAGTTTTCTTTTAGGGAAAAATCGAATCAAAAGACAATTCTGCAACTGTAAATATATTTCCACTGAGAACTGCATTCACCTTGCAATACTCAACAGAAAGCATCTCGTTTGTTCAATTAATCTGACCTTTATCAAGAGTTTGTACAGACAAAACACTCTCAGGGAAGGAAGTACTTGGAGTCAGAGTGAGCAGCACTGGGGGTCCCCAGTGAGCAGGCTGCACAAAGTGATGTTTAAAGGATGTCCCTGCACACACTGCAGAGTTGCTGCTGATTTACAGGAGGTGCACAGCTCTTGGCCAAGCTGGTCCCCACAATCCTCCCAAAAGCAACTCAGATGCCTCCAAGTGCCAAGGAGAAGTGCTGAGGAAGCCCTCCCTTGGTCCCCAATGTCACATCTCTATGTGCAGAACACAGTTAAGCCTCAGCACCAATTTTTAAATTCCCACTGAATGATCTAAAACTGCCCAAGAGCAAAGCCTGGTGTCACACAGAACAGCCCAGGCTGGGGAACCAGGCTCAGAATTGTCTGAAAAATATACATGCTCTCTCAAAAACCCTCTCTGTGGCTAAAGGGACTGGAATGTCAACACTGGGGTGGTTTTATCACCTTCTAATAACAATCAAAGGGGGAACGCTAAGGGCTGAGTCTGAAGGCTGATGGCTTTCACAATGGAACTGGAGAGTACTAGGCTGAGAAGGGTGAAATTAAAGCAGGTCTGGACATGGAGGGAGGGAGGGAGGGAGGGAGGGAGGGAGGGAGGGAGGGAGGGAGGAAGGGAGGAAGGGAGGAAGGGAGGAAGGGAGGAAGGGAGGAAGGAAGGAAGGAAGGAAGGAAGGAAGGAAGGAAGGAAGGAAGGAAGGAAGGAAGGAAGGAAGGAAGGAAGGAAGGAAGGAAGGAAGGAAGGAAGGAAGGAAGGAAGGAAGGAAGGAAGGGAGGGAGGGAGGGAGGGAGGGAGGGAGGGAGGGAGGGAGGGAGGGAGGAAGGAAGGAAGGAAGGAAGGAAGGAAGGAAGGAAGGAAGGAAGGAAGGAAGGAAGGAAGGAAGGAAGGAAGGAAGGAAGGAAGGAAGGAAGGAAGGAAGGGAAGGAAGGAAGGAAGGAAGGAAGGAAGGAAGGAAGAAGGAAGGAAGGAAGGAAGGAAGGAAGGAAGGAAGGAAGGAAGGAAGGGAGGGAGGGAGGGAGGGAGGGAGGGAGGGAGGGAGGGAGGGAGGGAGGGAGGGAGGGAGGGAGGGAGGGAGGAAGGAAGGAAGGAAGGAAGGAAGGAAGGAAGGAAGGAAGGAAGGAAGGAAGGAAGGAAGGAAGGAAGGAAGGAAGGAAGGAAGGAAGGAAGGAAGGAAGGAAGGAAGGAAGGAAGGAAGGAAGGAAGGAAGGAAGGAAGGAAGGAAGGAAGGAAGGAGGAAGGAAGGAAGGAAGGAAGGAAGGAAGGAAGGAAGGAAGGAAGGAAGGAAGGAAGGAAGAAGGAAGGAAGGAAGGAAGGAAGGAAGGAAGGAAGGAAGGAAGGAAGGAAGGAAGGAAGGAAGGAAGGAAGGAAGGAAGGAAGGAAGGAAGGAAGGAAGGAGGAAGGAAGGAAGGAAGGAAGGAAGGAAGGAAGGAAGGAAGGAAGGAAGGAAGGAAGGAAGGAAGGAAGGAAGGAAGGAAGGAAGGAAGGAAGGAAGGAAGGAAGGAAGGAAGGAAGGAAGGAAGGAAGGAAGGAAGGAAGGAAGGAAGGAAGGAAGGAAGGAAGGATGGATTACTGGACTATCATGAATTCTGAATTGCCTGAAGCTGAAATCCCACCCAAGTTGTGCGTGATAGTCACTGATTGCTCTGACAAGAGAGGCACCAGTCCCAAGAAAAGAAAAGGGCTGGGATCTGATTTTGCTGTAAATGGCCCAACCTTGTGCTAACTTGGAGCACCAGGTTATTTTTTATTCAATTATTTTCAAGCCATTCTTATCTTTCCTCTCCCCCAGCACCACATGATGCATTTTGCTGGTCTGCTGATGTACGCACCACAGACATCCACCTCAGCTACCAAAATGTTACCCTTCCATCTGAACATCCTCTTGTAGTCCAAAAATGCCTTAAAGTCCTGAGTGTGACTTTCACATGAACCCACTTGTTCAATGGCAAAGACAAAAAGGGTCAGTTTAATTAGGCTGCTTTCCTTTTGGGCTGTTTTCTTAAAAAGAGAATCACTTTCAGTCATTCTTTACTGCTTTAGGAATATTAGTTTTCAGTACAAACCCATTTTGGAATATTATGAGTACACAAAGTCTGCTCACATCCAGGTACCGACTCTGGAGTAACACACCTTCCTTCCTCTCCTAGGCTGAAATTATCAATCTGAAAGCCAATTTTAAAAAGTGAAATTGGAAAATGAAAAACTCCAATAGAAATTCAGATATTTTTTTTTCTTTTTCCTTCATTAATTCCTGGCTGCAGCCTGTGTAACTGATTGCAAAAAGAGAATGCCTGCTAGAGGAGCAGGAATCAGGTGCCTGCATTTGGGAGAAAGCTATTAAACAACAGGTCATGCTGCCTGCTTTTTGTGAGTTTATTGCCTCCCATTCAATCTTACATTAAATTTACTTTACCATAAATTGAGACTACAGGATTCTGCAGGATCAGCCCCTAGCAGCAAGTAGATAAAAGCCTGTACAAATGCTGGTAGGGCCAGAGTGGCCAAGCCTGCTTGGCTAGAGAGCCTAAATTGACTCATAAGTACTGCTGCTCCCAGCCAAAAATAAGTGTGGATTGCTTTACATTTCCCTTTCTCCATTTCTCACAGGCATTTACATTTATATCAACACATAATGAGTAGACAAAACACAAAGACATTTGAGCAGGATCTTCTTTAAGCTTGTCAAAAACGCCTCCTTCTTCCTTTTTCCTCACATTAACATTAATTGGAGCTGGGCAAAACTCCTGGCATTAATAGCAGTAAAAGCAGAGCTGGTACATTAGATTAAATTAGCATCTAAACCAAAGATCCTACACCCCCCAAGCGATTTCCACCCAGGATCCCATCTTCTTCAAGCAGCTGGGATGGGCACAGGGCAGCTCTTCCCCAGCAGCAGCAGTAAATTCCACCAAGAGGTGCAGGGATCAAGTAAGGTCACACCAAACCTAACTGGGACAGCGGGACAAGCACTGCCCTCCTTGTGAGAGCAGCTTCCCCAAGACTAAAATCAAAACATTCTTCAGAGATAACTGAAATCATGTTTACTGCATGGGTTCATAAATCTGAGATGTGGAGCTGCACAGACACTGCTCAATCCCAGCAATAACATCATAAATCAAAAGACCAGCAACTTGAAAGCCTCTGATGGTTTTTAGAATAACCCAAAGACTTATTCTCAGCATTTGTTTTTTCCTACTTTCCTTTATTTTTCTGTCTTCTAGGATGTGTGTTGCCATCTATATTTAACAGGAAATGTAAAAGACAGCTTCACAGATCAGAAAGACAAAAGTTTCTTCTTGTTCTTCTATTCCCTTCAGCTCACTCTGCTACCTCCACCCCCTCCCTGGCTCTTGTTTTTCCCATCTCCATGCTGTTTCCTTTATCCTCCCTTCCTCAGTCCCCACAGCTCCCTGTTGTTCCTCTTTCTCTTCTTTCTGTTCCACCTCATCCCATTCCAGCCCTTGTGTTCTGATCTCCTATTTTCAGAAACACCAGACAAGAAGGTAACAGAAAAAGAAAAAAGAAAAAAAAAAATCAAAAGCTCTTGGCAAGGCTGTTATTCTGTAAATGACCTAACTGGACATTGTGCTACTTTTATTTTAAGAATTTTCAGGACAAATCCAAGCAGCTCTTCTTTTTCTTCTAATATGAAGGGTTTTTTACTCTAAAAAATGTCCAAGTTACAAAGCATTTTTAAGCTTTTCCAAAGAATATGGACATTTGTAGCTGATGGAAGAAGACTGGTAAATTCAAAATAACACCTTGTATCAGTGATTTGTAACCTTTCCAATTGCACTCTGCCACAGTCACATCCTTTTTTTGTATCTGGTGTGGAATTACAGAGCTGATCTTGACTCTGGGCCAAAACCAAACACCTTTTTCCCAGGCCACAGGTCAGGGCAGAGCTCAGACAAATGATCCCTTTAAACATGGTTCTGGTTTATTATGAATATCTTAGCTCCTGAGCTCCCTTGGTAAGAAAAGAGGACAAATTATCCCATCATAAAGGTTTCAAATGGATGCAGAACTCATGAGCACATTTGAATGCCTGGTTTGGAAATGTCACCTGTCTGTTAAGGGACTGTCCACTTCCACATCCAAATGCCCAGTTTGTGCATGCAGTCATGGCAACTGGAGAGCAACCCTGCCTGGAAAATCTGGTTTAACTTCTGCTATACCTAGAGCACATCTTTTAAAGCACATCTGAGTTTTAGTGATTTAGTTTAAATGATTCTTTTTCAAGGGTGTTTAAAGGTATTTTTAAAATGGTTCTTTCCAGGGAACCATCATTGTCACTGAGTAGCATCATACCAGTGTCATCCTGGTATGGTATGGTCAACAGCCCCACTAAATCCCTGCGATCTCAGAAAAACTGTATTTCTTATCCATTTTTGACTACCCCAAATAATGATGGTCAAGTCAGTCAAGAGGGGAGATAACAGAAGGTCTGCTAAAAAGGAAATCAAAATATCTGCATACATGGGGGAAAAATCCTCTGTCCCAAGCTTGTTAGAGAGCCTGTGCATCCCATAAAGTGTATGGAACTGGGATTGTTCACCTGGACAGGAGAAGCTTTGGGGTGAGCTCAGTGTGGCCTTGCAGGGCCTGAAGGAGCTGCAGGAAAGATGGAGAGAGAGAATTGCCAAGGGCTGGAAGTACAGGACACAGGGAATGGCTCCCACTGCCACAGGGCAGGGCTGGATGGGATATTGGGAATTAGGAACTGTTCCCTGGCAGGGTGGGCAGGCCCTGGCACAGGGTGCCCAGAGCAGCTGTGGCTGTCCCTGGATCCCTGGCAGTGCCCAAGGCCAGGCTGGACACTGGGGCTTGGAGCAGCCTGGGACAGTGGAAGGTGTCCCTGCCATGACAAAGGTGGCACTGGGGGATCTTTGATGTCCCTTCCAACACAAACCATTCTCAATTCTCTGACATCATATATATCTATATATAGATATAGATATATATGTATAAAATTAGGTCCTCCGGGGGTTCCCTGGGTTCCCAGCCAGTCCGGGGGGTGATCCTCGGCTGACCGGTCCGCAGGGAGGGGTAGATGTAACCCGGAAAGCTCCACCAAATAAAGACGAGACGTCTCCCGAGCAGCAGGATCCGAGAAGTTTATTGCAAGGAACAGCAACCTCCCGAAGGAAAAGCTGACTTCGGGAGCCCAGCACCAGGGCGGGACCGAGAATATAAGGGCAGAGGGATAGGAGTGGCTAGGGCACAAACCAACCAATGGGTAAAGGGTAGAGGGGAGGAGACGGGATGGGGTGACATGTAATGAACCAATCGGGATACAGGAGAGGAGTGGCATTCTAACAGGGTCCAATGGGATTAACAGAACAGAAGAACTTTCTAGAACTGGGGAGTGTGTTAAGCTTTGACAGACAGCCTCAACTGGGGAGGGAAACAGCATGTGATTGACAACTTTTGCTATATTGAAGTTGCCTCCCAAGGGAGGGCGGGGACCCCTCCCACAACTCCCCCTTTTTGGTTTATTAAAAAAACATTTCCCATTGTCCTAGTTAACAATTTCTTAAAGATGGTTAACCCAACAGAAATTAAGAAAATTATGATTAAAACCCAAACTAACCCTTTAACAATTGGAATGGCCCACCCAGGAACACCCCATTGAGAAAAGATCTTGTTCACAGCGTCCACAGCCCCAGTTTCAGTCTTTAAGTCCTTCACTAACGCCTGGATCCGCTGGATGCTGGACTTTGCCAGCGTGACCCAGACGTTCTCTTTGGGCTGTGGTACGATCCAGCTTCCTGCTAGGTGACTGCTGCAGGAAGCCGGTCACTGCAGGGTGTTCTGGCTGCTGCGACTGCCATTCTGGGTGGACCAAAGTCTAATAAATAGACATATAACGGAAATAAGAATAGTGACCCCTTTGAATCCCCATCCTCCCCCGTGTAAATCGAAATAGTAACAAAACAGGAAAACAAAATCAGGTCAGGTATGAGGGAAGAAAGGGTGAGGAAAGTGGTAGGATGGAAAAGGGTGAGGGATGGTAGGGGATGGGGTCAGAGGGTAAACAGTACAAGCGGGCGGGAAATGCAGGTTCGTTATTAAGGTCCTGATGGCGGTATTGGCTGGTCTAGTCTTCTTCCTTTTCCTTCGACTCCATGCGACGGCGGTTTCTGATGGAGCTGGCGTCTCGGGGGAGTGTTCCGGGGGTTGGCTTTCTGTAGAGATGTCTTCCCGGTATGGTTTGATGAATTTTCCGGGGATCCACCTGGGGCCCTGTTCTGTTGAAACACATCCATACCCTCTCCCCCACGTTATTAGAGGGTATGGACCTTTGATAACTTTAGACTCAGGGTCTTTTATGAGCACAGGAGGCCTCTCCTTCAACTGCGCCCTGGTGTTATTATGGAAATGGCGCAGGATCGGGGGTTTGGCTCACGGTCTGAACAGTTCATGAAATTGAGAACGTACAGGGCCTTGCACAACCTCTCTACAGGGCTCGTGGTGATGGCCGAATCGTTTTGTTGTTCTAATAATTTTTTAATTTCCTGATGTTTTCGTTCCACGATTGACTGCCCTGTAGGGTTGTGTGGAATTCCAGTAACATGGTCAATGCCCCATAGTTGCACAAATTCCATGAACTGTTTGGACACAAACCCTGGTCCGTTATCAGTCTTTATAGTTTTTGGGACACCCAGAGTGGAGAAAGCCATATATAGATGTTTTATAATGTCTTTGGTTTTTTCCCCCGTATGTGTGGAGGCGAACACTGCCCCCGAGAATGTGTCCACCGACACGTGGAGATATTTGAGCCGCCCAAAGGAAGGAAAATGAGTAATGTCTGTCTGCCAGATGTCCAATGCTCCCAGTCCCCGGGGGTTAACCCCCGTCGCTACTGATGGTAATGCGTGGGACTGGCAGTTGGGGCAGGTGGCTAAGATGGCTCGCGCCTGCTCCTTAGAGATCTTAAATTGGCGGCATAGAGCTGGAGCATTCTGATGGTAAAAGGCGTGGCTCATCTTAGCCTGCATATGAACATCTGGCAGGGTGGGTGCCAAAGCTGCTGAGTTTGCAGTGTTCACTAACATAGCCAGAGTGTCCGCTCTCCGGTTGCCCTCGGTGATGTCTCCTGGCAGGTCTGTGTGTGACCTAACATGCAAAATATGATAAGGTTGCTCTCTGTGGGAGATCAGCCAAATTAGTTCTGAGAGCAAGCTATAGAGCGTTTTGTTTTGAATTTCTTTGAGCAGGGCATGTTCGGCCCGCTCTGCTATCCCGGCTACATATGCCGAATCAGTGACCAAATTGAAAGGTTGTTGGAATTTTCTGAAGGCTCTCACAACCGCTGCAAGTTCAGCGATTTGGGGGGATCCCTGAACTATTTGGACGTCAGATTCCCACTTCTGACTGTCTGGGTCCTTCCAAGTGATCACTGATTTGTGGGATCTTCCTGACCCATCAGTGAACACTGTGAGAGCATTTTTTAATGGTATTTTGCTTTTAAAAATTTTTGGGGCCAGATATAAAGTGTCTTTAAATAATTTGTGCTTGGGATAGTGTATCTGAATTTGACCAGGATAGCTGTCTACTGAAACCTGCAAATTTTCATTTGTTTGTAAGAGGAAATCCAATTGGTCCAAATTTAGTGGTAAATAGATGCATGCTGGGTCACACCCTGCGAGGGTCCGGAGGCGCTGGCGGGCCTTAATGATTAGTTTAGCCATGAGTTCAGGAAATGTTGTTACTGTCTTGGCGGGTTGGTGGGGGAGGAACAGCCACTCGATGATAAGGAGTGGGTCTCTCTGGCTGTCGTCCCACTGGAATAGCAGGGCATGTAAGTTGGGAGACTTACCCAGGATGGCACACTGGATTGGGAGGGACCGCGCGACCCGATGCGCCTGGCGGGACTTGATAGCAGCTGCGACTCTCTCCAAGGCCTCACGGGCATCCGGTGTGAGATGTCGTGGGGATGCCAGGTCGCCGTCGCCTTTCAGCAGGTGGAAAAGTGGCGACAGCTCCTCTGTGGTGAGTCCCAGGAGAGGTCGAATCCAGGTGATGGTACCGCAAAGCTGCTGCAAATCCCGCAGGGTCCGTGGGTCGTCCTTGATGACAAGAGACTGGGGCGCGACGGTCCTTCCCGTAATCAGGAAGCCCAGGTATTTCCAGGGGGACGACAGCTGGATCTTGTCTTCCGCAATTTGAAAGCCTGCATCTTTGATGGCTTTAACTGTCCTGTCTAAGGCTGCTTGTAGATATGTTGAGCTAGCAGCACAAATCAAAATATCATCCATATAGTGAAGGATGATGGCCTCTGGGAAAAGGCGACGAACTGGGGAAAGGACCTGTGCCACAAAGGTTTGGCAGAGCACCGGAGAATTCTTCATTCCATGGGGCAGAGTGGTCCATTGATACCGTTTGTACGGCTCACCTCGGTTGATAGACGGAACCGAAAACGCGAACCTGGGAGCATCTCCGGGGTATAACGGGATGTTGAAGAAACAATCCTTGACATCAAGGATTGCGAGCTGCCAATCCCGGGGCAGCATAGAGGGAGAGGGAAGGCCCGGTTGCAAAGGTCCCATATCCTCAATAACATCATTAACCCTGCGTAGGTCTTGGAGCAGGCGCCACCTGTCCTTGCCGGGTTTTTTAATAACAAAGACAGGTGTGTTCCAGGGGCTGGTGGAAGGTATTAAATGCCCCAGGCGCACCTGCTCCTCTACTAGTTCGTTGAGCGCATTAAGTTTTTCGATTGGCAAGGGCCACTGGTCCACCCACACCGGTGTATCAGTTTTCCAATTAAGCGGTGGGGAGGTGCGCTCCGCAGTGGCCCAGACTAAAAATCCCACGCAGGGCTAGGGATGTCGAGACGGGCACCCCATTGGGACAACACGTCCCTGCCTAATAATTTGATATTAGATGCAACCACAAAAGGCCGAATTGTGGCAACCTGGCCCTCCGGCCCCTCTACACACACGAGGTGCTTACTGCGTCGGGAATTGACGGCTCCTCCCACGCCGGAGATTGTGCCACAAGGGGACACTAACTCCCAGTCACGCGGCCACTCTGCCTGAGGGACGATGGTAACGTCCGCACCGGTGTCTGCCATCAGGTCCAACGAAATGTTTTTCCCCTGAAAGACAAAAGTAGTTTTAATGATTGGTCTTTGTCTGCTAACGTTCTGAATGAAGAAAGCAGAAGGGTCTTGATCCATAGGAAAGTCTGATATAATGTTGCAGCCACTGTCATTGAAGTGCATATGTGAGATGTAGCCAGTGTCCTTGTAGTGCATATGTAAGATGTAGCACAGAGCTAAAGGAGACCCTCTCGGCAGAGAGAACGGAGGATGATGGCACACCACGGAGACGTTGAGCTCTGCCCCTGGCTCGAAGTAGACGACCTCCGGGATGATGGTGAGGTCGTCCGGCGTGCTGATGGAGTCCCCGATGAACAGCACTGTGACGGGGTGGTCGCAGTATGGTGGCGGCAGGAATCCTACCGGGACACGGACCAAGTCCTCATCCGGAAACATGATGTGGATGGAACTCCGGAGGACTTGGCGGCGGGCACTGTTCAGTTGTTTAGTCCGTCTGAGGAGTCGGAGCCCGTCCTCCTGGCTGCGGATGTCCGGAGAAACGTGCCGTTGGGGCAGTGGTTTTCCGGGAGCGATGGCAGCGCAGGACGTTGGGACGGGCCATTTGTTGTCGTAGCGTGGCCCCTCAGTGCGCTCCGCCTCCCGTTTCCCGGCCGATGATAACGAGGATTCCTGTAAGGTGGTCTCGGGGAGGGGTTATAATGAGGGTAGGACCTCTCTGGTGGCCAGTGTGGGCAATTGGCTTGTATATGGCCCAGCTGGCCGCAGCCGAAGCAGCGCGTGTTCATGAGGTCCACCATTGCCTCCCCCACACCCCTGCTCACCGCAAACACCACAGTCTGCTCCATCGATGCCGCTTTTGTGCACGCCTCAACCATCTTGGCGATGGTCGGCTCCGGATCCTGGGGGAGAGCTCGCAGGATCTTCTTTGTCTCCGGGTTAGCGTTGGTCAAGGCCATCTTACGCAGCAGCTCTTCTCGAGCCTCAACGTTCTCAATCTGCCGGTCTATAGCCTCCTTTAACCTGTCAATATACTTAATAAAAGTCTCATCAGGGCCCTGGAGGATGGATGTGAAGTTCTGGAGAGGGGTGGTTCCATCAGGCATTTTTAGTAGGGCCTCCTTCCCAGCTTCTCGGATGTCATTTAGCAGGTTGTCGGGAAGGAGGATCTGATCTTCTGGTTTACTAAATTCCCCTTCCCCTGCCAGCGCCTCCAGGCCCTTGGCGCCATCTCCCAGCACCTCCTTAAGGTCGTATTTGGTTAGAATAGGTTTTAATAGCTTTTTCCAATGTATTTCCCACAGAAGAAATTCTGTGGGGGACAGCAGAGCCTTTGCTATATATCGAATGTCATGCTGCACCAAAGTATGTCCAGTAAACGTAAGGTCCAATATGTTTTTAAAAAACGGGGAATTTCTCCCATAGTCCTTGGCTGCCTTCCTCAATTCCTTCACCTCCGTATATGGCAGCTGTTCCCACCGTGGTTCCTTCCCCCTCTTGAGCCTAACCGGTGCCGCGATTGGGCCTAGATCCCTGGCGAGATCTAGGTCCCCATCCCTAATGGCTTTGGCCCTTATCCGGGCCCAGCCCTCCCCTGGCTTGGTTGTTGGCCGGGGGTCGTCACTGTCCTCATCCTCTTCTGAAGATGAGGCAGGACAGGCTAGGGCTCGAAGCCTCTCCCTTGCTGGTGGGTCCTGGTTATGAGAGACCCTGCAGGCCAAGATGGCCTGCTTCCGGCAAGGCCTACTTCCGGTTCCGGTAGCGTGGGAACCGGAAGTGGCAGGAGAGGGGGCGTGGCCTGACCCACCCACTGGGGCATGGCCTGACCCACCCACTGGGGCGTGGCCTTCTGGTAGGCCTGTCCCACCCACCAGGGGCCCGCCCAGGGGTGTGGCTAGGGAGGCAGGGTGGGAGGGTCCCGACGTCACCGAGATCAACGCATGATGGGGGGCGGGACCCGACGCGGGGGCGGCAACCGACGAAGGGGGCGGAGATGGTAAAGTGGCGGGAACCGGAGGGGTTTAGGAGGAGGAGGCGCCATTTTGTGTCTCAGGGCAATCGGCCACGAGGCCGCCGCCATTTTGAGGTATTATTAAAACAGAACTGGAACTGGGAGTAAAACTGGGGTTGGGGGCATGAGGATCGAGGGAATGGATAGGGCTCGTGCTGGGGTGGCCAGTCCCAGCACAAGAGAAGGACAGAGTGGAACGGGAGGCAGCAGGGAGACGGTAGCAACCCTGTGCCTTATTTTGGCAGGATCTATCTCCCGATCCACCCTTAGGGGAAATGGGGTTAGGAGCGAGGGGGGCGGAATAAGGGGTAGGAAAACTGGGACCCGAACTTTCCCCTTTTTGTTTAACTAAATTAAAAATAATATCATAAATAGGAAAAAATCTCCCGACCCTAAAATTCCCAGAAACTTGTAAATCATAAATATAACGCCCAATTTTTCCCCAGAATGAAATAGAAAGAACATCCTCAGTAGAGGCATCTGGAAAATGATCAAAAATGAAAATAACAAAAGATTTAAGGACCCGCTTATTAAAAGAAACATTCCCCAACTGAAGGGTAGCTTTAACTTGGCAATAAAAGTCTCGTCTTGCAGGGGAGAGGCGGTTACCCATCTCCTCACTGCAGAAGAGAATCCCCACCCGAGCAAAGGAGAAAAGGAAAAGATAAGAGCCTGTGTCGGCTGCTCTCCTCGGGCAGCTGCACTCACCCAACTACGACGCGGCGAAAGAAAAGGCTGAGGCGGGGTAGTGGAGCTCTGCTGGTGTCGTGGAATCCGGGGCTTCCCTTGAAGCTGCAGGATTGGATGTCCACGACTTGTCAGCAGATCCAGGAGATAGGAGTCTTCTTAAAACAGAAGAACAGCTACTCCTGGGATTGGCGGCGAACGGCGCTTGTAGTCCCGCAGCGCAGGGTCACAGATCCTCACGCGGCAGGAGACGCTCGTCGGAAACCGGGGCAGCGATCACCGTGTTCGTGGCGCCAATTGTATAAAATTAGGTCCTCCAGGGGTTCCCTGGGTTCCCAGCCAGTCCGGGGGGTGATCCTCGGCTGACCGGTCCGCAGGGAGGGGTAGATGTAACCCGGAAAGCTCCACCAAATAAAGACGAGACGTCTCCCGAGCAGCAGGATCCGAGAAGTTTATTGCAAGGAACAGCAACCTCCCGAAGGAAAAGCTGACTTCGGGAGCCCAGCACCAGGGCGGGACCGAGAATATAAGGGCAGAGGGATAGGAGTGGCTAGGGCACAAACCAACCAATGGGTAAAGGGTAGAGGGGAGGAGACGGGATGGGGTGACATGTAATGAACCAATCGGGATACAGGAGAGGAGTGGCATTCTAACAGGGTCCAATGGGATTAACAGAACAGAAGAACTTTCTAGAACTGGGGAGTGTGTTAAGCTTTGACAGACAGCCTCAACTGGGGAGGGAAACAGCATGTGATTGACAACTTTTGCTATATTGAAGTTGCCTCCCAAGGGAGGGCAGGGACCCCTCCCACATATATATATATAAATTTTAAAAGGTACAAAACAGAAATAAGCATAAAAACACATTCAGAGTATTTTTAAATGGACAATGTAGGTTTCATAGGTATATTGCAAAGAATGAGGTTTTGGGCTGCTTTTTCTTCATCATCCTGAAGCAAAGGTTGCTTTTTCCTGGGCGGGGCTGTGGGGAAAAAGTCTGTTAAGGATCATCTCCAGCTGCAGAACTGGCACTGCTCTCTGCAGCTCTTTGCATCCTGTCAGCTCACTCTGACAACTGATGGCTGGGATGAGGATGAACTGTGACACTGTCAGAAAGCAGGGACTTGAGTTTGCACGGACTTCTGCCACTATGGAGCCTGATGAGATTAAAATTGATGTGGTTTTGTTGTGATGGGAGCTCTGCGGCAGAGCACTGCTGGGGAAGGTGAGGAAGGAGAGGAGGAGGTGCTGGGGTACAGACACTCTGCTTTCCAACCCCACTCAGGAGCACTGGAGACCTGGGGATATCAGGGACACAGTATTTCCTAAACCATGGCACGTGAGCTGTATGCTGTCTAGGGACATGTCAGAGCAGCCAGGTGAATGGGGTGACCAGGTAAGGAAAAGCATGGTTAATATAAAGCATATGTAAATGAGGGTGTACATTATCCTACCGGGAGGGGAGAGGGGGGGGATCACAGCATGAGAACAGCTGAGCACTGACAGAGGAAAGGACCAGTTGTCTGTGCACAGAGAGCTATGGAATGTGTCTGTCCTGCTCCTGGGCATCCTGCAGGACCAGCTGGCTGCTCTGCCATGGACAGCCCATTAATCCCTGCCTGCATGGGACAGCCATTAACCCATCCCTGCCTGGGACAGCTCATTAATCCCTGCCTGCATTCTCCAGTGCTGACACAGCAGATCCATCACTGTGGCACATCCCATCACACCAACTGCACAGCCAGGAAATGGGGAAAAGACAGCACTGCTTGAACTCTGCTTCAGCTCACACTAGCTG
The DNA here is from genome assembly GCF_026979565.1 of Vidua chalybeata. Classification (NCBI taxonomy): domain Eukaryota; kingdom Metazoa; phylum Chordata; class Aves; order Passeriformes; family Viduidae; genus Vidua; species Vidua chalybeata. The sequence continues at coordinate 778,549 of NC_071540.1, forward strand.
CTAGTTACTCTTGTCTGTCCCCAAAGAACCACATCCAAACCCTTGTGAAATGACTACATAGGCTCCAGAGAAGCCAACAAGCCTTTGAATCAATTAATTATTAAAGGTACTGCAAAATGTGGGGCCAGATTCCTGGGCCCAGTAGGATTGTGCTGGTTCCTCTTGTGCAATGTTTCCCATTCCTTGACTTACAAGCCATGTTCTTTCCCTGACTTATTCTCTTCATAATGGAAAGAAATACACAACTGGAAGGGACTTCCTGAATAACCAAGTGTAATCTCCTGCCACCCACAGGAACAATAAAATAGAAACCTTTTAATTTCCATTTAGTTCCTCAGGACAGGGACCGGCCCTTCTTCTGAGGAACACTCTGCAACTCAAAAATACACACAAATGCCAAAAAAGCCAGAGCTGATTAAAAAAACAGTGGGGACATGAGTAATGCAGATGGCTTGGGCTGCCCACTCCAAACACATTCTGACCTATGCTGCTTGCTTACCTTCCAATCTCTTATCTCTCTTGGTGGCTAATGACCTGGAATACAACAGTCTCACGTTCAGGCTCTAAGACAACAAGCAATCCTGCAGAGAAAACTAGCAGTGTGTACACAGCTTGTCCTCTGGAACCTGCCTGAGGTTTTCTGGGTGTTTCTGTTGTTCTGAGTGACCCCAGGAGCAGCAGCCCTGATCCGGGTGGGAGCAGCTCCCAAGGGAAGGAGGATCAAGGAGCCAGTGCTGTAGGGCTGACCTGAGCAGAGCACCAAGTCCAACAGCACGTGGGACTGGCTGAAGCTTCCTTTGGCACCTGGGGATGATAATTAGCTGAGGAGCTTTATTGCACACCTCAGTCACTGAAGCAGGGCCTTGGTGACAGGCTGGGGAAATGCCACCTCTCTCCAGAAGCCAATGCAAAGAGAGAATAGCTGCTCACAATATCAGAAATGGTGCTGCTGCTTGTAGCTGAGATATATGGGTGTTTTCCTACTTCTCTCAGGTTCTCCTCCTCCCAGTGATTTATCTCGAGGGGTTATGTTGGCATGGAACTGCTCACTGTGACAGGGGATGTTCTGGATGTGAGAACCCCTAACTCAGGACCATTCCCATGTCATTTCTCTGCACAGCTGACAGAAGTCTTTTTCCCTGGTTATTTATTTATCAATTCCCAATACTACATCAGTGCCCAAGAAAGCCAGCTCTCCACTGAATCCATACAGGTACATTTTTTGCTTGACAAATGCCCTGCAGTTGTTAGAAAATCACATGTTTTTTTTAAAGAATTGAGAAATGAGCTCTGCCTAAGAGCACTAAAACCCCCAGATTTCTCTGTGTTGATTTTCCCTCTTTAGTGTCTGTTCAGAGAACATCCTCCGTGTCACGCTCTGCAGACGTGATATATGATAACACAGCTGTAACTAAAAAATGATATATGAAATAAAAATCCCTCAGCAGTACAGGGTTGGGAATACAGAGGCTGCAAGCACCAGGAGCTGCTGCTGTGGCACTTGGAAATGAGGCAGGAACCAGGGCAGTGCAGGAAGGATTCAAACACCAACTGTATTAAAAACCTTTCAGGATGTACAAATGCCTTCTTTAATGTGCTTTATGCACTGTGAGAGTAAGCTACAGCAGCTAGTCCTTTGGGATCTGTGTCCAGCCTGGGAAGGTGGCATGCTCAGGGTCTGCTCCCAGCCCTGTAAAGGGTCCAGAGCTGGAGGCTCTGCCAGCAGAGCTCCCAGGCCAAGCCCAGCCCTTCTGGATTTTACTGTCATTTTTGATCCTCTGGACTGTGCTGGCACTTTTGCCCATTTGCAGAAGTAATCAAATTGGTGACACTGCTTTACACACCTCTAGAATAAATAACCTATAGAATAAATATAAATAATAAAATGTGTTGCAATAAGAAATTAATGTCACTGGGACTGCCACCATGTTTTCCAACTTCAGCTGTTAGGAAAGAAAAAGGGGACAAAAGGCCCCAACCCCTTCCAGTCCCCATCTTCCCAAAGACTGAACAGAATCCAGCATAGCAGAGTCTGCTCTTTAGGCAGCAAAATAATAGCATTAACATTATCCAACTTGCTTCTCCCAACCACAGCAAAGAAAATATTGAGCTTCTAAAATTTTTCATTAAGCTTTAGTTGGAGTAATCAGATGAGATGTAATTGAAGCTGCCTATGGAAGTTTGGATTTCCTTGACAAGCTCCCTAAAAGTTGCTCTTCTGAGACTCATAGACCTTCTCCTTCACTGTCAGCAAAACTCTGCCCAGATTGTAAAGGTAAAATTAACTTTCCTTTGCATCATCTCTGTGGTTCTTTTAACAAATGCAGCAGCAATTTCTGTCTTGAGCTTTGGTTTATACATTTCTTTCTACAGAGGAAACTTCTCCTTGCTTCTGTACACAGATAACATCTGTGCATGCATTGGAATACTTTCATTTCTGGGAAGCAAGCTGATCTTCCTGCCCCTGCCCTCCCACAAACCCCAAATGTCAAAGCCTTGCCCTTCCACTTCCCCCTATGCAGCCAGCAGCTCTTGGACCTGTCCCACCAGCCCTGTGAGGTGGCACATGCTGGAATCAAGATGGGCCAGGAAGCTCCAGGTCCGGGATGCCCCAGGCCAGGGGCTGTGTGGGGCAGGGAAGGACTGGCAGTGCCCCAAAAGCTACAACAGGGAGTGTTCTCCATGGCAGCAAAGGACAAAAATGCTAAAAACAAGCACTTCCTAACAAGAACAGACTTTCATCTTGATTTTCATTTTCTATCAGCATTTTTTAATGGATGCAATTTCAAAGTATAAACAAACATAATAATTATTAGGAATGCTTGCTGTACAGAAAAGACATTCCTTTTTCCCTAAGTGGGGCTGGAAGGGGATAAGCAAATCCACAATGCTGCTGCACAGCCTTAATGTGCTGGTGGAAATAGCTGGAAGTTCAGCTGTGATTAAAAATACCAAACTTCACCAACAGCTGCTTTTGTCAGTGAAAAGTGTGTATGATTGTTCACCAAAACACTGGCACCAGCAGCCAGCATTGCAGAGGACTCTGAAAAAGGGTGGAATCAGGGCCCAAATCAGTGGATTTTAAAGCAGGTTCTCTAATAATCAGTTGTGCACTGCACTCCATCCTGGTCCCTCTGGCACTGCTGTTCTGGCTCAGGGCGTGTTCGCTGCCCAGGAGAGGCTGCAGCAGCTCACCCTGGGAGCACTTCTGCAGCCAGATGGGATCAGGGACTACAGTGCCAGTACTGCTGTCACCAGTCCTTCAACGAAAGCTTCTCAGGATGCTACTGATACCAAAGCAAAGGGCTGGCACCACATGTCCTGGCAGCAGCTCTGGGCTGGGTGTCGCCTTCTGATGAGAAGGCGGGAGACCTGGTTTCGAGACACAGCACGGCGACCCGGCCTCCCCCAGGTCACTCGGGCCACAGACGTGCACAGACACCAATGTGGTGGATGGTCAAATGGCGTTTATTATCTTATCTTATGGGGTTAAATAGTCAAGGGGGCTTCACTACGTCAGAAGGGGATGGTGGGTCTGGCTAGGGTTAGTAAGGAGTGGAAAACTACTGAGTTTAGGAGGGGCTGCATGCTTTAGGGGTAATTGATTAACTATAGCAGGAAGAAGGGGGGAAGGGTCTAGCTTTCCGTCACATCCCGAGATCTTCCGTTTGCCTGTCCCTATCTACCACATCTCCCCCCCCGCCTTTTTACTAATGAATGAGGTAGTTATAAACATAGGCACTAAGGTGAGGTATAAAGTTGTAATGTGATAAGGGAAAAGGGTTTTTTGGTAAACCTGAGTAATCTTCGCAAGGGAAGTTTAGAGAACCTCTGCGACTGGCAGTGTCCTTGGTTTTTGGTTCACAGCATTTTTTGCCGGCCTATGAACAGGATGTTGGTCCGTTCTAGGCGAGCTTGAACGAATGAGACCAGCCTGTTTAGCAGGCAAGGTCCGAATGTGAAGGTTAAAAGCAGTATCGCTAGCGGACCTACTAGGGTGGAAATTAGAGTGGTGAGCCATGGTGATTGATTGAACCAGGACTTGAACCAGCTCTGTTGGGTTTCCCTGTCTTTCTTTCTTTGAGCCAGTCTATCTCGGAGTTCTGCCATGGAGTCTTTAACGACTCCTGTGTGGTCCGCATAGAAGCAGCATTCCTCCTTCAAGGCAGCACACAGACCTCCTTGCTGCATGAACAAGAGGTCCAGTCCCCGCCTGTTCTGTAAGACCACTTCCGAAAGCGAGGAAACTGATTTCTCTAGAAAGGAGATGGATTTCTCGATCCTCTGCAGGTCCTCATCGATGGTCATTTGCAGCTGAGCAAGCCCTTGGTGTCGGGTCGCGAGGGCCGAGACACCTGTGGCTGTGCCAGCTGCTCCCAGGCCGAGCAGCATTGCGATAGTCACTCCGGTTATTATTTCTCTTTTGTGGAGTCGGCCGGGCTCCTCGAAGATGTGGTACACCTCCTCGTCTGAGTGGTACAGGACCCTAGAAACAATTAGAACTTGGACACAGAAATCGGTAGCGTCATTGAATTTGGCAAGGAACACGCAAGGACTTACCCCAGATTTCTGACAAACCCACATCCCAGATGCGGATGGGACCACCCACTTGTTGATCTTTCTGTTGGGCTTGACGACTTCGGTGCAGAGGTTGCCTTTCTGCTTCGCCAAGGCTGCGTTGCCAAAGCATTTGCCCCGGCCTGTGACTTGACTCAGGGTGATTCCCCTATGGGGGGTGTCCCATCTGCACTGGTGGGGGGCTTCGGCTGTGGAGTAACTGAAGGGGGTGTCTAGAGCGACTCCTTCGTAGAAAGGAGGCTTAACATCGTAACAAAGCCAGCAGGAATTGGTTAGGTTCGGGTTGGATTCGTTCAAGGATAGAAAGGTAGCCTCTAGCATGCGGAAGATTGGGTCTGAGTTCGACTCGGCTAAGCGGCCTATTTGGAAGGCATCTGCATGGCCGGTCGGGATATCAGTGGCCTTCGTGGGTAGTGGTTTGGGATGGGTAACGTTTTCCCTTTTTAGCACGTCCTTAATAACCATATTGGGTCCTACCGGTCGGGGTGCCGGTGGTTGGAGCCTGATAATTCGCACGTTCACCCACTCTTTTGGCGCCTTGAGGACTACCGTCCATGTTCTGCCTGTGGCCCAACTAGGTGTTCTGGCTGCAGGACCGTCATGTTATAGTCCGTGCACTTCCGATATTTGGGTTGTGTATGATAGTTGTCATAGAGCCCTCCCTTGAAGGCGGGCTTTTTACAGCCGGTAGGTGCCCAGGTGAACTGCAAGAATCTATCGGGCTCTTGTGGTTCCCACCCTTCTCCCGATGGTCTGGCATCTGTGACAATGGTTTCACAGCCCCAGTGCCCGCAATATCCCCACCCCGGGTAGTTACAGTACTTTTTCCCAGGGTTGGAGGCTGGACACCAGTAGGACAGGTACATGTACATGATGTGCGGGTGATGGGGTCGTAGTTTTGGTCGTCCTGGAAACAGGTCGGCGATATGGAACACGAAGGATGGGGTGCCTGCCGTGGTGATTTCTTTGAACACCTTATCACTTGAAAGATGCTGCATGACCCACCTGAATGGCTGATGGGGGTGACAGTCTGGGTTGGCTCGCCCATCGGCGATGAGCCCTAATAGCAAGATCGCACAAAACCACCGTTGCTGTCTGGGTCTCACCGGTGTAGGATTCTTGGGTGCTGTCTGGCGTTTTGGTGGTTCGTCGCTTTTCTCTGGAGCCGGGATGTACGTGTTACGGGGACGACCCACGAGCATGTCCTGTAAACAGAAACTCGCAGTTCTCGTTAGTCCCCTGGGTTGTGGCTGTATTGAAAAGAAGCAGTCCTTGATGTCCAGCACTGCGCATGGTTTCCTTTTGGGGTTTACCAGATTATATATCCTTTGCTGATTTCCCTCTGGTCCGGTGATCCTCACCGGGAAGGCTTTTACTGCCCCGGAGGGAGTCCACTTTGCACAAGCTATCTTTATTCTAGCCCAGTCGGTAAACTGGGCTGGTTCGCATTGTGATTGCCTTTCAATGTGGCTTAAGGCTTTATTCGGTTTTGTTTTAAACCGCGTCAGCTCCGCTTTTTCCATTTCTGAGTCCCCGTCAGCGTCCGTCAGCTCTCCCGAGCTGTCGGAGCTGGTGGAGCTCGACTCAGAGCCGGAAGTCGAGTGCCAGCGCGTTTCCGGGTCCCGGTGCCTTTTCGTGCAGCTCCGGCCCCGTCCCTCCCCCTCCCTTCAGGGGTGGTGCCGTTCCCGCCCCCTGGGCTTGCCCTGCCGCCCGCAGGGGGAGGTCTCTCCCTTAGATGGTAGCAGCTTTGAGCATGGCTCCTGCTTGGACACGCGCTCTCCGCCGCCCCCCTCCTCCTCCTTTCCTCGCGGCTGCGCACTAGCGAGAATCCGGGTATTCGGGGTCTTCCCGCAGGGAGCATGCGCGCCCCGCCCATCCTCTGGGTCGCCGGCGCCATGGTCGGCGGGGTATGGCGGCGGCGGCGCCGCTCGTCCCTCAGCGTCTCTGGCTTCCCTAGCCAGTCCCTCCCAAACGGACTGCGCGCGCTGTCGCGCCCCCGGCGCCGAGTCGCCGATTCGCGGTGAAGGGACGGGCGGGGGGTCCGCGAGTTTTTCGGGAAGCCCCGCGGGGGGGGTTGGGCTTGGGCTCGGGGAGGGGGGGGACACGCCCGGTCTCCCCGGGTCCCCGCTCCCGGGTACCTCGCTGTCGGGAGTTGCCGCTCCTACCCCCAGTTTGGGTGTAGCTAATAAACATGCACTTGCCGCGCTCCATGTTTCTTGTTCCTCTAACGCCTTGCGCAGAGCCCACTCGACTTTTCCCCAAGCCTTGAGGCTTTTCCCGCTGCCTGAGGTTTTTGTTTCCTCGGCTAATGCGGCCGTACATCTCCCCCACACCTCCGGGTGTAATATATCCACGGGACGTTCAATCGTCCCCAGCTCGAGGAGTCTCGCAATAGCGAGGTAAAAATCCTTGAGCTTACACTTAATTCCCCACTGCTTATAAATCGAACTCACGACCTTCGCGATGGCCTCCATGTAGATCGCTGGTCCGGGGACGTCTCCCCCGCCTAGAATCGGCTTTGCCGTTCTGGCCGCTGTCTCTCGTCCAGGAGATTCCCGCTACCTTAGGGCTTCGGCACCATATGTCACCTTCTGATGAGAAGGCGGGCGACCTGGTTTCGAGACACAGCACGGCAACCCAGCCTCCCCCAGGTCACTCGGGCCACAGACGTGCACAGACACCAATGTGGTGGATGGTCAAATGGCGTTTATTATCTCATCTCGTGGGGTTAAATAGTCAAGGGGGCTTCACTACGTCAGAAGGGGATGGTGGGTCTGGCTAGGGTTAGTAAGGAGTGGAAAACTACTGAGTTTAGGAGGGGCTGCATGCTTTAGGGGTAATTGATTAACTATAGCAGGAAGAAGGGGGGAAGGGTCTAGCTTTCCGTCACATCTCGAGATCTTCCGTTCGCCTGTCCCTATCTACCACAGCTGGGCTGCTGCAGGAACAGCCCAGCAGTGCATGATGCACACTGGGAGCGACACAGAGCCAGAGAATTCCTGGAGCGAGCTCTGCCATCCTGCCCCTGATGCTTCCCCCAGATCACAGAGGGCAGAAAAAACTGCCAGGTACTTCAGCAGGCCATAGCAGATTTGAACACGTGCCAACTTTTTCTGCCTGCAGACTGGCAGGGGAAAAAACCCACACAGTTTTAGAGCTTTTGTCTTTTGCAAATGGCATTCTCTGAGCACTCATGTAGCTTAGCAAATGGCCCTGAGTCTCTCTGCTTTCTTCATAAAAGATCTATTAATTCAAAATCAAAGTAGACAACTCAAATTCTGTGTGTGATATGAAGGGAGTTTGACTAAACCTTTTCTTTACAGAGAGACCTCTGGTCTCTTTTTATTCTTGTGCCTCAGTAGCTTCAAGTCCTCTTGGCTATTCTCTTTCAGTTTCTGTGAAAGGTTTAAATCTTCTCTGAACTCTACCTGAATTCCTCACATGTCCCTGCTCTCCCTGTAAAGCACAGACTGTGCAGTAGCACCACGTGGAATGCATTTCCAGTTTTTTTTTTTTTCCCATGAATACTGCTAAGCTGATGAGAACTTCTTAGACACCAGCAGCTTCCACTGACGTCAACTGCAATTGCAAGTTTGCAGTCAATTGAGTCCACTGCAACTAAAAGCACCCCTGGGCCACTGATCTCTAATCTTCCTCCACCCTCACCAACTTCCCTCTGGAATTACACACAGCACCCTGCTTTTAGGGCACACGAGCTCCACACGCTGGTGCCAACCACGTCCCACATGCCCATCTGCAAATTTGGGGGTTTAAACCCCTGTCCACTGCAAACAGCAACATCATCATGACAAATTGTAAATATTGCTGAAAGACTGCTAAGTGTTATTTCATTATTTTAATGTCAATCAGAATTAGCCTTTGAATTGGGGTGAGTTGTGGAATAATAGCCATTGCTGACTCCATGAGGAAACTGTTCCCCTCCCCTGCTATTGTTGCATTTCAACTCCCCAGAAGCTCTAATCCAGTGCAGACAGACCTAGGGAAAAGAGAGCTCAGCAGCCTGAGGGAACACCAAAACACCATCCAGGGACGGGCACCTATGGTTAGGGATAGCAGCTTGGGGTGTGGAACATCAAACACTGAAATTCCACTTTCCGTGTTTCCAGGATGTACACAACTGAAAAGGTCCAAAGGAAACAGCCCATTAAAATCAAAAGAAGGATCAGGGATTTTGTGCACAAAATTTGACCTTTTAATTCCCTGAGAAAACTGCAATGTACAAAATATGGGACACATAAAGAAGCACGAGGGCACTCACAATCCATAAATTGTACAGCAAATATGATGGCGCTGAGAAGGAAAATGATACTTCACTAGGAGGTTCCAACAGAAATAGAATAAAATGTATTTGTAATGAAACTTCACTAAACTGCTCAGCACTAAGACCAAAAGCTGCCATTCAGTGGGGTGATAGAACGCCATAAAACAGAGAGCTAACTCCAAGTGTGCATGGGGTCTGGAGCAGGGCTCTGGGAGCATGGACCAGCGTCAGCCTCAGAGAAGAAACCCCAAAGTGGTAACGGGAGCTGAGGTTCAAGATCTCTCACTATGTCCATTTTAGCTGGCAAAGGGTTTCATGCTTCATTTCAGTCATTATTTAAACATTGTTATTTCTGCAAACATGCCTCACTGAGATAAGGTTTCATGCTGTACCACATCAAAATGCAGATTGGTGCCGAGTGTCAGGAAGAGCCTTTATTGAGGTAACTGTTTATTAAGCCGTGGAGGAATTGAAATTGCAAATTCTTAAAGAAAGGGAGGCAGAGGGAGAGGTATGTTATGTTCCCTTTAATCATGGGATTTGCACAACAGCAGTACAGTTATGATCTAAATAAAGTTTCTGGAGTCATCAGGATATTATACTGTAGCTGCTTCATTTAATCTAATGGTTTCCATTTAGGTAATTTTCATGCATTTTAATGTATTTAATGATCACCTTCCCTTGACTGATTTACAATCTCTGAAACTATATTGTACTTTATCTGCAAGAGTCGGGATTCCAGACAATGATATGCAGAGAAGGACCTGGAAAGTTAAGTGAAGATGCTACTTTGCATTTTAAATTCCCATTAATCATGCTATTTTACTAATGTAGAAGAGCCTGAATATAATTTCAACCTGTAGAAAAACAATACTCAAGAGACTTCTGGAGAATGAACTTGACCTAGATTTTGGATTATTTCACTCTAACAGAAACTGCTAACATTTCAGACACTGACAGCACGGGAAAATGAGCAGGAATCTCAATTCTGTATTTGATATCTGACAAGTATGATCCCTTGCTGAGCTCCACCACGGGCTAAAGGGAAGCCTGTTCTGTGAGGGTGCCTTTGGGCAGCTGCAGAGGGGAGTCCGTTCTAGGTGTTCCCGGTGTGCCAAACAGCAGCACTGGCAGCACGAACACATCCCTGCCACACCGGGGATCCCTCAGGAGGCTCAGCGAGGAGAAGGAGCCCTCCTCAGCAGAGATCCCCCCTCTCCCACGGGGAGCTGGATCCTGCATCCCCCTGGCCCGCAGGGATCCCCCAGCACAGCTCCCAGAGCTGCTCTCACTCACACACACGAGAGAGGGAGCAGCGCTGCACCAGACGCTTCAATTAAAATGCAGAGCTGCTCCAACTGCATGTGCAAATGAGGTGATGATGAATGCAAACGACTAATTACATTCACCTGCTTGTGCAGTGCTCTCTAGCTGTTGGGCCGGGGGAAGGATCGTGTGTGCAAATGAGACACACAGCTGGAGGCAGCCCTTACACAAGGCCTCAGGGGGAGAATTCCAAGGGCTTGGGAATTCTGCCTTTGTTTTGTACATTGAAATACAACCCTGGCTTTGAATATAATATCATTTCCCAGGTATTGGAAAAAGAAGTAGTGCAGTAATCTGAATGAGGCAAGCAAGTAGTGGATACACATTTCATACATACACTTTAGAAAAGGAAAAAAGAATAGCTGATATTATGAATGTGGAAAAGCAAGAAAACACCAAACTTTAATGTCTGGATAGATTTAGCTAGTAGCAGACATTGCGCAATTCACACTATAAAATGTATGATAATTAGAAAACTCAAAATGTCTTGAAGAAGTTTTACAGTCCAAATAACTCTACTAGTCTGTAGTTCATTGTGAGACTACAGATCTGAGCAAAAGAGAGCTCAGATCCCAACTGCTCCTCCCCTGTGGAGCCAGGCTGGCAGAGTTGGAGCTGCTCAGCCTGGACAGGAGAAGGTTGTGTGGAGATCTCACAGCTCCTTCCAGGGACTGAAGGGCTGCAGGGAACCCAGAGAGGGACAATTCCTCAGGAACTGCAGTGCCAGGACAGGGAGGGGGAAGGGGACAAATTTAAAGAAAGGTAGTTTAGGTTGGATGTATGGAAGAAACTCTTCCCTCTGAGGGTGGGCAGGCCCTGGATCCCTGGCAGTGCCCAAGGCCAGGCTGGACACTGGGGCTTGGAGCAGCCTGGTAGGAGGAAGGTGTTCCTGCCATGGTAGGTGTGGCACTGGATGAGCTTTAAGGCGCCTCCCAATCCTTAACATTCTATGCTTCTATGATTTAGAGGACCAAGAGTATAAGAAAAAAAAGTTGTCTGTCATCTGTGCAACAAATGTATGGTCAAAGGTTTTCTGGTTTGCTCTTTTTTTTGGGGGGGGGGGCGGGGTTTGGTGGCGAGTTGTTGGTTTGGGTTTTTTTCTTGGCAGGTTTCACACATGAATTTAAATGCAGGTTGTGCTTTTACATTTATGAAAAGGACACTGGATTTAGCAATAACTGAAACCTTTTTAAAACATTGAATTGAAAGGGAAAGTTCTTCTAGATGCTGTCTCCACTGCTTCGTCAGACATTGCAGTGATTTCTACAAATTCCTCTCTTTTTTCTTAACCTTTCAGGATTTATACTACCTATATGAGAAGCTTTGGTTAAGTCCAACTAATAATTTAGCATGTATGTACCACAAATATTTACAGCACTCTAAGAATAAAAACAAAACCAGTTCAAGGCACGTACAAAGTTCATGGTGAGGTTTTGATTATAAGTGGAAATGCCCAATCTGGGCTGTTTCTGGACTATCAGTAATAAAAGAGCTTCCTTGTTGAAACAACAGAAGTGTTCCTGTTTTCCTCTCGTTCCGGATGACATCCAGTCCCTGACAGCAACCGTAGCTACAACACATTCATGTTTTGATCTAATGTGATTCAGATCAGAGACTTCAAACAAATGAAAAGTGTTTTCTGTTTTTCCTCAGTCCAAAGCCTAACACCAAACTGTACCAGGGCAGGCTCAGGGTGGACAGCAGGAGGAATTTCTCCATGGAGAGGGTGCTCAGGCCTTGGCAGGGGCTGCCCAGGGAGGTTTGGAGTGCCCATCCCTGGAGGTGTCCCAGGAAGGGCTGGAGGTGGCACTCAGTGCCCTGGGCTGGGGACAGGGTGGGAATTGGGCACAGCTGGGACTCCATGGGCTGGGAGGGCTTCTGCAGCTTCAGTGGTCCTGTGAGTCCCTGCTCAGCACAAAGAGGACACCAGAAGTCAGATTCTCCTTCTATCACCTGTAGCAAGCTCCCAACAGGCAAATCAATTAAAACAGGCAAATCAATTAAAACGCAGCACAGGGAGCACCCTCAGACATCTGAACTGGCAGAGAGGGAGAGCAGAGAGGGCAGAGACCTGCTGAGGGCTGAACACGGCCCTTGAGCAGGCAGCAGCTGTGCCACCTGTGCCACATCCTGGTGACAAGGCAGCAGCAGTGCCACCATCCCTCTGTACCTCATCCCAGTGACAAGGCAGCAGCTGTGAGGGACAGGGCACCACAGCTCCCTGCTCTGGGATTTCTCCAGTGAAATACAATCCCAGCACACCTTGCAAGGAGCTTTTATAGTTGCTTTCCTGCCAGGCGATTTTTGTACATGTATTCGCTTTTGAAACTTTGTAAACACAACCAAAATAGTTTTGATTTATTTTTATCCTCCTTGTGATATGACATAACATTGATAAGATAATGCTGGGTGATGAGTTCTTTGGTAAGCATACCTATTGGTAAATTAGTGACAAAATCAGATACAACATCTTGGGTGAAAACAAGCTTAATTCTGCAATAAATAATTCAACTCACTATTACTCACAGAACTGGTTAGATTGAAAAATTTGGTTTGTCACCAGAACAGATTTATTCCAAGTTTATGAATTCCTAATAAGGCTGCTTTTCATAATGATGAATGATAATTATATTTTTGAAGTCTAATCATTTACCTGAGTATTCCTATCTATGAGATATCACAGGTAAGTAAGAACCCTTCGTACAGGGAAGGTCTCTTAACTGGCTGCAGCAGCACAGCAGTTAGTCTTGGAAATACTGAAATAATTTTAAAGCACACTCAGGTGTGTTAAACAGGATGGACAAGATCCCTTCATAACCTGAATCCTACCAAACAGTAACAAGCAGAGGAGGAAAGAGGTACAGCTCTGAGCTCTGCTCTGGGCCAGGGACAGCACCCAGAGAGTGGCTGGAGCTGGGCCAGGGCAGGCTCAGGCTGCAGAGCAGGGAAAGGTTCTGCTTCCCCCAGAGGGTGCTGGCACTGCCCAGGCTCCCCAGGGAATGGGCACAGCCCCGAGGATGCCGGAGCTCCAGGAGCCTTTGGACACCAGGGATGGACAGGGGGGATTGTTGGAGGGTCTGGACAGGGACAGGGGCTGGATCCATGATCCTGGGGGGATTGTTGTGGGGTCTGGGCAGGGACAGGGGCTGGATCCATGATCCTGGGGGGATTGTTGGGGGGTCTGGGCAGGGACAGGGGCTGGATCCATGATCCTGGGGGGATTGTTGGGGGGTCTGGGCAGGGACAGGGGCTGGATCTATGATCCTGAGGGGTTCCTTCCCACGCAGGATATTCCATGATTCTCTGACTTTGCAATGGAAACCCAAGAATGCTTCCCTTTGAATGTCTGCAGGGAGATGGAATCCACAACTTGCCTGCTCAGGAGAGGAATTCCTGTGAGCAGCTCTCCCAAGCATTCATCTCATTAGAAGAGATTCCTGCACCTCCTCTGTCAGCTCCAACTACCCTAGAACCGCAGAAACAGGGTAAAGAGCCCACACTTCAAAGCTTCCCTTTAGTTCCCACCAAACCCATCACTTCTGCTCACAGATGGTGACAGCAAAGCTGCTTTCAGTCAGGAACAAGAACAACAAAAAGAAACAATGCAAAATTAATTTATCACTGGTTTAATTCCTTGCATTCAGACATTAATCTCTTCCAGACAGACATGATAATGTGATTAGTACAAATGATACCTGGCTAGTTATAAGGCATTTAGGAATACTGGCAGTATTTATTTCACACAGTGCAATGTATCTTTCTGCTTTTGTTATCCTCAAGCAGGGCTGTTTTGGTTGCAAAGGTATCTCAAAAATATGCTCTACAGCCTTCCCCTCCTTTCAAAAGATGAGAAATTTTCTTTTTTTCCTCTTTATGTTTTTCTTTTGGCATATGACAGTACATTTTGCTGTAGGAAACAGAGGTATGTTTTAATAGTGAAACAAAGGATGTACTCGCATGGAGTAAATCACGGTTTTAGTGGTTGTCTTTGTTGTCAGTCTTCGAAAGACCTGAAGAACTGTTTGATCTCTGCACTTCCGTAAGTTTCGTAATAGCTTTTTTTTGTTTTATGATTCTTTTTTCAAAAACTGCAGAAGAGTAGGAACTTGGAGATGTCTGACTGAAGGTAACTAATTTTTAAAGGAGCACTCCTGCCCTCACAGTGGGAGGTCCCTGAGTGGCCATTCCAGAATAACAACAGGAGTACACATTTGTGCCTTTCCAAGATCAGTTCCACGATTTTTAATGATACCATTTCCTTATTTTAACTGTGATGTGCTGGAGTTCATGCTTTGTATCCATCAAACCCCTACTGACACTGCTCATAGTGGAACAGCAGAATTTGCACCCCGAGTGATCTGGTGGGATCAGACTATAAATAGATGTGGCCGAAGGATTCAGATAAGGTATTTATCCAATCTATCTGAGAATAAAACTGAATCCTTATTTTTAGGCCATCAAAAATCTATATATGAGCTATTTAGTAAAGGAACGTTTAAAAAGACCAGTTCCTTGTAAAGGTGGAAAAAAGAAAAAGAGACTTGATCAGATTGGATGTACTTGGGCATTTTAACTCTTTGAAAACTAGGTTCATCTTCAGAGTGGCTTCTTTCTCAATTAAAAAAATCTTTCAGAAAAAGAGAGTTTTAATTTTCGTCTTAACTGACTGATGAACGTCAGAGATGTGTGAGATTGCCTGAGCAATTTCAGAAAAGAAAAGAAGGAACTGTTGCTGGTTTTTTCAGCACAATGTGACTACATCTGTGAGACTTGCAAAAGGAATGAACACTTACACTTTTCACTACCAAACTCAAATGAATCATGCCTAGTTTAATATAAAATTTAATGTCAAGAACGTGGTCAAGTTTTGGAGCACAGGCTGAGCTGCGTACAAATTGATTTAAGAGACACCAAGACCAGAATTATCTCTTTTGGAAATATCTTCAGCAAGGAGAACAGAGGGATTATGTTCCATTCCTTGCACTTTGAAAATGTTAACGGTGGGTGAGATGATTTTACAAATGCTGCTTTAATGAGACATCACTCCAATGCCTGCTGCTGCTAAGGTCATACATGTTCTGTGTGTTACTGCTCAGGATTGCAGCCCAACAGGATCCCCCACTTTAATGAAGCACCTACATGAAATTGTCTTTTTTTTTTTTTTTTTTCTTTCCCCTTTCATAACTGTTCTCTGCTGTGGAAGACCCAAGGTACCTAATGATCTCTGTTCAGCATTTTGTGGAGGGAAAAAAACCTAACTATAGTATAAACTACATCCTCGTGTTAATGCAAGTCAGGGAGGGAAAAAAACCCAAACGAAAACAAACCAAGCCCTAGGAGAGACATGAATTGCATGATGTCAGTCAGATATGAAGTCACACTCTGGGTCACACAGTCAGCTCTGTGGTGACTGTCAGAAATGTGGTCACATTATGGAGCCTTCACCTCACTCTGCACCATGGGAGAACCAAGGTAAAATCGAATGAAGGAAGAATTCCTCCTGTCTGATTTTCCACCATGGAAATCTCACCTTTGCCACGTTGAGCAGCTACACAAGAGAGTTTCCACAAGTGTGGATCCTCTGCAGCTGAGAGGGTGAGCCTGAGGCTCTGGCAGACTCAGAGAAAAGTCCCCCTCAGGTGAAAAGCTCTGTCCTTGACCTAAGAATCATCTGGATCAGCCCAGGTAGGCAAGGAAAGGGAGAGTGGCAAAGCCCATGGCACAATAAATTCAGCACAAATTCCTGCCACAGAATGCTCAGTTCTGACTCCTCTTTGGAAACAAGAAAGTTTGCTGTCTTTCCATTTCTCTAGTATGGAAAAGGCTGAGTAGGGCTCTCAAAGGCTCTAAGAAAGTCCTCACTCCTCAGATTTAGCAGTCTGGCAGGAAGGAACATTACAGCAAAAACAGCCTTGCAGTAAGAAGTGCTAACCAGACAACCATATGCTAGATTTGCTCTTTTATATTTCTGCCTCTCTCAAATATTACTTTAAAAAGATTAAGCATATAGCACCTTTGAAAGTTCAGTGAGTACCCAGACATCCTGGTAAATATCTCTCTCAAGATTGTTCTAGAAATCTCCATTTCATATGGATTCATTTTGGAAAGCACCCTCCCCATATCCTGAGTAATTGAAAACATTCCTTCACACCTTGCTTTTTAGAAATAAACACTCCACTTCAGCTTCAGCTTTTTACCTCATCTTTCCCAGGAACTCAATCTTTATAACAAGCAGGAGTTTCCTTTTACTGAAGATCATTTGTTAGAACTGAATGACAGTCTACAAAATAGGTAAGAAAACTGAATAATTAAACCAGAAAAAGATAATCTCTCATCCAAATTTCAGAAAGACAAAAGAAAAGGTAGTACTTTTAGCACTACTAAAATAGTACTTTATTTTGAGGGGTCGAATTGCTTTCCTGTATGAGCCCCTGGGTGCCTTCTTACCCATTTCAGCATCACTCCCCTAACAAACTGTGCCCCTTCCAATTCCACCAAGGAGACAAGACAGAATAAATGCCTTGGAGACTCTCAGAAACTGGCAATGCCACAATTCTGCTATTTTATTCAGAATTCAGAAGGGTTTGGGCCCTCTTGCCTAAGCAACTGTGCTGTACAGTATTATCATACAGAGCTCTGACAGAGCTCTTTAATCTGAATTTCTAGAGAGGCAAAGGCACAGGTTACTATACTACACTGCTGACCTGTCTGAAATTCCAGGCTGGCTCTGCCCCTGCTTCACCCCTTTTCCCTTTAACTTCTCCAAAGCCCTCATTCAGTTCTAGGCCTGCCCTGGTTTTATGCTTATTGCCTTATTTCTTCATATTGATCCCCCTGTTGTCCAGTGCTCCCAGCAGAGCAGAAAGGAGCACAGGGACACCTCTCCTTCTGAGCCTGCTGTGACACACAGGATGTTTACAGCCTCGCACAGGGATGTTGTGGAAAGCAGCCTGTCCCTTCAGCCAGCACACCTCTGAGCATTTGGAATTTGGGCATGTGGGCCTGAGGGATCTTTGAGCACTGAGCATTTTAGCAGATGAAGCCCAGACACCCAATGTATCTCTGGCTTAAATAATCCTCGAGCTGCTGAAAAAACACTTTTGACAGAGGATCAGTGCATCTCTGCAAGCAGCACGTGCTGGGGAGGAGACTCCATTGGCTCTCTCTGTGCTCATTGGAAGTCAATTAATTTATAGCTACAAATAGATCAGCCACAGACTTGGAATCATGGAATGGTTTGGGATGGAAGGGACCTTAAACATCATCTCATCCCACCCCTGCCATGGCAAGGACACCTTCCACTGTCCCAGGCTGCTCCAAGCCCCAGTGTCCAACCTGGCCTTGGGCACTGCCAGGGATCCAGGGGCAGCCACAGCTGCTCTGGGCACCCTGTGCCAGGGCCTGCCCACCCTGCCAGGGAACAATTCCTAATTCCCAATATCCCATCCAGCCCTGCTCTCTGGCACTGGGAGCCATTCCCTGGGTCCTGTCCCTCCATCCCTTGGCAATTGTCTCTCTCCATCTTTCCTGCAGCTCCTCCAGGCCCTGCAAGGCCACACTGAGCTCACCCCAAAGCTTCTTCTCTCCAGGTGAACAATCCCAGCTCTTCCAGCCTTTCCTCCCAGCAGAGCTGCTCCATCCCTCTGCTCCTCCTGCTGCCTCCTCTGAGCTCTCTGCAGCAGCTCCAGGTCCTGGCTGCTGGTCCCAGGGCTGGGGCAGCTCTGCAGGTGGGGTCTAACCTGAGCACAGGGGCAGAGGCGCACAATCCCCTGCCCTGCTGCCCACGCTGGGCTCAGCTCAGGGCAGGGTTTGGGGTCCCAGCACACGGCCGGGGCAGGGCCAGCTCTGCCCCACAGCTCCCCCAGGGCCTCTCCCAGAGCTGCTCTCAATCCCTTCTCCACCCAGCCTCCAGGTGTGCCCAGGATTGCCCCAAATACCTTTTTACCCAGTTTCTTGCAGTGCTTGGTACTGGAAGTTTACCTTCTTGCAAAGGTGCTTTTGTGGAAATTTTCCTGTTCTTGTAGGGTGCTAGTTAAAGGTTTGTTGTCACTACTTCTCTTCACAACAACCCTTAAGCAAGGGAAGCCCCAAAACAACTGCTCTGTGGCTCTGTGGCTTAAACAACCTACTGGAGCCCTTCCTTTAACGTTGGCACTGCTGTGTCTGAAAAGTGTGGCTCCATGGAAATAATTTCTCCAAGAGCTGGATCACCAGCAGGGTCTGGGATGCACCACTGTGCTCCTCCTTGTTCTGCTCTTCATTAGAAAAGGACCAATTACAAATCAAATGCATCCTTTACAGCAATGCCTTAAACCATCAAAATGTCTCTTGCTTTTTGGTAAATCAGGTTGCAATAACAAAGGTGGAGACATGTTCACTGGCAGGCTCCAGGCTCCCAGACACCAGGATAATTGAAATATCTCACAACTAATTAACAAGTTAAATTACTTTTCTGCAAGGTGACCTAATAATGCAATCTGTCAAGACAGCAATAGGTGCCATCCCAATGTCTCCTCCCAAATCAAAGCTGTGAAGACCACTGTCATGTATTATTGGACATCTTCTGTTGTTCACTCCTCCCTCCTTTGTCTAAACTGACATGCCAAAAGACAGGAGAATTGTTTAAACAATGTCAAAGAGCAAAATTCTGGCTAATATTTAATTAAAATCACAGTTTCTCATAGTGCATCATCGAGGTGCATGGTGCCTTTAAATGCCACGATTACTGTGCTGGATGAATTAATCTCAGGTTTTAGAGGTAATGTGAGTGTAGAGCAGGCATGACTTTGAGATAAAAGCACTGTACAATCCATACACTGTCTGAATGAGAAGAAGGAATATCCCAAGCTCAGAAATCTGCAGCACTGTTCCCAGATGCAGGTTGGAATAATGACAAGAATGGAATGCAAAGAAAGGGAAAAATAATCTTAAATCTGTGCCAGATTTGGGGGTTGTCTTTATCTTTTCAAACACATGATTCCTTTCAAATAAGAGATCTAATTTGCAGCAATGAAAGCTGCCCTCAGAAACTGAGAGGAATAACTGAACAGATTGATGAAGAGCATCAGAAATACTCAAAGCAATCCCAGGAGACTGCTAGACATCCAATAATTTGTGGTGCTGCTCCAAGCATCCATTAACATAACAAAGTACATGCACACATTGATCCTCTCTAATTTTCAGAGAGGCAACCTCTTTGTATTGCAGTTCAGAACACCTTGAACTCCACATATTCTTTGTTATTTCAGAATATTAACCATGTCTATTTTTAAAATGTGTCAATTCAGTTCCTAAATATAAATGAACAAGAGATTCAGGCTCTCAGTCTCAATAAAACACTTATCCAAAATGATCACACTGTCAGATCTGCAGGAACAGCAGTAGCATCAATTGTAACCCTAATGATATTCCACAGATTGTTTGCTCTTTGTTTGCTACCATTTATTTTTATTTTCCCTTCTTAAGATACCAGAGTTTTGACCAGAAGGTGCAGCAGATTTATACCACAGCAGTAATATTCTTGGTATAAACTTCCCAAACATGTTTTAATGACTTAGAGTGCATTTTAAGAAATATACTGAATTCCCCATAAGAGAGCTCTATTTGTGAGTCTGTTTTCAATACAGAGTATAAAGGAATTTGTCAAAAAACAGTTGCAATATCCATTGTACAGAAAAACTGCAGTTATCTGCTGGGTTCAGGATACAGCTCTGATTTTTCCACCACATTGGCTATCAACCTCTCAAACCTTCCTTCTCTGCCCCCTCTTCAGCACAAACTGGGGCTCCTTCCCCCCAGTGCTGTCACTGTCCTAATCTGCAAAAACTGAGAGCTGGGTACATGAGCTTGGTAACCTATTTAACAAGTCTTAAAGCTGCCCTATCAGAACCTAAGTGCTAAAGGGTTTTTTGAAAGTCTCTGCAAAGTCTAGAGCCAGATTAGACCATCTGATAGAGATTTAGATCACAGTATACAGCCAGCATCTGTGTTTCAATCTGCACCACACTAATGGGAAAAAAATGACATATTTCATTGTAGAATTCGCTGGACAACCAGAAGATACAGCTAAATAAAGATTTAAATCCACTCAGAGCATTCTCAGCATACTGATGTCACAGGCATTTGAAAGGGGATAGGCAGGAAAAAAATCATATTGAACTCTTAAAATCTAGGAGCCTGTTAATTCATGTCTCTAGTAAATCCAGGCTCTAGTTCACCATACACATATGTTAACCATGATTTCAAGCCTTACTGAAACAAATCTGCTCCCCACAAACAAGTAAAACTGATTACTGTTGGGAGCAGCACAAACAGCAGCGCATTCCTTTATTAGTTGAGTGAAGCAATATTCCTTCAGAGCATGCTTGCAATTGTCTGGCGAGGCTAAGCCTCCTCCTCTCCATACAAATCTAGGCTCACAGCAGCACTGCCATCTCCCCTCCGTGTACAGACTGCCTTTTCTCCTCTCAGCACCAACTATTCCCCAAACTACCCTGGAGGCTTCCGCAGCTCAGGGGACACGCTGTGTGACAGACACACGCTGGCCATGTGCAGCATTTCCCCGCAAAACACCGCCGTGACTGCTTTCACTTCGTGCTCATTAATCCAGGGTTGGATTGCTTTGTGTGCTAACCCCTCACAACCAGTCCAGCCTTCTGAAAAGACACAAAATTTGGATCTCATTTGATAGATGATCATACCACAATCTGCAGGACAGTGGAGAAAAACCCATGGAATTTCTAAGAAGGCTGTTTGAGGTACCAGTAAGGGTCTATCTGAGGTGGGGAGAGTAATCTGATTTCTTTGCAGGGAAGCTGACTGGTTTTCTATGTTTCAGTCTGAGAACTGTAGGATGAAGCAGACAACAAAAGTAATGAGTGAGAAAAGTATATACAGGGAAGGACTGAAAAGTAATTTGTCAGTGTGGACAAGAGAGAAGCCACAGTGCAGAAACACGAAGGGCACCAGCAGAGATTGCAACAGAGACGGGAAAGAAGGTAGCATAATACTGAAGGTAATAACAGACTGTGGAATAAAGACATATGTCTTGAGGGCTTGAAACAATAAAGTAATTCTTGAAGACATTTTATAATGCTACAAAACTTATCATAAGGAAAAATACAGACGCTATAAAAGCAAGAGAAATTGTAACAGAGCGGAGACAACATAAAGATCAAAGAACATCATGCTTCAAGCAAGAGACAGCAATGTCAAAGACTTTCCAAGCTCTGAATAGGTAAGAAAAAAGTTGAAGCTTGTCTCTGAATTGACCTGTGCTCCTCTGAACACTCCTATTTTCCTTTGGATGAGTTTACAGCTGTAGGAAATTGAATTGCAAGACAACTCCTACAGTTTCCTACAGTTTTAAGGTATGAGCAGTTGCAGCCACTCAAAAGTACCCAGAAATCCATGACTACAGGAGAATGCAGGATGACCCAAAAGGAGCAAATAAATCAGTCTCAAGCAAATAAATCAGTTGGTGCCAAGTACCCAACACTGACACACAGACCACTCTGCTTTGTCAGCCAGAGCATCTCAGTGAGGACTCTCAGAGGATTCCTCCACAATCAGACTTCTGGTCTGAGCTGCAACACTGCGGCAGGCACTTCTTGCAGTGGTTGCATTTATGAGCTTTTAGAGCATGGCAGAGGCAAAGAAATCCCTTTTTTTCAGCTGAGTCCATTGCCTATTTGCACACTCCTGCAGCACAGAGATACCAGAGATCATGGAAGAATGGTTTGGGTTGGAAGGGACCTTAAAGTTCATCCAGTTCCACTGTCCCAGGCTGCTCCAAGCTCCAACCTGGACTTGGGCACTGCCAGGGATCCAGGGGCAGCCACAGCTGCTCTGGGCACCCTGTGCCAGGGCCTGCCCACCCTCCCAGGGAACATTTTCTTCTCAATATCCCATCCAGCCCTGCCCTCTGGCAGTGGGAGCCATTTCCCTTGTCTGTCACTACATGTCCTTGGGAAAATTCCCTCTCCAGTCTCCTTGTAATCCCTTTGTTAGAGAGGGCAACACTCTGGAACAGACAGGACTCAGACAGTGACAGCTGTAAATCTACTCACTCAAATGAATGCTCCCTTACACGTTTTTCTGTGACATCATCTTTCAGAAAAGAGACCTCGTTATCATTCCCCCAAAAGGTTATCCCGATCTTAATTTCATCTTAAGTTTTATAAAAGAGAATGCTTTCACACAGGCAGAGAAAGGGGCCAAATGAATCTCTTAGCATTCAGATAAAAATCAGTTTGCACAATAACTGCCTTAGAGTATGTGCTTCTGAGAGAATATTTTATTGAACAGCATCCAGCCTACTGTACAAACTCCTCCTCCCAGAGCTACAGAACAAATGAGGGTGTGCCCTGTAGTTGTTGTACAGAGGGAGATATCTGATTATTCACTTGGGCTAAACTGCAGGCAAATCTGCTCATTCAGTGTCCATAGGATGCTGTGCATAAGGCACCAGCAAATCCTGGAATTATGTGGGAAATTGTCCAGCTCCTTCACTCCTGGTTTAATCACAGAGTAAATGCAAATGCATTGCATGGAATAAAGGCATGGCTGCTACTGGACGCAATATATATATATATATATATTAGAAAAAAAAATGTCCACCAGGATTCTCATTTTCCAGTATAAAAAACAAGTTTTATTTTGAATTCCCCATATTTAATGGAAAAGCTTTATCACTAAGCAACACAGGGTAGAAAACTTTCCCACAACATTTCTAGGAAGTGTTCTTAAGCCCTCTGGAAAGGACCCTGTGCAGGGCTGGAGAAGTGCAGTGCCTCAGAGCCCCCTGTATCCTTTCCTACAGCAATCCTGGCCCCTTAGCAAGCCCTACATGTTAGCACTGCTGTAAATGCATTTGGCAGAACACACAATTATACTGCAGCCCAAAGGAAAAGTGATCTTTTCAACCCATGCACCAAAAAGACCTGGAGGAGTCTCCTTTATCCTTCAACATGAATCTTCCCAGAATCACTGAGGGGTGTGTTGGACACAGAGCAGACTTGTGGCTCAGCCCCTGAGCTATCCTGTCGTGCCTGGCCAGGGGAGATGTCAGGGCTGGGCCCATGATTAATCACAGCTGGGTTAGGCCCAATGTCCCCTAAAAGGCAAGGCAAGGACTTTATCAGTTTTAATAACATTCCCAGACACTTTGGAATGGTGTTAACAAAGCTGCTGCATCTCTACTGCACCACCTGAATTTGAATGGCTCTTTCTGGAAGCAAGGAATTGAGGCCAAGCACTTGGCTTATCATAACCAGAGTTTGGAAGTGTGTAACAATGACAGAAACTCTTGGAAACTCAAATATACCAGAGATATCTTTGCTTTCATGTTGGAGGTCTCACAGAGAGGAACACTGCCTGAACATGGTACCCACACCACATCATTATCCTGATTTCAAACTGATACAGGAGTGATTTTGCCTCAGCCATGTGCCAGGAGAACCAACTCCATCCCAAGATAGTTGGTTTTATTGTGGAGAACCCATTTTCTCCCTAAACCATTACTGCACAACCCTTCTCTCTTCAAGTATCAGTCACAGCAGGCCATTACTGAATTTTAGGCAATGAAAACAGCAGTAAATTGAAATATTTTCTATCACGTGTTAACTGTTACCTTGATAAATCAATGCACTGACATATACATAAGTTGAATTCTGGATTAGTCCTACCCTCTAGTATTTTTCTACTCACTTTACTCAGAGGCTGGGGCATTTTACACTGGAAATAATTCAAAATAATCAATTGGATCACAGGAAAGCTATGTGGAACCCATGCTGTTCAGGCAACACTGCATAATTTTTCATGTTAAAATTTGTAGTTATCATTACACTTTGATCTTTAGAAGAATTGTTACTGTTTCATTCTAATTTAATTTTTCGTTGTCTTATTTGCTGAAGATATAAGAGATAATTAGTTGATTACACATACAGAAGAACCCATGCAAAGCCAGCACATACAGAGATAATGTATAAGTTAAAAGGCAGGAAAGGCATGTAGTGGGCAGATTTTTTAGTCTGAATTAAAGAAAAAAGAAAAGGAGAGGGGGGATTGGAGGAAGGCAAACCAGTAATGATTGTCAGCCACAAGCTTGACTATTTTTTAGGAAAGTTCATGGAGACTCAGCAGATAGCCAGCTGATATCTTGGTGAAGTTTTGTCTTGTACTGCAGAGAGCTCCATTCCTATTCATATAAAATCTGGTTTTTATTAATAACATTCAGGACCGAGCAAGCTGGAGTGTTTGTGGTTCCAGTGGGTTTCCCTTGAAGCTGTGGCAAAGATCTGAGAACTAATCTGACAGGGTTCCTCTTCTCCTCCAGCACCTCTTCCCAGAGCTTTTCTGAGAGCAGTACCCTCGGGGTCCTGCTCGAGGTCCCTCTGCTTTGTTCTCCCACTGCCAGACTATTCAGTGGATGCTCACAGCTGAGAACCCACAACCCCAGCATTCTGGAATCCCTTAAAAAGCATCCTAATTAAATTGTACTCCACTGATATTTTGTTTGCAATCCATGTTTAGAACTATTTCTTCAAACTTCATTAAGCAAGAACCCTTGAAAGACACAGATTTTGACTACAGATCTTTCCACCAGAGCTTCTGACTTTCACTCCCACTAAAGGTGTCTCCTGCAACTCTTTTTCTTCAAATACACTAAAATCAATATTTTGCTGCAGAAGTTTACAGCGTTTCTCACAAAAGGTCAAACCATTTCTTTTTTAATTATTATCTATGGCTCCTGGTATAAGTACCTGATGGGAAACTAACATTTTATTAGAAAAAAACCTGTTCACCAGATAACACAGAATTCAGTGGGAAGAGCTTTATCAGAACCTGGCTTCCTGGAGATGCTGTTGTGGTCCTGAGGTGATGGAGAGCAATGCCACCACAGTGGCACTGTTTCATTTTAAATGTCACTGCTTTAAAATGCCATCAGCTGGGAATGCCTCTGGACACACTC
This sequence comes from Vidua chalybeata, assembly GCF_026979565.1. Lineage (NCBI taxonomy): Eukaryota > Metazoa > Chordata > Aves > Passeriformes > Viduidae > Vidua > Vidua chalybeata. The sequence continues at coordinate 803,706 of NC_071540.1, forward strand.
TGTGTAAATCAGCTCAGCTTGGCTGGCTTCAGTGGGACTACAGTGATCTGAACCAACTGCAAATCCACTCCTTTGTGCTGAGCCTTCATTCTCAACAGGAAGGGGAGAAAAAAAGAGCCAACACTGCAGAGCCCAGGGAGTTTTTGCAGATTCTCACACCAGTTATTATCTGTGAGAGCAGTTCCACTGCTGCTCCCAACAATCAGAGCCACAGCAAAACCAGAGCCAGGCTCCCTGTGCCACTTCAAACGCCTCTCACAGAGGGGTTTGATGACACAGCAGGGAAATCCCCTGGCTGGCAGAGACCATTGTTAGTGCTGATGCATCGACACTCCTCCATAATAACAAGTAAAATCCTGCTGGAGCAGCCAAGGCCAAAACGGGCCTTTAATCAGGCCCCTGTTCCTGAGGCTCCCACTATACCCAGCTCTGGAAGAGATAACAGAGAAATGCTGATGAGAATGGTGCTGCAGAAGTAGAAGCGGCATTAAGGATCCTCCCTTAAAGAGCTGGATCCTCCCAGCTGGATCTCCTTTATTCATAGTAAAGCCAAACTCTCCCAGCTGCAACCCAAAGGAGTTTTAACCCAGAAATACTTTCAAGGAAATTTGAATAACCCCCGTGGAAAAACTTCATACATTTACACCTCCAAATGCCATCAACTAATCATAATCTGCAAACCAAGAGCAACAAAAGCAAAAGACAAGATTGACTCAGAAACTACCAGCCAGGTTTTGCCAACTTCATTTTTAGCATTTAAGGCTCAAGACTTTTCTCCTCCTATGGAATTCTGTTCTGGGCTTTGTTATCTGTGCACAGAGGAAAGTCAAAGAGACTATGGTGTTGCTATCCATTATGGTTCATCTGTATTTGTTTCTATGGAATTGCTTTATTTGCCTTTCTATAAGTAATGGAACAATTGAAAGGCACTTTTTACATTAAAAAAAAAAAAGGTGGTATTTCCACAAAATCCTACCAAATAGTGCTACACTTTCATATATAAAAGTGACTAGGCTGTGTCACAATGTTTTTCTGCAAAATTCCCAAATGTTTTCCAGATGATAGTCATATGGCCATGAAGCATGTTGAAAATTATATAAAGCTGGACATTTAAACCCTTGTCCCTGCATTCATTTCCCTACTGAATGCCATCACCATTGAACTTCATGATAGATACAGAAGTTAAAGTCCCCTTCTATACTAAGTTCACTGCTTTTCAAACAGATCTAATACATGGATCACACCATACCCCCCTGACAGCAACCACAGGATTCAGTTCCATTTTTTTGCCCTCCCAACATCTTTTCTGTCCGGAACAGAGAGGGGTGGATGCCTTTCCAGTCCTCGTCCTTCAGCATTCCCTACACAGACACAGTGACATTTCCATCCCCAGCTCCATGGCCTTTTCCCTACACAAATTACCAGCTGGAGCCTACACTGAACTAAGCTGAACTCTGCATTTTTAATTCCTTTCCTAATTAATCTATTTGCATGCATTTCAGTAATTATACAGCTTTGCATAGCTAACGAGGAATGCCCCACTCTGCCATGGCCCAAGAGCTGATGGAGCACAGCCACCTGAGACCACCACTGACACTGGAGAGGATGTTTGGGAGGGCACAGAAACTTGGCCATTTCCAGTGGCCATACCACAAGCTCTGGGTGAAGGCATCAGGGGAACATTCCTGCTTGTTCCTGGCAGGATCTACCTTCAATCTTGTCCATGAATTTGCATGATCTCCTTTTGAAAGTAATGTTATGTCACTCTCCCTCCTCTGGTTTCATCCAGAACTCCCAAATCTCTGACTGTGGGAGCTGCTCTTCACAGAGCAGCTTCTGCTCTTCACCTCAGCTTCTGCCCCTATGACTTCCCGAAGTTTAGTCATACTCTCCCCCTCAGCCTTTGTTCCAAAAACCTGAGAAGTCTCATTTTCTGTAGTGTGAGCTTCCCTTCCTTTCCCGTTCTATTTGCCCTTGTCTGCTCCCTCTCTAACTCTGCTCTGTCCTTGCTGAGCTGTGGAGATCAGCCCTGCACAGAGCATCCAGAATGGGGGCACATCAAAGCCCTTCATGCTAGAGAATGAATGCCCTGTGCCTCTCTCTTACAGTGCCCTTTCTCAGGCTGCCTGACATCCATGGAACTGAGGGTTTAAGGAAACTTCTAAAGCCTCAGAGATCGCTTTCCTGAACTGTAACTCTCAGTTACAAATTCAGCCCCACTTTATTCTGGTTTGGCTTATTCTGTCATAGACTGCACCACAGTTTCTTTTCCACCTTCTTGGCCTGTGACACTAACTGTTTTACAAGATCTTCCTGGATAAATCAGCAGAACACTGAACTACCTGAAAGAGCTCAATACTTCGGAGGAGAAGATTTCACAGAGGTGCTGCACATCACACATCCCATCTCCTAGTCAGTGGTGGAGATGCTGTTGAAAATTTGTTCTTAACACTGTGTCCTTCTGAACCAGTTTTCATTCATTATTTCCCCCAAACTGGCAACAGAGTACACAGCTCTTCTTTCACAATTACAGAGTTTATTCTTGCCCTAAATCCTCCACCATTGCCTCTCACCAGAGAGATGCATAAAAACTGACCACTGGAGACATAATCATAGTATTAAGCAGAGAGGAGGAGCTTCGGGGTGAGCTCACTGTGGCCTTGCAGGGCCTGAAGGAGTTGCAGGAAGGATGGAGAGAGACAATTGCCAAGGGCTGGAGGGACAGGACACAGGGAATGGCTCCCAGTGCCAGAGGGCAGGGCTGGATGGGATATTGGGAATTAGGAATTGTTCCCTGGCAGGGTGGGCAGGCCCTGGCACAGGGTGCCCAGAGCAGCTGTGGCTGCCCCTGGATCCCTGGCAGTGCCCAAGGCCAGGTTGGACACTGGGGCTGGGAGCGCCTGGGACAGTGGAAGGTGTCCCTGCCATGGTAGGGAGTGGCTCTGAATGGGCTTTAAGGTCCCTCCTAACCCAGCCATTACATTGTTGTGGGATGACAATGTGAGTAAAGAAACTTCATCAGGAGTTTCCTACTTGGCCCCATGAACCTCAGTAGTGACACCAAGCACTTGGCTGAGCAAGTGTGGCACTGTTTGACAGCCAGGAATTCCCTCTGAGAGCCTCAGGAGCTAATCCTGGACAAAGTTGCTGTGTCAAAACTGCTTCCAAGGCCTGAGGTAGCTCAGGTACAGCAGAGTCAGATGAGTGCAGAGCAACCCTGTCCTTCCACTTTTACTCTGAAAACACTACAGCCTTGCCTCCCAGTCTCCCCCTGAAACACCCAGCAGGTCTTCTCACCTTTTTCTTGACAAATCACATAATTTTTCCTCTTTTTTGACTGGATTACTATGCCAGAGCAGCTGCTTCAGGCACATGCAGCATGTCCTGCATAGCAGGGATGTGTCCCAGGAACAGGGCAGACGAACACTGGGAAACCTTTGACAAAATACCTGTGGTTCAGATAAGGCTTCAGAGGGAGCTTTTCCACTAGCAGCTCCCTTGAGTTGCAGCATTTGTTTCTCAGCAGTGACGCGTGAAGTGCCGCAGTCCAAAGGGGCTTCAGATCCTTTTGCAGAGCCAAAGACTACGAAAATCCTGGAAAAGAGAGTGGGAGGGGGAAGGAGAGAAATGCAACAGCAATATTCCGTGGTGGTACAGTTTTGCTGCACTGCAGAGTAACTTCAATGGGGGAAGACTTAAAACAGATTCTTCTCTCACACTTGGCAGCGCAGAGACTGAAAGGCTGAGAGCTGGCAAGATCACTCTTTATTCCCTACACTAGGAGTGGAAACCAGATGGATTTGAGGATGACTCTTGCATCAAACAAACATTTTTCTGTTAATAATTTTGACCGTGATGAATTAACCTCTTGTTTGACCCCATTTCTGAGACACTTTGTTTGCTACATTGTGGGGATTTCTGATCAGAAATGTTAAAAGTGATGACTAAAATGCATGATGGACTGTTTTTAGCAGCTACAACACTGATTGTTCTGAACCCCATTAAAGTGATCTTCATGAATATGCCTTTTGCATGTTTTATTCTTTACACAACCAACATTAAACAAAAAAAAAAAAAAAAAACCAAAAAAAGCAGGGTCATAAAGGCTTTATCTGCTCTCGATAAGGACAGTGCAAACAGTCCCATTTCTTAATTTGGGAATAAGTGCACATTTCAGTGCAGTGAAACCTCAGTATCACTGTGGAGATGGCTGCAGCGTGGAAGAAACAGGCAGGCAGAATTTTCTTTCATTATTTCTTAAAGTATAACAGCAATAAAGAGACACCCTGCTAACAAGGTGGTGCTTTGATATGGATATCCTCCCTCCAGTCCATTACTGCATCTCCTTCACAGTCCTTTTAAGACTTCCAAGGCCAGCCTGCCACTGCCAGTTTTAATTCTGTGGGCCAGGGTTATGAATATCCCACTGTGAGCTCCTCTCAGGAGGTTACAGGGCACTGATCCCGGGTCACTCGGGAAAGTGCCACCAAAGGCAGCAGCACCAAGGCAGAAGCTCCTGCTCTCAAGTTACTCCACATCAATCCAAAGGGTGACCCAAGAGCAGGAGACCTCAACCCACGAGGCAGCAACTGGAACAGGATATTCACAACTGCACCATTAGGAATAAAAACACAAAATGGGTGAGCCACAGGAGTGAGTTGCTAAGCCTGAACTGGCTTTTGTGGAATGGACAACAGAAAAGAGCTGAATTCATTAGAGAATAAAGACAGAAAGATTAAATATAAAACTCCTTCAGATATGACTAATTTCACATATCCTAATTAAAAAAAAAAAAGAAAAAAAAAAGAAGAGCAAAATATTTAATAGTATTTTTCTTAGTACATTCAGTGAAGGCAAGGCTCCACCTTGACTTTAGCAATGTTCCAGTAGCTAAAGGGGACCTTCAGGAAAGGTGGAAAGGGACTTTTTACATGGCCTGGAGTGACAGGACAAGGGGGAATGGCTTCACACTGACAGAAATATGAGATGTAGCAAAGAAATTTTTCCCTGGGAAGGTGGGTAGGCCCTGGCACAGAGTGCCCAGAGCACCTGTGGCTGCTCCTGGATCCCTGGCAGTGCCCAAGGCCAGGCTGGACACTGGGGCTGGGAGCAGCCTGGGAGAGTGGAAGGTGTCCCTACCATGGCAGGGGTGGCACTGGAGGGGCTTTAAGGTCCCTCCAAACCCAGACCATTCTGGGATTCTATGATCACACACTGTTTTTTTTTTTTTTCCTACGTTCTGTACTATTATTCTATGTTCTCTGTCATTATTCTGTGTTCTGTGCTGTTATTGCACCAGCTGAACCAGCTCCCCTCCTACCAAACCAGCACAGCTTTTGATTTATAGTTTTCAAAATTTCACAGCTTTATTTTTCAATGCAGTACAAATGAAGAAGGATTCCTAAATACTTTAGTTGGAGATGAAGCTTCCTCTGTATTTCCTGCAGACACTGAGCTATTAACCTCTTGCACAAATGACCACACAGCTTATTTATAAACAATGCTGACACAGAGGTTGAGAAATTACAATTTAACTTTGCCTATGTAAATCCTTTTTAATACATTTTGACAGAGAGAAAATTATGATTTTGAGGAAAGATGGCTCTTAACAATTTCTTTGGACATAACCACAGGGCTGGACAAAGCCATGAAAGCCACACTGACATCCTCCAAGCTTCAGCAGGCCTAACACATCTTCCCCCAAAAGGCACCGGTAGGAATTAGGCATTAATATCAAATGGAAATGGAACTCACAGAGAAGAAATATTTTTATGAGAGTAATATTGCTGGCAAAAATGTGCAGTGATGGAATTGAGAGTGTATTAGCAAACAATCAATGCATCTGTGGCATATGTCAGTGAAGATCCCTGAGAAACAAATGATTATCCTAAGCAGCATTAAGGCACTCCAGAGCATGGCAAATGGAGAATACTTTTTATCATGTGACATCAAGCATATGGCGCATTGCTGACTGGTGAATGACAAACTTTGAAAGGTTATTATTACCCTAATGAGAAAAACCTGACAGAAAGGAATTAATTAGTTTTGCATTTATTTAATATTACCAAATAGCACAGGCTCCAGATGGTAGCACCCAAGGTATGAGAGGGGGAGAGTGGGGGAAAATCTATTTTTCTGTCTCTTGGTACTTTACTCTGGGATGGCAAAACAAAAGTGATCCAGTTTCTCCAATTCTTATTTGCTGTGAGAAAAAATTACAGCAGAGCTATTAGATTAAGGATTTAATCTTGATGGGGCATTGGAATATTTTTAAGCACATGTTGCTCATTCAGTAAAAGTTATGTGTGGTTCTTTTCCTTCAGCAGCAGCTCACAAATATTTGCATAAAGCCTTCGGCTGATATGGGAGAGGCACAAATTCAGTCACAGCTCCTTGCAAAGGACCCACCTCTGTTAAATGATCAAGGGGCTTGGTTGGGTTTTCCTGCTGAAATATGCACCAATACTACACTGGGAAATGGTGTGATTTTTTAAAACTTTAAATAATTGGAGTACAAACAATGATTACAATAATGTATAGACAGGCAGTGTTTTGAGTACATCTTTTTAACCAGTGCTTTCACACAGCACAGACCACAGCTGACTCTCAGGGCATCCCCAGGTACATTGTCCTGAACTTTAAAACCCTTATGGGATTACCAACACCTTTCCCAATGCATCCAGAGAGGAGTTGAGTCAGACAGAGCACACTGGATTAGCTGGCTGGGGAGACTCTCCAGCAAAGGGTACAGATTAATCTATCTTTATTAGAGGGGTGTAACCCTAAAAGCCAGGATGGGACTAAGTCTAGGCAAACCAGACTGCTTCAGCAATGAGGAGTGACTGTTCTCCTTGTAGATGGATTGGGACAAAGGGCATCTGAGGACAAATTAAACTATCCAAGAGGGCAAGTGCATCAAATCAGTATTTTTCTATAGCACTAATTACTAGACACATAGAATCACAAAGGAAAAACACTCCTAATTCTTTTCTCTATATGAGTCTATTACCCCAAAATCAACTGAGTTTTTACAACAAAGAGCAAGCGAACTCCTGGATTTTTTTTAATGTCCTTGAGCAGTGGAAGGTTAGGCACAAGATTTCATAACTTCCCTAGGAACTTCATTTTGCCATGGCAATGAGTTCAGCTTTGCCTTGGTTCCATTTCTGACTAAAATACCTCATGACAGCTTTACAGTATTAATTTCCTTTTCTACTGCACTCCTTATAAATGTTTTCTTTATGGCATAAATCACATTCCCAGCACCAGATAAGTGAAGACACACAGATCTCTTTTCTGGGTTCGGTATCCCAGGTGATCAGGGCTCTCTATTGACCAGTCACTGTCACAGCCCTCAGTCACCTGAGCCATTCTGATGGCCACAGAAATGAGATGGTGAGAAAAGGAAAGATCTTTAATTGATATTATATCTTAGGACAGCTACTAATATGGTCACAAGATCTCTAAAGGATATTGCTGGTTTTCAAAAGAAGTTAATCCTGCTAGTAGTATTTGTTTTCTCTCAGTTTTAGCACAGATAAGACAGATAAGAGACACAGATAAGCCTAAGGTCTATTTGTTTTCCAGAATGACTTTTATCTCCTGGGGTCTTAAATAAGAGCTTTTTTCAGGCTGTGCTACAACCAAGATTGTTGATTCAAGGACCCTGAAACTAAACAGCTCCATCACTCAGCCTTGTCATCAGCACCAATGCTCACACGTAAATAAATCCAGGCTCTGCAGGACCCCTGGACAGCCGTGCCAGGGAAGGTCAGGACAGACAGTCAGGAATCCCAGCCACCCTATAGCACCCAGCAGGGGAGGGACACCTACGGGCCCCAGGGGGGAGTCAGGGCCATAATTCCAAGAATTCAACTCCATCAGCAGCCTGCTATTCCTGGGACACAGGAGCCTGCTCAGTGCCCTCCCTGCTGGGAGGCTCAGCCCTGGTGCATCACAGCACCAGAGACGCCGACACACTGACAGCCACACACCCAGCCCGGGGCACTTCTGCAGCCAGAAATGTTGTATTTATAATCACTTCTGCTGAGCTAAAAGCTCTGGACTTTGGGATGAAAACCACAGCAGCACTTGCTGATAAAATGCATGTAACCCAAGCCTGAGGAGGTTTTATTGCACTCACATGTGGCAGAGACAGACCCCTCTCCCTGACCTAGATGCATCACTTGGAGCCAACCAGGAAATCACAGTTAGGTGGGAATAATTTGTGTATGCTGTCCTTTCAACTCCCTGAAAAAGCAGAGCAAGAGGCAATGCTCTGTAAGGTACAGCATCGAGTGCCTCATCTGCAAATTACTGTTGGTCTTTTTCCTTTATATTCCTTTTTTCTTTTCTTATTTGTTCCCTTTTTCTTTTTTATTTTTCTCTCCTTTTCCCTCTTGTTTTTATAATTCTTTGCAAATGCCAAGGGGTTTCTGTGATGGGGCCCAGAGAGCCCTGTGGCTCCTCACAGAGGCTGGCAGGCAGCTCCCCGCAGAGCGAGCTCACAGCCGTGCCCATGATCCGTGCCAGCACCAGCCCCGCCAGCAGCACTGCTGCTCTTTGAACAGCTGACCAGGGATTCCATAACCCCCCAGCCAACACACATGGTTTCCACGACCTTTGTTCTTCTTCCTCAGACATAAATTGTCAAGACTGAGTCTTCATCTAGGCCTGACTCTCCCGTGAGGCCGAGCAAGCTCCGTTTATTCCGACTTTCAAAGGATAAAGCAGCTGTATCAACTCCAGGCTAGGAAATAAAAGGAGCATTACAAAACTATGAAAGTAAAATGTTCCATTAAAAAAATAATTCCATTACAACTCAAACCTATTCCCTGTTTCAAATCAGGCCTAAGATGATAATGTTTGCTTTGCATGCTGCTCTGCTGAACTGAAAACTTTTATTAAGGATGTGCTGCTGTTTCTTAAAATTATCTTAACAGATGGATTTATAAATCATAAGTAGTAACCAAATTCTAATAATGAAGCCATTTAATATATACCTCAACTTCTGACAACTTAATACTTGCTTTGAAAGCAACAATCCCCAAGCTGATTTGTTTATAGCCCCACACAGGTTACACGGATGAGCTCTCTCCCTGCTGCTCACTCCTGGTCCCAACAGCTTAAACCATCCATCTGTGTTCTTTACCTCATTTTGCAAATGAATGCTTAAATTACAAAATGCATTAATGGTCATCAAGATTTTAAAATATTCTGATCCTCTGAAAAAAATGTGTAGTTCATGAGCTGCAAGTCTACATTTACATATAAATGGAAATACACACACACACATCTCCATGCATACACACAGAGGCCTGTTATAAACTACCCCAAATTTATTCTTCATCAGATTGAACCGTAAGAAATTAAATCAACTTTTAAATAACTCTTTGTTCTAACTGGATAGCCTCAAATTATTTATAGCCTGTTCTCTCCCAAACCAGCTTTCACTCATGGATTTGCCAAGGACAGCACCACCACCACTCAGGAGATGGCAAGGGCATGGAAAACACAGCAGCTCAGGCCAGATTAGCTTTACCCATGTATTTTTCATCATGCAAATATAAAACAGCCATTAAACTAAACTTCTAACAACCTCAGAGCAGAGAGAAAGGACAGAAATCTGCTTTCTGTCTCAAACCTACAATTCTCATTTATTTCAGGGTCTGGAGTGCTGCAGCCAAGCATCAGTGTGAGCCCAACAGACAGAATAAATCAAAAGAGAAACCAAACCCATTTCTGGACACATTCAAAGGGTCCCTCACCTGAGCTGCCTCCCAGCTCTCTGAGCAATGGTATCTCCCCCAGGGAAAGAAGCAGAGGGGTCCTTTTGGGACATTGCACTGGAATAATTTAGGGTAAATCCAGCTGACTTGGAATTCAGCTGAATGGAGAACAGCTGAAGAGGTTAAGGCTGATTTCATGGAAGCAATCAGGCGGTTTTAGGTGTTGTTTAGAATGCTCTTGTTGTAAAGCAGATTTACAACTGAGCATCATGAGCTTTAGAAAACAAGGGATGTGCAGGCAGTTTGTTTTCTATCCCAACTACAAAAAAAAAAAGAAAAAAAACAGGAAAACCCCCCAAAAAACAACCCAGACTTGTCTTGAGTATTCAAGCCCGCCCAGTTTGTGCCCCTGGGCTATGCTTTTCCTGGTGTGAACACTTTCTTTGCCAAGACCTGAAGATCAGCAGCATCCACTGTCACAATAACTGGGACAATCTGTCAGTCTCAAAACTGTCCAATACCAACATCCATTTCAGGTGACTTTTGCATTTATTCACCTGAATTACTGACATAGCTCCACTTTCCTCTGCAGCTGAGAGTATCAGAACAAAGAGTTACATCCCCCAAACCTTCCCATGACACACAGATCAAGGCATCACATCCAAAAAACTCCCAAGAAAATCTGAAATGTGTGATTACTATCACCTAACCACTCTGTGAGCTCACAAGCAATTGCACCCAGAATTCAATGCTGGCACACAAAAGACAGTGGAATAAAAATATTTTAAAGCAATTATATATATATTAAAAAATTAAGAACTGGTCCACAGTGATTGCTTTCATTCTACTTTGTGTTTCTGCTCTCACTTTTATGAATAGCTTTATTTCCACTTAAAAATCATTATAAATGTGCAAAATTAAGAAGATGTGTGGATGTGCTCCTTAGATGCTTACAGTTACATATTTAACGATCATCACCAAAGTCTGCTATCATAATTAGATTTGTAAGTCTCAACACACATTTGTAGAACTAGACTTTTGCTCCTTTCCTCTGCCAGAAAAACCTTGGCTCTTGAACAGGAGGGGTAGAATTGTCTCTAGAAGTGGATACTGGCACAAATAAAGGTGCTCAGAAAGGTGAAGGTGGAAGTCTTGATCCTTCCCCCTCTCATTCTCATGTTACTGAACAATTCCACTCCCCTGGAAGCCTGGTTGGACAGGCCAGTATTGGAGAGCAGCATCTCTTGCACCAGCCAGCCATGGTTTCATTCCAAAATTAAGCTCTCTTATTTATTTTCAGTTGAATAAACTGGACTTTCAGGCTGTCTTTAACACAATGGGGTACTGACAGGATGCCCACAGAGTTCTCCTGTTCCCCAGGGATGGCCACACATGAACAGGGAACATGGAAACCTCCAAAGCCGAATCAATAGACAAGTTTCAGCTACATTTAATTCTGCTTCAAAGTTACAGAGATTTTTACTGTATTGCAAGGCCAGGAGCAGCTTTCAGTATTGCCATTTCAGAAAATAAAGGTAACAGTTGTAATACAGAGTAATGTGAGAGATGCACATTTACACACACAGGTATATATAAAAACACACACCAACACTCACAGAGACCGTGCAAGACAGGTCCAAGGAATGCAGAGTTTCTGTTTACAGGAATATTGATATTTCAATTGATAACTGGGTTCTATGGCTTTACAATCATTACCTTTGCTTTTAAAAATCCCAAACCAAATAGTTACCTAAAAGGCTCATTTTCTGCTATCCTCCTTTAATATATTCCTCCAGTTTCATGATTACCTAACAAGACACAGCACTATTGATCCCATATGCCTGGAATGAGCTGTAGATTATGATGTACTGAAGAAAAATTCTGCTTCAGAGGCATTTTGCTTTATCCTGGAAAACATTTCACAGGCCAAACATATTGATGCAACATTGTAATAGGTGAGAAATTGTGACTTCTCTTTTTTTGTTTTTTTCTTCCAAGAGTCGATATCCCAGTTTCTTGGACTCTAAAATCACACAGATCAGGCACAAAATAACTTACTTCAGGACTTCAGATCTTCCCTATTCATTTTTAATACTCCTAAACTATAAAAATAGAGAACTAGAAGCAGGAATTAATATTCACTTAAAGGAAAAAAAAAAAAAAATCAATTCCAAAAACCAGAAAAAGCCACACATTTACTTCCATATTTACATCATAACATTCCACAGGAATTCTTTGGGTTTGGGAATTCATTTTCCCAGAAGTCACTACATTCCCTGTAACATGAAGTCTCACCTGATCACTACTATGGTCAATAACTTTTTCACTAGTAAATTATCCATTTGCATCCTATGTGTTGATTTTAAATCTTCTCCTCTTAGTTTATTATTTTACAATAGGAGAAACACCAAACATCCCATTTACACTTCTCAAGAATGAGCTGAAATACAACAAAATTTGCAGTCATTGGGGATTCACTGTTTCCTGGCTAGGATATTCTTAAACATCAGAATATATATTTATATATAAAAGAAGACATACAAAGTAACTCCATTTTAGCTCCTGAAGCATGCAGACATAAAAAAACAATCCAGCATGCTCATAATCCATCCTAAAGCTCAGTGATGAGGAGATAATTAGGAGAGTATGCAAATGATGACAAGTTTGATACACGCTGAGCCTGGGCGTAGCTGAGGGGCTGATTCCTCTGCATGGTGAGCAAAGCCTCCTTTCCTCTTCAGAGGAAGATCAGGTTGTGGATATTGCTGAATGAAGCAAGAAATTGCACAGTGAACCCAGCAAACCTCGAATCACATTGTGAAACCAGCTGCAGAGTGCAGCCCTGAAGTGTCAATCAGCAGGCTGTTCTTGGCAGATCGATGTGCAATGGCAGGCACACCACAGGTAAATGTGCATTAAATGTTCTCAGCCTTCCTCCTCATCTGCTCTAACTTCAGGGCTGGCTTTCCAAACTCAAATTAAACCCCCACCCCCCTAAAACCTCTGATCTGCTTTGCAAGTCTGTTTTGTCTGTGTTCTAATAATTCAACTCCATGATAATATAATATAACATAACCTTTTAAATGAGATTTGAGCTTTAAGCATTCAAGGCATTACAGTTGCAGGCATAACCAAAGGATCTGGTCTCTTTCTAACAACTTTCAGTAGGAAATATTTCTAATACAATGATATCTCATTTCCCAATGTAAGCTGCTCAGTGTCCTAGACAACTTGGCTTTAACTTCTGAGATGTTTTCATTGGGCTCACGAACCTCACAACAAATTCAGTCTGCTTTCAGTCCCTCATTTCAACCTCCTGGCCTGTAATTTATGCTCTGCTCCTGTCTCACCTATTCCTGTAAATTGAATGAGAGCCTTACATTGCAGCTTTCACTTTCTGACCATGAGAATGAAGGTTCTGCTCTTGGAGAAGCCTCTAGCAAAACTCAGGAGACATTCAAGCTGTGCTCAGAGGAGAAGTGTCAGGAATTCAGCAGTGCTGTAGAAGGCAGAGGTAGTTACACAAATGCCTTTCATCTGATAATTAGGAAAAGCTCTGCTGATGAGTGAGAGCCACCAGCAGCCAGCAGGAGCTGACACCCAACGGGGACCAACAGCACCCTTCAGTCAGGGCAGCAATTCACCCCAAACCTTTGCACCCTTCACAATCCTAAGCAAACCAGATCAGCTTGTCGAAAATCTGAAGGAATTCAGGTCCCAGAATCTGCAGTTCCCAACAGGGCACAGAGGAAGGAAAACTGTCTTGGGAGAGGCAGGGCTGCTCTGAGTCCCCACCTAGGGCATATAGGGCCTCCTGTGTGTGCCACAGCTGAGCCAGGGCTGCAGCAGCAATCTGAGTACATTATATATAAATATATATATAGAGAGAGAGATCCTGGGACATCAGCCTTGCAGGGATCTGCAGGAGTTCTGCACAGCCAGGGTCCCATGAAGTGCTTAGCCCCCTCATGACTTTGCTGTCCTCACACAGAGGTGAATATCAACCCTCTAAGGAGAACTTCCCACACAGATAGAACAGCAAAAATTATTTAGGGATGTTCCTCCTTCAAAATTAGCTCTCTTACATTTTGCATAGAAAAGCAAAATGGTTTTTCAGTATAAGCACCCCTGAAAGGTGAAGTACACCTATTTTCTTACAGGTGGTAACAAATCTCAAGGTGATTCTGTGCATTCCCACTTCAGCTTCCTGTCTTTAAAACTGCTTTTCAGAGCTCCATATGCCCTTCTCAGCATTTGTCAGAAAATAAGCCTACACATTTTACATCCACATATTCAAATACAGTCACAGAAATCTTATTTTTGGGTGTTTAAAAGCACATGCTGATTAATGCCAATAAGTCTCAGTCTGAACAAATTCAAAATCTCTTTGCACTTGGTATGTCAGACTTGTTTCTGTGGCAATCCCTTTCCATTTTGCCAGGAGCATGCAGTTGTTCTGCAAAGAAACATTTCCTAAAATGTTCTCCCTTTATTTCCAAAATGAAAAGCTTCTTTCAGGAACAGAAGCTCAGAATACATTAAAAATGTCACATTGAATCTCAGAGCAGCAGCTCTCAGCAGTGTGATGCACACAGGATATTCCTGAGGATGGCTGGGACGCTGGAGGACATTAGCACAGCAATCTCCAAGGGCCACTGTCAGGAATGCTGAAGGGTTAATCCACGTGAAATGCCAGGTGATGATAACCCTCCATTTCAGTAAGCATATGGAACCTGATTTCCTGGGATTGCAGTGTTTCCCAAGCACTTAAAACGCAGCTAGAACTATGGCAATTTTGTAATTTCCTTAAATTTGGGGACAGCTGCTCGCAGCCCTGTTACTGAGCTGACAGCTCATGGCGTGGAGCCCTTGGATTTGACCATGTTATGATGTTTCATGATCTTTATTAACTTTTCTCTGCATGTATTTTGATTCAGCCCCTCTCATTGCACTGTCTGATAAAGCCTGGCCAGAGCTGAGTTTTACAGTATTTCCTCCCATCCCATTCAATTACCAGCAGTCAAACCACTCGATCTGCCATCACTTTAACCAAATTGTTTACTGACAGTGCCAGTGCTCCAGCTACGGAAATGAAAATGCTTAAGACAGTGCAGGAGTGGCTCTTTCTCTCAGGCAGGGATATTTTGGAGGAATGGCTCTTTTTTCTCATGCAGGGATATTTTGGAGGAATGGCTCTTTTCCCTCAGGCAGGGATATTCCGGAGGCAGGAAAAGCCTGCTGGCATCATGGTTAAACCCTGGCTGTGTGAACTGCTCTCTTTGTCCCGTGCAGGTGCAGGGAAAGGGCACGTGGGTGAGGTGGCCACTTGGCACCCAAAATACTCCTGTAGCAGCTGCATTTCTCCCAGCAGCTTCGAGGCCACGGAAAGTGCATATGGATGGATCACTGAATGGAAAATTGCAGAAAAATCACACTGGACACCAAACAGCTTTAAATTTCAGGAACTGTCACATATGCTTCTATACATGCTCTTGCTAGAGGTAAAGAAAATAAGTAGTAGAGGTAGAGGGATACTGGAATAATTAAATGCTCTCCCTAATAGGCAGAAGCTGATTTTCTCTCTACAGTGTTTTGGAGCTGATTATTCAATGCTATCAATTTGTTCTGTGTCACCAACTGCACTCTGAGAAGGAAACCCCTCTGGGATTTTACACATTGGGATAACGATGACACAAGTCATCCACATAAAAACCCAATAAACTTCACGTGTCTTGGAAAGAAAGGCTACCAAAACTACAAATCCCTGTCAGCCAAAACAGCCGTCAAAACTGGATACACCAGATAAACTTCTTCTAATTATACCTGCAACTTGTCCTAATTCCCTGTGTTCTTTGTCCCAAATTGATGTTCCTGCCACAGCACATCAGGAGCTACATCCTCAGAGGGAGCAGCACAGCACAGAGCAGCACTACATCACCCAGTCCTGCAGTGAACCAACCCTGCAGTGCATCCACAGCTTCTGGCATGGCCAGGCTGCTGCACAAGCAACAGGAGACAGGTGGCCAAAAATGAGAGCTACGCTTCATCATGTCTCTGCAGACACAGTAAATACAGCAACAGTAAATCTTAAGGAAATAAACGCATCCTAAACTCTGCTCTCCAACAACTTCAAGGCTATTCAGGGATTTTTTGTTTTGTTTTGTTTTTATTAGGTACTGGAGGCATCACACAGGAAAGGAGAAAAATCTCTCCTTGCCACCTTCTGTGGGACCAAGCCAGCAAGCAGAATCTGAGAATGTTTTCCAGACACATAATCAGGAGGATGCTCATTTTTGGCTCTGAATGGGACTCAAGCACTTGTGTCTCACTCTGTCAACACTTGAGAAGGGCTGGGAAGGAACAGCAGCAAAGCTTTTACACCTAGACAGTGTTCTTGGCAAAAAGCAGACTCCTCCAGGAGCAACCGAAAGGATACACAAGGGAAAGGGCTGCTCAGGATTTGTAATCTGGCATTGGAAAGCTGGAAGGGAAACTGTGCTGCACAACCAGGAAAGCTGCAGAAAACCCTGAGCAAATTCAATTCAGCTCACCTCCATGCCAGGTCAGCTAGACTGTGACCAATGGCCAAGCTGGCCAGTCTCAAGCTGATTCAGAAATCTCTGTTCTGCTGTAAGTGCTTTGTAAACAGCCCCAAAGGCCCCTGGTTTTCTGTCTCAAATGTGGATCACACGAGCAATAAAATTCCTAGGTAAACTGGGAGCAGTGGTATAGCTAGATCTTATTTAATATACTTAGAATTTGTATTCTTGCTTTCAAGTTGGCCCTTTAAATTATCCCCACACCTTCCAAAATAATATCTGGAATTTGAGCAGTGTAAGCAAGACTTTGAGGATCCATTGTTTAGGCTGTCTCAGCAGCTATGTTTAGAAACATCAAGGAATATTAAGTTATTGATCCTGCATTCACTTAACTCAAGGAATAAGTGGTATTTAGCTGGATTTTTCTTTTTAATTTACTTTCAAAATGGGCTTAAAAAGGACTGAGAAGCAAAGGTGGAGAAAAAAATTCATTTGTGCGCTTATTTACAAAAAAGTTTTGAACAAAACAGCATGCTAGAAATCAGTTTTCCCAGTAATGTTCACTGGAGGAGTTACCATGTTTTCAGAATAGGCTGTTTTCAGAAGCTGAGGAAATCTTAAAACTTTTTAAACCCTTGGCCAAAACGTGACAAGTATTGCCACATTTCTTGCTTCTTGTTCAAGGAAATCTCCCTGGAAAATAAACAGCAGAGCAGATAAGCTATTAAGCTAGGCCCCTGATGCTGCTGGCTCTTTCATCAGGTCTTATATCTGTTAACCTTTCATAAATGTCAGGCTGAAAAGAAGTTTCAACTGCATCCCAGTGCCAAAAAAAACCCTGCTCATTCTGCTCCACCACAGGCTTCCAGCCCAGCTGCATTGCTCCTGCAAGGAGTGGGGATCTGCAGCAAGGATGAGCTGCATTCTGCTAGGGCTTCCCTTCCTACAGTGAAATTGAGGTTGCACGTTGCAGGTGCATTATCATAGGTACTGAATTTGTTCAGAGTTGTCACTCACTGAAAAAAGGGAAAAGTGTCACTATGAATTACAAAAGCATGGGAAATATTCTACTAAAATCACTGTCATCTACTGTCTCCAAAAATCTCCTTAGCAATTTTCATGTATCTTGGTGAAACTGCAATAAAAGCAAAAAATTGCACCTGCATCATGATGGCCATACTACAGCTACTGATTTATTATTGGCAAAATTTACAGGTTAAGTTGAAATGCAGATTGTGTGTGAATATTTTCAGTATTTGCTACAACAGAAAGATGGTTTTAATGAACTGTTAGTTCTCCACAATTGTTACTAATTACCGGCTCTCAGAAACAGCCCTACTCATTGATAAGATTTTTAATTTAGTGTTTTTAACATCAGTAAAACAACTATCATTACCACATATAAATTAAGAGTCTATCTTTTCCATCCCTTCAGCAATAATTGCAGTTTTTCACTTGGACAATGTTCTCGGGCACAGGGCTGAATTCTTGGGAATATCCCATGCAGGGTCAGGAGTTGGACTCTTTGATCTTTGTGAGTGCCTTCCAACTCAGGGGATTCTGTGGTTATTCTTTTAGGGACAGCAAAAACTCCTCCTGCTAAAGGTTTCTGTGACCCATCACATCCATGTGAGCAAACCCATACAGGTAACAACTAAACCCCAATCTGCACATTTTGAGCCCCCATCCCCAGTTTGTGACTTCAGAGGGAACATCAGGGAAAGGCAAAATGGGGCTCATGAGCTCAGTCCACCTGTGGGCAAGAGGAATTGCAACCACGTTTGATGGGACCTTTCTCAGCTGACGGAAATTGCGTCCACACCCTGCAGCACAAGGGCTGGGTTCCCCTGCTTTTGCTACAACTAACCCAATAACAAAAACAGGGTTTGCCCAAAACAATATTCCTGGGCCAGGAAGGATCTCTGACAGGAAATTTTCCATCTGCAGCAAACAGCACCTGCCTGTCTTGTGAGGAAGCCTCATTATTTGTGTCAGAATGGGAAGCAGGAGAAGGATGTGGTTGTTTCCCTAAAGCAGTTGTAGGAATCAAATGCACCTTGTCCTTGTCACTGAATAATCACATATTATACATTTAAACGCCCCTCTTTTAGGCAGCAAGTGATAAATAAAGCAAACATTTCAGACCTGTAGTGATGTCCCTTCCACAAGAGCTTTCCCTGGGTTCACACATCTGTAGGATACCTCACAGAGCACTAATACCAGAGTCCATTCTGGGCTGAACTGCAACAAATGAAACTTAATATAAATATTCAGGAGGCTCAAATGATCAGAGGAGCATAGGCTCAATCAAAGGTCAGAAAGAATTTTTCTCTCTGCATCCCCCTTCTCTCTCCTAAATGTCTATTAAAGAAACAAGATACTAAAAAAGGTCATTTGTTTACAGAGAGGGTGTATTCATGTGGGTAAACACAACCCCTTGAGGAGATGGTCAAAACCAAAGTAACAATTCTTGGTTAAAAAAAAAAAAAAAAAAAAAAAGAGAAAGAAAAAGAAAAACAAAAGGATAAAGTCCATTGATGTCACCCTGAATTTCTGACATTGCATTACCTCCTCCCTCCAAACACTGAAGAAAGCAGGAAGACAGTGCAGGGAATTGCTCTGATTTGAAATGGAGATTTAACAACTGGCTGTTACCCTGGCCTACTACTGAGTTAATAACAGGTGTAAACCACTGTGCTATTCCACTGCTAGAGCTGAAATAAAGAAGTCCTGAAATTTCCTGACCTCCAGCTCCTCAGACCCTTAGAGCTTCCATCATTGCAGTTCGAGGATTTTGTTTATTTTCTGTGACTGTCGTCTGGGCTAAGTTGGTCTTAAAAGCTGATATCCACCAGGAAATCATTCTTCGGGCAGCAATTTGCCCAGATAAGAGCTCCACTTTGCACATTCTTTTTGCTGACCGGGTTTAGCTGATCAGAATTTGCTGGTGCTCAAGGGCTGCAGCACCAAGGCAGCAGAGCTCACCTTGAGAAGGGGCTGCAATCGATTTTGTTGGTTATTACAATGTGGCAGGAGCTGACCTCACATCCAGCACAGAGCAGTGTCATTTGTGCACACAGTGCTGAATTTGTCCTTGTTCTGGGATTCCATTGCTTGGCAGGAATCAATGACATTTGAGAATGACAGTTCTGTGTTACCACAAAAGCAAAACAGTTTGGGTTTGTAGCAGGGGTGGTCCTTCAGCATGCCTGACTCCATAGAGTTACTTGGAATGTCACACAGAATTTACTCTGTGCAGGTTAATATCTGGCAGCATATTATGAGAAGCACCAGAGAAGTGACTACAGCAGCTCATGAAACTTTAGGCACAGCACAGGGAAGAACATGAGGTTTGATCAGAGACAGCACCATGGTCTTTCTTCATGTAGAAAAGACCAGGAAGAGTGGCCAACATAAATTATAGTAGAACTGTAAAATTATAGATATGCAGTCCCAACAGATAATCTCCACCTCATCAAAATCCCTTCCCTCTGCTTAAGTTCAGCAGAAAAAGTCAATTAAGAAACAAAAACAATTGTTTGACTGAAATACAGATTTTCTGCTAGTGCTGAGTGTATTGTAAATATTAATACTCTGAGCATTAAATAGCTCAGAACTCAGTTACAAGAGTCAAGCAGGGCAGTACTCTTTCCTTAAGCCAAATGTCGAAATGAACACTTCAAATGCCTTCATGCACCATTTGATCCCAAATATATAAATTATTAATGGAAAAGATTTAAAAATTATTTCTAGCCTGGTAAGTCTAACTACAGCACTAGCAACAAGCTCAGCTAAATATGATCAACAATCTTACGTGGCTACTTAATTATAGTGTTTTAATTATTTTTTTGTTTCAGTATGTGATTTATTGCTATTTCTTACTGAGGAAAAATACAGTCACTATTACAACATTCTGAGCTCCTATTCTTGCTATAATTTTAGGCAGAGCACAAAGTGACTTAGGCATGTAGAAGGGGCCACCAGCAAGCTTGAAAAACACAACCAAGTAAAAGGATGTATTTCCCCCCTTCCCCAAACCCCCAGTGCTGACCTATTTCATCTTTCTGGCTGTGTACTTATATTTGATGAAATGAAGATCTCTGTGCCGCTCCCACACACAGAAAACAAAACAAAGGCACAGATTAAAACACAGAAGCCTCAGCTTTATTTTGGTTAACTGGAATCTGACAGGCTACCAGCTACACCAACCTATTCCCAGACTGTTCCCAGCCGGGCCTCCCAGCCTGGAGTTCAAATTGCTCCCAAGATCCCAAGCACAACAGTAATTCCCTCAGCATCTCAGCATCGTGTACTGGGATAGCAAAAAGTTATTACCTCCTTATCACTTCAGAAATCACCATTCACTGGACACAAAGTCATACCCTAACAAATGATATCGCTCCCTAAAAAGTTTACCGCCAAAAACTAATTTTCCTGAAAGAAGATGAAGCACATTTTGACAAGCAGGCAAATCAGGAGGGAGAAGATAAGATTCAACTTGATAAGGACAGGTTATGATAAAAGTGAACATAGTGCTTAACTTAGCAATTCTGAGATGTTGCAAATAGGGAGACAACAGCAGGCTGAGGCCAGGAGTCCTTTTTCATCGAGGGAGATAAATATCCATGTATTTGCTCAATATCCCAAACAAATGCAAATATCAGGAAACTGAGATAATTCTCCATCTCCTCAGCAATGCCAGCAGTTTGGGTTATGTATCCCAGATGCTGGTGGTTCCTGGGGGATAACAAAGGAAAGAGAGGATGGAATGGTTCTCAGCTCCTCTGGGACCTTACAGAGGGAACACACAGGGTGTTAATTGTGTCCAATTATTCCTGGAAGGTGCAGCAGTGAAATTTTGTAGGTTCTCTCAAAGCTAGACCACTATGCTTAGCTACAGACACTGCCATAATTTTGACATGTTTAAAAACCTCCTGGCAGACATAGGCAGCATGAAAATAAGCTTTTAAATACAGCCTCACACTTATGATCCCATAATTAATACACCCTTTCCATTTAGCATCTCCAAGATTCAAATAATCTATAAACTAATAGTTAAGTAGGAATCTCACTGGGTTTTTTTTTAGTTTCCCTAACTTTCACTTGGCTCCACAAATAGATATAGGATTTTTACTTTAAATCAGAAATTTGAAATGCTGGTTATTAAATTAGCAAGTTGCTTTTCTCTCTGCACATTAGCCACTGAGTAGATATCAGACTGAAATACATTTAATCAAATGATTCGTGAAAATGGCCAAGCAGAATGTTTCTGTACAGTTCACTGAGCAGGGAAGTGAAAACGCAGGAGGAAGAAGATTTATTAAGTTGAACTTTATATACAGAAATAATTACCATAATATGTGCATGCATCCAGCTAAGTGCTGCAGGTCTGGATTTGTCTTCCTGCACAGTGACCTCCTCCACACAATCCCCACCATCCTCCCAGGTCACCTCCTCCCAGCCAGACCAGGGCTGCTCCTCTGCTGGCTGAGCACAATTAGTTCATGTCGCTGGATTTTAGCATTACTGGCAGATGTCTGGAATTGGAACAACCATCCATTTCTTGTGCTCAGAATACTTTTCTGAGGAAATTATTCCCCTGAAGAGGACTGCCTCGTGGTTCCCACTCCCAGTGCTCCAGTGAGGAGCTGTGAGGTGCCCCTGGCCCACAGCCCTGTGCTAGTGCGGCTGGCATTGCTCCCCTCGCCTGGAGCTCCAAAGGCCATTTCTCCATGCTGACTGCCCCAGAGCAGCAGAGCAACTCCTGCACAAGGAGATGCCAGTAAGACCTTGGGAATGGCAGCTCTCTGCCAGGGGAAGGCCTCCCTCCCTCCTGGAGTGGCATTCCTAGGTTTCCTCTCCCTCCAGCTGCCATAACTGCCCCTGCCTGGCAAGCTCATAAAAGATCTCAGAAATGAAAACAAGCTCCTGTCCTCCTCTCCTAGTCTCCAGCCAGGACTGTGCCTCCACACAATTGAACCACAAATATGCAGTAATTAGTAAATATAATAAATAAAGTTAACTCCTCACAGGCACAGAATCCCTGGCTCATGGC
The DNA here is from genome assembly GCF_026979565.1 of Vidua chalybeata. Lineage (NCBI taxonomy): Eukaryota > Metazoa > Chordata > Aves > Passeriformes > Viduidae > Vidua > Vidua chalybeata. The sequence continues at coordinate 826,028 of NC_071540.1, forward strand.
TGAAGCCACATCCTCAGCCCAGTAGGGGTATTAAAATTAGCAAGAATCTGAACCAGCTTTAAGGAGCTGCCTCCAGCTCATCAGATGCTCAGCCAACACTGCTTTCCCTTTATAAACACAGCCCTGAAGCTTCAGTGGTGCAGGACCAGGGAAAACTGGAGTACAAGGAAGGTTTTGTTTTCCCACTGCTCACCCAGGAAGGCACTGTAGCTTTTATCTTGTAAAAGTAGCATTTAGGAAAGGAGGAAAATTAGGGAGTAGGCCTGACCCACACTTGTTAACTCTTGGCATTTATGTTTTGTCCCTGCAAGGACTTTGATTTAAAAGAAAAAAAATTAAACAGGATCCAAAACTTAAGACTGCTTCTGAGGAGTCTTTCCCAGGATATCCAGGACATTTAAGTCTCTTGGATTATGAAATATAAATACTCTTTAAAACAACTCTAGACAGAAGAATTACACCATAGAAAGGTCAGGATCAGCTGGGAAAGGCAAAATGGAGCTCATGAGCTCAGTCCACCTGTGGGCAAGAGGAATTGCAACCACGTTTGATGGGACCTTTCTCAGCTGACGGAAATTGCGTCCACACCCTGCAGCATAAGGGCTGGGTTCCCCTGCTTTTGCTACAACTGACCCAATAACAAAAACAGGGTTTGCCCAACACAATATTCCTGAGCCAGGAAGGATCTCTGACAGGAAATTTTCCATCTGCAGCAAACAGCACCTGCCTGTCTTGTGAGGAAGCCTCATTATTTGTGTCAGAATGGGAAACAGGCCTTAAGTTAATTCTTGTCTCCCCTCATAAGCTTTGAGGGGGTGTCCAAGACTGAGCACCAAGATGTTTCCTATTACCATCCAGTAGCAGTTGCATCTGAACAGTTTTCCTTATCTCCTGTTAATAAGCCCATCAATGTCTTGCCACATGACTCAGAGATAACACTCTCCAGGAGCCAGTTCTGTTTAACAGGTGATTAAGAACACACCTTGTGACTCAAAATAACATCAGCCCATTGTGAGATGCTCTGCCCAGGGGGTAGAAGCTAGGCATTCCCACCTGGATAAATCCAGGAATTTCTAGACAGAAAGGCAGCCTTTCCACAGGTTTCCAAGAAGACACAGCAACCACATCTGCCACTCCAAGAGGACTGCGGCCACTCCAATTTGGATTGCTACCAGCACGCTGGCCAAAGGGGTGTCAGGTTGTATTCTGACTTTGTCAGTGGTCTTCCTTTTGTATCATTGCATGTATTTTTGTCTTCTTTTTTTTTTTTCTTTTCCCAATAAATTGTATTTCTGACTTGGAGTCTCTCACTGGTTTTGCTTTCAAGCCAGAACAGGGGTGGTTTGGTTTGGTTTGTGTGCGGTGGTTGAAATGTTATGTGGATGCACAGGTCACTCCTCCAGTGCTGTTACTTCCATTAAGGCAGCAGACATGGGTGTCCCAGCCTGCCTGATCTGTCCCTTCACAGGGTGGCATTCCCAGGGACATTGTGGTAATTGTTCTTTAGCACGCACAATCATTAAACACAGTCACCTCTGGGTGCAACGACTGCAGTCTCACTGATGACAAGGGATGGAAGAGAACAGTGTTTCTCATGCCCCGTCTCTAAATATTCATTTACATTAAGAGCTTTTTGAACTTGGTGTTCCCAAACAATTTATGGAATGTGTATAACTAATGTGATGGTGAGAAGAACACAAAGCTTTAATGGAGAAAACTAAATACCATTTTCGCAAACTAGTTGTTCACAGCTTGAATGAATAGACTTATTTCACTGTTTTCCATTTCAAAAGCACAGAACTGGCTCTTATTAAACAGCATTATTGACTTCTCTTTTATAAACACTATAGCAAGGAAAAATGAAAACTAAAGAAATGCAGTTGAATTTATATGGTCAGTAAACACTGACACTATTTTTGATTTATCCTTCATCCTGTATACATTTTTTAATCCTTTTCCTGGAACTCAATTTGTTTCCATTTCCATTTTTATTTTCATATTGAAATCTGCGAGAGGACACAATATGCCAGCTAAATGAGGATTTATGAGGAGCACACATCCTCACCTTAGCTCCGGCAGGCTACAGGCACTCGAACGGGTGCGTAACGAGGAAGGAGATTCCAGGACTGCAGCAGGATCGCTGATGTGTTTACACTTAGAGATGATCAGGAGCAGATTGCTGAGCAGGGCCCATCTTTCCTGTTACACTTTTTAATTGTTCTCTTTCTAGAAGTTTCACTACAGTGCTGAGAGTTGGGTTGCTCCCCCTTGCAGTAGATTACAGGTTTTTATGACAAACTTTATGTTCACTGGTGCCAAGATGTAGACAGCATCAATTTTCTTTCATTTTTGTGTCTCAAACACTCCACACAAAGACAACACTATAAATATGTGACATGACTAAATGATGAAGCAGCAGCTTCCTGCTGAAATTTTAAAGTGAGATAGACATTGTTTTAGCTGAGGAAGCCATTTAGATAGCAGCTGTTCCCACTGAAAAGATGTGGCAGCAATCAGCAGAAATAAGAAATGCTCTCTCTGTACATATTGAAATGAGTTTTATCTTCCTTTCCATTCTGCTTTGTGTTCCTCCTGGTGAAAAATACAAAATTCATTTCACACCCATATTTCCTCGCAAGGACAAACGTTACAGGAGAGGAATCTTTGCACCCATACACACACTTAGGTGAAAAACTTTGAAGAATATTCTGTCTGCAGTGAAATAAACTGCTGAGAAGTCTGGGAGTTTGAAATTAAAGGTAAAAGAAGGAACTTGAGGCAATCTCTTTCCTAAAATTAATTTTCCACATATTTATTTCTAGATGGTATTTGTGGCTTGTATTCTAATTAGAAGAAAATAACTTGGTACGTGTCAGATACCACAGCATGAAGAGACAGAATCTGTCTGGATAGTTCAGTGACACCTGAAAATACTCTTCTTTTCACTGGATCTTAGATTTAAGATTAGTACCAATCATTACAGTCACATTTTAGACAGTAGCACGCAGTTACTCAAAGGTTTCAGCTGGAGAAATACCACAGACTGTGCTTATCAAACTTTTCGTATGACTATATCTGTTCAAAACATAATCATCTAATGGTTGGGACAAAATATATGATGAGGTTTGCATCCAAAAAAAGGTTAAGAAGTCAACAGAGCTAACATTTCTCCCCAGAGATAGCATAAAAATCATTATATCATATTAAAGATTTTGCTTCTTTTGCCACAGGCAATCAATTCCAAAAATTTGATTAAAAAAAGCCTTGCATTAGTGCGGTATTCTCAAGCTGCTTCTTATTAACATTTGATTGTAGCATACTCTAACGACAACCAGTATCAGCTCTCATTATTCCAAATAAAGAGTACAGTAATTTTCTCCTTAATGACTGAAGAGAAATGTGTCCACAGGGACATTTTAGTTTACTCTCTCACACAATGTAATATTGTCATTATTAATACTTCTTGAAGACAACTTCTAGACCAAAGTTATCTTTGCAGAGTCACCAGATTTTAATTTTTAAATATGCATACCCTCAGTCACATGCAGTTTGATTCATTCCAATACAAATAACACTAGCCTTGAAACGCTGCAATAAAACAATTCACATTATGACGCCTGTGACAAAATCAAAAAACAACAAAGAAATAGAAGAAAATTTAATTGCACATCCTTGTGAAGGAGGTAATTGCCACAAAACTCAGGTAAAAGAAAGATTACTATTTGCCCATTGCTGTGTCAGCCAGTGAGTAAAACACAATCGAACTATCACAGAAGTTCCTTGGACTAGAAACTGTATGAAAACAGGAACTTACCTTTTGGTCAGTGCTGAAGGCAGTGAAATTCTGAAACATCCAGGATGCCTCTGGATAGATGTACAACAGACATGGAAATAGTTATTTTTCTACTCTTTCAAAGAAATACAAAAAAAACCTGTATTTCCTTGTCGGAATCCAGAATATCCCTTTGGCTGCTCCAGATGCCTCGAGACCCTGGAAGGGGGCTCAGGGACCTTGGCAAGAAGTCAAAAACACCTGTGGCTTCAATTTTAGCCCATGGGAGAGGCTGCCAACCTTATATGAGGAATTACAAGCCAAAAGGGCTGGAGTAGTGTAATAAGGGAATTGACACAGGGTGGAAAAGTAGAATTTTGGGTTTTTTTAGAATGTAATTCAGGGGTACAATATGGAGGAATCTGGGTGTGCCCTAGCTTTTTCTTCCTTCTTCTTGTCCTCCATGTCTTGGTGTGATGGTGACACTTTTCTATTGGTCTAGGATAGGGACACACTGTCCAACACAGGTTTTAGATATTGGTACGGGAACTGTAAACATGGTACATGTAATTTTGAGTTTATAATGTGGGAGACGCCGGGGCTCGGGGCAGACTGCCATGGCTGCTGTACTAGCTGGACCTCGGCAGGTCAGAGAGAAAATATTTTAGATAAGAAATAAACAACCTTCAAAACTCAGCTTCACACCTTCCAGACCTTTTCTTTGGCTGCCGGGCTAGGGAAAAAGGACTTTCACACTGTTGGGGTCTTGCCAACCCGACCCCAACATTTCCTCAAGATATTAACCAAAGATCTGGCTTTGCAATACAACTGGTGCAATCCAATAGACACCAAAGGAGCTGCCCCAGTTCCACCAGCTGTCCAGCTGTCCCACCTTTGCAGGGCTTGTTCTCTCTCTGGACCAGGCCACAGAAAGGCAGAAGAGTCACACCCCAATGCTTTGGGTTTAAATTAAGTGTCTGTGCTTATTTTTTCAAAGGAACTTTAGAGCCAAAGGATGGAGGACACGTTTGGGTGTGTAAGGGAGTGTTTAAAGGAGTCTGGAATTGAACCCCATTAATTTCCAATCCAGACAGGTACCTGCCCAATTCCTCTGCCCCCAAGTAAATCCTCACCATGCACCTCTTTCCATCTGTGGTATGTGACTAGCTCCAAAAATCCATTCAGTGTAAATTTTCATGAAATCAGTGTTTGCTCAGAACTTTGGTATACATTAGTTAGAAGAGACATCATTGAGGAAATTAAGCAGAGCCTGAGAAGTCTGGCTCTGTTTGGTTATTCTTTTTCTTTGTTCTGAGCCACTCCCAAAATCTGCCAGACCAGGAGCTGGTTCTTCCCATGCCAGGCCTGGTGCAGCTTCTCACAAGGCTTTCACAAAGTGGTGGGAACTGATGCCTTGCAGTGGCTACCTAGAAAGAGTCTCGGCAGAGTTAAAAGGATAAAGTGGGTATTTATTAAAGGCCTTCAATAGATACACCTTGGGCAGTCAAAGGCCTCTGAGAAGGTCTACTCCACGAGTTTTTCAGACAGTTATAAGTTTGGTCTATTTGCATACCAGGGGTTAATTGTCCAATGACACCTTTGAGTGATGAAGTCATATTCCCCAGTTTGTTTCCCCCCAATTCACTTTTGTTCATACTTTTTGGGGCCTCAGGCTATAATGGTGAACTTAGTTCTCAGGCCCAGAGGGATTGTTTTGTCTGACCAAAATGTCAAGAACTCCACTCTGCATGGAGTGCAGAGTTATCCACTAATGCAGTACAGGATCTGAAAAATAGAAAAGCTAAAAACTTAAGGCATCAGAACAATCAAACAACTCAACGTCCATCAGCACCCAAATTCCAGCAGCCACCTTCTCAGCCAGCTGCCTCTCCATGCCAGGTGTCCCCTGACTCGTCAGGCTTGGCTCAACCCCGTGGCTCACACAAAGCCTCAGCCACCAAAGGCAGCTTGGATGGTGGCTTTAGGGGCCCCCAGCTGTCCTTACCATTCTTCCCATTCCAGCTGGTGCTCTCACGAATCCTGACTGGCACATGGAAAGGCTGCACAGAGCTGTTACCACTGCCTTCTACATAAAATATCCTTGCTTAAGTCCACTGTGAATTTGTTGGCCCTAAGTTGGGCAACTCCTTGGGGGCTCCCCTGGTAGGGGAGACCCTCTTGGAGCAGTTCTGTGTCAGGAACGAGAGACATGTTGGACTTTTTCGGTCTTTAGTTTTTGTTTATTGTTATCTTATCAAAACTTTAGTTCACTGTTTGTACTAGACTTGTGTGTAGGAAAAACAGTACAAAAATGGCTAACAATTTTTTGTTACAAGGCCTTTTAAGTCTAATAAAAAACTAAGCTACCCAATAAAGAAATGACACAAATTATTTTCCTTTCTAACCCAATAACTGACTTTTAAAGATTTGGAATGTGGATTTTTTTATTTAATTACAAGACACTACTTAAATTTAAGATGAAATAGGATGAAGAAAGGAACTTAAGACAACACTTTATATATTCTATCTTGAACTTATCTATACCATACTAAAAATCTTAAAATTTCAATTTTTCACTCATGTGATATACTATACTACTATCTACAATCTCTACAATCTATTTCACACTTTTGTGGTTTCTACTTTACTTTGAGGCTTAGGAAGTTTTCTTTATGAATGAGAGATAAAGTCAGTGCTCCTCTGGGGGTCAGGACACCCCAAAGCAGACAGAGAAATACTCCCAGTGCCCTAAGTTTCCACAGTCCACCCTTGTTTTGTATTAAATCCTGAATTTTTAGGAGTCGTGACTCCTTCTGTTGGTATTTGAATTAAACAAAACTTTTTTATTCCCTGAGCAAACAGTTAAGTTTGGGGGGGGAAGTGAGGAAGCCATGTTTTGAATGCTGTGGAAAGGCACTGCCTTTCCTCATGTTATCCCATGGTCTCCAGGAGACATCCAAGAGTTTCAATCATAACTTGATTTGCAGGGTGAGTTTACATCTGCAAACTAACATCCTTTGTAACATCCTTTGGGGGCTATTATCATGCTGCTACTACAAGCCTACTTAAACCCAGTACCCAGCTTTATAAAACTCAACAGCTAATGAAGCACATCTAACACTGAAGAGGAAACAATAAAAAAAGGTTGAGATGGAAAGCAGAATTTAAAAATATAAAACTTACATGATAAACAAAGAGGGTCATAAATTGCTAAAAGATGCCACAGGAAGCAGTGTATTATATTTTCTGATACCAGATTAAATGTATTTTATTATCAAATATTAGAGCTTTTAAGTATCTAAACCCTAAGTAATCTGGGAATCACTAGCTGAAAGAAAGCTTCTTTAAAGCCCTGAGCCTACAAGATTAATTTTGACTCTTGTTGAGTAAACAAGTGAATATTCTCATCAAGCACCATACTATACCACCACACACCACAAAAATCCCCGTCGGGATCAGAGAAATGTCCAAAATTACAGGGCAGAAAGCTGTGGTAATTAATGGAGCTGTAAAACTTGACACAAAACATCTCAGGCTCAGACTTCCTCCCCCACACACAAATCAACAAAACTTGTACAAATTTCTGTGGAAGCAATATTAGACATTGACTCTTTGAAGACCAGAGCTCTGAATTGCTTTGTGTCTGCTGGGTTTATTTTTATTTTAAAAGTGTGGCCACCACCTGACCTGCTGGACACGTGGAAACCAGCAGGTGTGGCAGAAATCATGGCTGAGCACTGAGATTTTGTACTGCTCTTACTGTGCTGCAAGTGAGGCTCTAATTTGGTTTTAATAAAAAGTAATTGAAAGTAATTTAATACCGATTGATTGTTAAGGGGATACATTTTGCAGTTTATCAAGTCTATAGAAATGCAGTATAATTAACTCCAAAGTGCATAGGCAATAATGTAATTATAATCTCAACAACTTTAAATTTCCAAGCATTGTTTAAACAGTTAATTAAAATTTTAAAAGACTGTGCTCTGTTACATGTCTATAATGTTAACTGCTAAAAAATGCTAATCGATATTTGTTAAGTAATCCAATTAATTGAGTAATCCAATTTCTAGCCTCTCTGAAGCTAAATAAATACAGTTTCATGGCTCTGACTTACAAACTATATAAATAGCCAGATATTGATTTAATAATCAATTACATATTAAATAATTGCAAGTTATTTATTAGTTATAGACACAGGGCCAAGTTGGAAGCAAGCAGATGAAGGTTTGAATTTGATCATTTTCACCAAGCTGCACAAACCCAAAGCTGAGCTCAGTGCTCTGACATTCTTCTGGATGTGTTTGGTGAAATGTTGTTTGTCACGTAGACTGAGTATCTTTATGCCACCTTTTACAACAGGTTAACTCAGCTGAGGCACAGAGCTGATGTTCCTTCAAATGAACAGGCACAGGGACCACATTTCCATGTACTGCTCCCAGGAGAGCCCTCAGTGCCCAGGAACTCCTGTTGCTCTGCATTTTCACAGGATTCCAGGTTTCTAGCCCCTCTCCTGCTTCCTCCTCCCTACCAGAGAACTCCATGTTACACAAAGGGACCCTCCCAGCACAGCAAAAGCTGCTTTCAAAATTCCTGCTTCTCTGCTCTTCTATTTTGTGCTGTTAAATCTCTACCATGGAAGAAAATACATCCCTTTGTCATTTCTCTGCTTGCTATAAAGATCCACCCCATGGTGGCAATTTGAACCTGGAAAAAGCTTTATCCTAAATGAGGTATCAGCTTGTGTTTACTGGTGACCACTGGTGGCTGTTCCTAACTGCTAATTTAACATACTTCCAATAAACCATGATTAAATTATTGAACTATTTTCTTTTCCTCTCATCACAGAACTCAATGTGTTTGTAACACACTGAACACATCTAAAATAATCTCTGCTTCCCTAATTAGATACTTGCTCATTAAACCTACGTCAGCTCTGGCTGGAGGGCTCACCAGAGCAGAGCCCACCTCACCAGTTGTGTTTTCAGCTCTCAGCACAATGTCAATATTTCCCCCAAACCATGCACTACATAAATAGCACTACACTAAATAGCACTACAAACCCCAGCTTGAATGGATTTGACGAAACAGTGCATCAGCACAAGAAGGAATCAGAACATATTTTGCTAGATCAGTTCTTAAACAAATGTGTTGTGCAGGTGAAATCAGGGGCTTCATGGATAAAGACAACAGTGCAGTAAGAGGTGGCATTTTGTTTCTGGAGTTCAGTCTTGCAGTCAAGCCACACTCACTCTTCACATCCTTCCCTGGAGGTTCAGTTCTCAAGGAAGAAATTTATGTCACCAGAGCCTCTTCATGTAAATGAGACAGAAAAAATTGCAGGGTCAGAGTGCACGATGGCAAGCTTGACAAAGGTGCCCAAAAGTGTTCACACTTCAATTTTATGTAATAGGAAAATAATAATTAAAAAAAATATTTCTGGCCTTTGGGCCTGTTCCAGAGGCAAGACAGTAAATAGATCACAGTAACATATGGGCTTACCAATTCCTTTTTTTTTATTAATTTTTGAATTACCCTCTAATGCACAAGGAGTTAAATCATCAAGGAGAGGGGAGATGAAAGGAAAGGTAAAATTGCACCTGGGTGCTGCACTTAACACTGTCCACAGCACAAAGCATTTCAAGGATGTATTGTCCACACTGAATCAGATCTGGGGCTCCTCCTATGACAGACTTCTCTAAAAACTGTGACAGTTTTCACTGTAAGCAACACTGAAGGACAGGATCTTGATTCCATCATTTCATGGCTGTCAGCCCCACAGACAGGAAGGTATATTTTAGGACAACACACTCTTCAGCAGCTGCTTGCATGAATAAGAACACACTTCCATCATTAGTCATTTAGCCCATCTAGTGTGACAACAACATTTATTACACAGGCTTGGAGATTCATGACAGTAGCAAGAATCCAGCATTGTTCTTTATACTATTTGCATGTGTTGAGTGCTTCAAGGAGACAAAGTATTTGAACATCAATAACATTTGTCTTCCTGCTACCTTAATTTACTGGGTAGAGCTGAGGGAGGATTGAGTCCCAAGGCTTCAGAACCTTGGGATGAAACACTGTTGGATCAATCCCCAACTGTGATGCCAGAGTCTGGCAGCAGGAGACTCACGGTACCATTCCTTTTGTTAAGTGGGACCAAAAAGGGCACTGATTTTAGCAAACACCTGAAAAATAATGACCACTGATGAGAAAGATCTAACTGGTTTTTTCTATGGTGTCGGAAAAATTCTGGTAACAGAATTAACCATCGTTCCACCCTCCCCAAGCCCACTCTGCAGCAGCATCCAGCCTTTCCTGGGTGCCTCCCAGCATGCTCACACACCTCCATGCCTCCTCCTAGGATTTCCCTTCCCCTGGCACATTTGCATGGAAAGGCAATGACTCAAGTCTAAGTGCTCATTTCAATCCAGTTGCTCTGCTGAAGCCTCGATTCCATGACATCAAAGACATGAATGTGATATTTGGGTTGATCCTGCATTATTTGAAGACCACAGCTGAAGGAAGCTGTGATGAGCAAACCCTTGAGAGAGAGCTGACTGCTCCAGAATTAAGGCAGCAATCAAAGGTTTAAAGAATTAAGGTAGCAATTAAAGTGTTTGGATTGGTGTGTATTTACCTCGGAGCTTTTCCCCTGGATCTCTGACAGCCTGGTAAATACACACCAGGCACTTGGAGAGGCTCAGCTCTGACAGGCAAATGAGGTAAGAGGGAAAGCCAAACATAATCCACTTAGATTGCTGGAATATTCCAATTAGCCAAGGGAAAGGAAGGAGATGCCTCAGTGCTGCACAGCTCTGTGCTGCAGCTCAGCCACAGCCTCTCCTTCCAATGCCCACAGCTCCTTTGCACTCCAGCTTACACAGGAAATCTGATTTATGTACTCAAACTGGACAGGGAACCAGCTCACTGAAAAACCCACCCCAAACCCCACCAAGACTCCTCTGAATAAGCACAAAAGGCTAAGAAGGAGAAAAATCCTGGAGTCCACATCCATATTATCCAACCCCGCTATTGCCTGCTCACACCATTCAATTAAGAGAAAACACTTTAATTGATAATAGAAATAATGTTTCCCAAATCTCAGCTGTTCTGTGAGCATCAGTAAGTGCCAAAGCCCTGCTAAATTTATGCTGCATCTCATACTGAATTCAAAATATAGTTCTAAGTATGAAAACAAGCCCCACTGCTTGCCATGCACCACAGGGTTTTGTGTTTGTTTTCCAAACAGTCATGCCAGAGATGCTTCAGGCCTACTAGAAATTTCTTAACATCTGATGCATAATGAAAATATTTAATGGATCATAAACACTCCTCTTTTCTTCCCCCCTCAATTTCTTAAGTGGTAGCCAAAGCTCTGTGTTGTTGCACATAGATGAACAAGGATTAATTCCACTTAAGTGCTGTCCAAAGGATCTTGGAACCAGGATTTGCAGTTTCCTACCTGAAAACAGAGGGAGCTGGCACAGTCCAGCAGAAGGACCACAGGTCAGAGCTTTGCAGAAGTGCACACTTTAATCACAACAACATCTGGAATCCTAGGATTTTCCCTCCAACTCCCCAAAACTGCCCATGTTTCCCTTCCAGAGGAAAACCCTTCTGACCCTTCCAAATGAAGCCTATATGGCCAGGCTGCCTTTCAAAATTTCATGCCATATGATGCAAAAAAATATTTTACTGAGGTTTTTCATGCCAATGAGCATCACATTAAAAAGTAACTTCAGGAATTCAAGGTTCTAGTGACCTATATACTGTCAGCTTTTAAAAAAGCATAAGAAGAAACATTATGGAAACAGCTATGTAAATATAGTTCATTTAATAAAAATGTAAATAAGATTCACAGAAGAGACTTAGAAACCTTGAAATATTTATTTTAAATGAAAGAGATTAAGTCTTCAAGGTAAGATTTGTTTCTTAACTTGTAAGTCCAGTATTCTAGGGCTATTGTGCTTTATTTTATTTATTAAAGGGACAGTTCTTATAATATAAATACATTAAGCTACTCTAACATATTTACTGCTACCTTTTATTTCCTTTCAAGGACTTGTGATTGTTGCCACCTTGGCAACAATCCTCAGCACATTAGAGGAGAAATATTCAATATCTTATCACTGGTGTTTTCCAGCATTAGTCATTTCCACAAATACATTTGCCCTTTTGCATTCACACCTAGTTTGGCTTGATAGCATCTTACACAAAAAAACTAACTGAAGAGGAAGCAAAGCAACAAGAAAAAGACCTAAGAAAGCGTCATACAGAATTTATTTATAGGATAACAAAGGAAGGAAATGGAAGGGTTATTTGGAACTTCTTTACCTATAAAACAGAAACAGAGATTGATGATCTGAGCCCCTTGATTTACTGACAATACAACACCAGCAACACTTAAATAGCATCTTACTTGTACTTTCAATGATGGACCAGCCGTGAAATTGTATCTGTAGTCTTCTAGGAAAAGAAGCTGGTGCTTTTAGGAAGTATTTATATTGAGTACGGGAGGTTGTTTTTCTGCATCCATTTTTACTAACACCTTCTGACATGGAAGTCAGCTGTGCTTCCTGCTAAAGCATTATCCGAGAGAGGCATTGATATCTGCCTTCTAATGTCAAAGTTTCTTTGAAAAGCTGGGAAAAATATAAAGGATTGTCAGGAGAATTCTAAGGAACGGATGAGGTAGATTCTCCTCAACAGAAAAAAATAAACCTTGTGAAGATTTTTCAACTGTAGAAAAACTTTATTACTTTTTGTCCCTCAACATATACTGTGAAGAGGTAAAAGTAAGAAGTGAGATATAGAATCCCAGAATCATTCAGGAAATCATTCCATCATTCATGGAGAAGCCCTCCCAGCCCATGGAGTCCCAGCTGTGCCCAATGCCCACCTTGTCCCCAGCCCAGGGCACTGAGTGCCACCTCCAGGGGACACCTCCAGGGATGGGCACTCCAAACCTCCCTGGGCAGCCCAAGGCTTGACCACCCTTTCCACGGGGAAATTCCTGTTGCTGTCCACCCTGAGCCTGCCCTGGCCCAGCCGGAGGCCGTTCCCTCTCCTCCTGTCCCTGTTCCCTGGGAGCAGAGCCCGACCCCCCCGGCTGTCCCCTCCTGTCAGGAATTGTGCAGAGCCACAAGGGCCCCCCTCAGCCTCCTTTTCTCCAGGCTGAGCCCCTTTCCAGCTCCCTCAGCCTCTCCTGGGGCTCCAGCTCCTTCCCCAGCTCTGTTCCCCATCTTCCTGAATGGGGAGCCCCAGAACTGGACAGACAATAATGAGTTGTGCTATAAACAAATGTGCCAAATTTCTAACACCAGTAATTAATGTCACATGGGTGCATATTCATTAGGACAAACTAATTCTTATGACCTTTCTTGCCTAACTCTTCCTGGCCTATTCAGATAGGCAAGAAATATTCAGACAGGATCAATATTCAGATAAGATCAATATTCAGATAAGATCAATAAAGCATTTAGCTCAAAGCTACAAGTGCTGATGAAGTCAAGTTTGGGAATCACTTCTGTAGGACCTCTCCACACCAGTTTGAGCCTATTTCTAACAGAGGTGGGTAAGCAAGGAAATAAGAGAATTGCAGCCATCAGTCCCAGAAAAGAAAAAAGAATTGACTCAGAACTTCAGGACCAGCAGGAGACAAAATTAATGCTCAAGCAGAGGAGACGTTTCTCAAATGCTAACGTGAGACCTCAGAGACTTCAGGTACCTGAAGTTTGAAGGCTGAGGCAGAAATAACCTGAAGCCTGATATTATCTGCATTGTCATAAATTGCTGGTCATCAGAGCCAGAGTTTGTGGGGTGAATTTAAAAAATGTGCAGTACTGAGCCCAAATTATCCTGAGCATTGTTTCCCCAGAACTGCACTGCAGGTAATTACACTCTTTATTCTAGATGCAATGCAAGCACAAAGCCTGGAGAAGAAAATGCACAGGAGCTTTAAAATATTTACAGCAGCAGCACCATTTCTATAGATCCTGATCGTCAAGTTCATGCTGGATTTTTAATTAGAAGCAGTGTTTTCTGGCGAAGCATTTATTAGCTACAGGAAATTAAAAATAATTATGAGCAGGTAAAGAAAAATTAAATAGAACATTGAAACCCACAAATAACAGAGGTCCCAAGCTCGTTTGTGCAAAAGCAGAAATTCAGTGGGATTCAGGAGACAAACACTTCTGATAAATTTTTCTCACACTCCTCCTTCAGATTATGACAGGACATCTCAGCTCTTAGGATGCATTTATTTTTCAGCTGCCCTGCTCAGTGTGTTAACAAGGCTGCTAATTTATAAAATCTTTATAGTAGAAACTTGTATTGTGGCAAATAACATCTACCCAGTTCAGCAGTATTTCATGGCACAAGGAATTCAAACCTGACTCAGTTCAATTCAGCAAATACCTCACATTACAGAAGGAACCAGCACACAAAATATTTGATACATTAACTCAAATTGACATGCCAGTATTTGATCCCAGCTGCCTTTCAGAGGACATTGGGCTGAATAGTGCAAACCTCAGTTAATAAAGCCCGTGAGTGCCCACAGGTGACCTCCTCTGCTGCCCTATCCCTGTCCTCAACCACCAGCAGCTGGAATGTAACAGAGATTCCAGCCTGGATCCCTCCTGAACCTCTGCCAGGTAGAACTCTTCAGAGCTCCAGGCTGCCCTGGCACAGTTAATTTTGCACCTGCTATAACCCTGACACAGAGGAAACAGAGCTCAAACCCCATCTGCAGCAAGGGCTCTCAGCTCTCCCCTGTCTGCACCAGCACAAGCACCAGCCCAGGCTCCAGGAAAAGTGTAATTCAGATTTATGAGAAGACATTTCACATCCAATATAATTGATTACCCGCTGTAATGTGAACAGAACCTAATTTGTACTAATGAACCTGTGCATGATACAGCAAAGCATTTAATAACACGGAGACTACAAAATGCCAAGCCAGATGTCATTGATGGGGAGGATAATTTTCCCAGATGGATAAGTTTCCTCTCCATTTTGCTGCCATCAGGTTGGAGAAGGTGCCATTTTCCTCAGGAGATGGCTCTGATCTTCCACAGGCATTAGTTTTGTTCCATCACAGCCTGTGTTCTACACCAAGATACTTTCCTGTCCCAGTGAGAGCAGGGAAATGTTTGTCTGCCCTGGCAAATTTTGATAAATGTAACATCAGATTAAAAATCATATAACTGCACATGGACAATCTGAGCAAGATTGAAGCTAACACATCTCTTTGGGTCTATTACAGAAGAAAATCAAGATTAAAACTCTTGAAATTTTTAAAATATTCAGTTGTGGATTTGGTGTGGAAATGAAAGAACATATATGTGCTATACCAATAAAAATGTGCCTTGGTGGGAAAAAAGCAAACTGTGTAGCGTTAAAATTATTCGTTTGCTTGATTTTTAAGTTTTTTACATACCAGGACTGGTTATAAAATTAACAAATTGTGGATTATTCCATGCAAAATAGCAATCAGCATGAGGAACAGCCATGGATTCATGCATTTGTAACAGGAATATTCCTTATCCCATTTGCTAGAATTACAAAGCCTTTTCCTGAAGTGTCAGGGTGCGCTGCAAAAAGACACAGAACTGCTCAAACTATAAAATTAAGAGCTGAAATTCACCTTTACATGCCAGAATGCAAACTCAGATTCAAAGCAGTCAGAGCCTATAGCACAGACCAGCACCGTTATTTTGGTGGGTCCATTCCCAAACACACTGAACTCTCTCAATCAATTATTTTATCCAGAAGACAGTCTGCACACATTCTCTCTTCTATATGCAATCAATCCTAGTGAAAATTATCCAGAGTAGGTTGTAGATAGATCCCCTGATTTTGCAGGCTTCACCAAATTATACAACTGAAATGTGAAAGGAGAACAGTAGGTCTGGGTGGCAGATGAGGCATTGCTGTTAATGAAGAGAAGGCAAGTATTTAAATTGAGAAGGCATCTTGATGCCTTCTATGCAAGCTGAATAGCAGAACATAATAGGGAAATAAACCAGCTATCAGCCAAGACAAATAGGAATCCATCAACAGGGACTGTACGGAATTAGAATGGCACAGCAAGAGAAGCAAAGACTTTATAAGAATATACTAAAATTTTTACTTTGCATTATAATGACATCTTAGAAGCAGATGGCAAAATGCCACTAGAACAGGAAGATGTCAAGAAATAATAGTGTCAGCAGCTATATAAAGAGCTAAAGATGCTCCAGACTACCTTGAGTTTGTAAGGCTGTGCTTTACAAAGGCTTAAAATAATTTAATCTATGCAAGTAAAACCAGCAAAGACAATGCAAACCCTTGCCTGGCCCAGTCACTTTTAAAAACAGAATCTGGGTTCAGGATCACCCAGACTGAGGAAACAAGGAGAACATATTTTAACATATTATAAAGAAGTATTATTGTCATAATTCATTACAAACTAGACACAACTCAGTACATGCTTAGGGTTGCTTATTAAATTTGTCATGACTAATTAGGAATTGTTCAGAAGAGTTTGTAGAGGGTGATTTGGGAAGACATGCTTGAAATGTGAAGGCCAACATCAATGTTATCAATAAATCCTTTGTGTTCTCCAATGAATTGAAAACAAACTAAAATATGGGTCTGGGAACAGTTAAGGATTCAGAATAATTCATGAAAGACAGTATTTGGAACACCGGAAGTCTCCCAACCTGCCTTCCTTACATTGTCAGGTAAGCCCTGGGTGTTTGTTTTGCAAGGAACAGCTCTCAGTGCCACAGGCAGAGGAATTGACAGCTAATGGGAGAAGGAAAGGACAAGAGGTAACAGATCAGGAGGGAAAATGCAGCATTAACAGCAATATCTGCTCAAGGAGTTCTGGTTCTCCAGCTCCAGTTGGTGGGAGGACAGGCTTTGAGGCAGGAAAGAGAAGAGATGGAGAAGGGATGGAGAGAGAGCTCCCAAAGCCTCCCTGCCCACCCTGTCAAGCCAGTACAGCCACCTGCCAGGGCAATTTAAAGGCTGGTTCTGGAGGGCCTTGAGAACAAAGATGAACAGTTTCTCAATTCTGCAGCCTGGGTGTGAATCCAAGGAATCCTACGCAGCACCAGGACTTGTTAGTACACACATTTTTGGCTTTCTGCTGATTCTTTGCAAATTTGTCAAATCAAGAGCTTATCCCAGAAATATTAACGCTAGGATTGTCTTTAAAATTAATTCTATGATAAAACTAAAAGAAACCAAACTAAACATTTTATGTTAAGTTGCACATGCAACAAGCCCCTCAGTTCTCAAGTTTTTATTATTTTATATAAATTGGAGCATGTCTGACTGACAGAGCACCAAAAATCATGATGGGCTCGGTGCAGTCTGGGGACACAGAGCAAAGGGCAGCCCACAGCAGCAGCTTCAGCTCCCCCAAACCTGCCTGCAGGAAAACAAACAGTTGAAGCACAAAAAAAAAAAAAAAAAAAAAAAAAACAAACAAAAAAAAACCTTCCAAAAAATCAGTCCAAAAATCCAGCAGTAATTGTAGTTAGAAATATTTTACATTTGTGGTTTGTGCACCTATTTGTGCATTTGTATTTAAAGCAGCTGGGAACAGACCCCTAACTCCCAGTTGCTTTGAGGAGGCTGGATGACTCCAACTGTAAAGGGACTCTGCCAAAACAAAGGTAGAAGTATTTTGCTGACTTCAGCAGACAGAGTTGAACTCTCTTTACCATTTTCCATTTATAACAGGAGGGTTGTTAGATCATTTGGGTAATAAAACACAGATTGTTGACTTGATCAGTTATTTTAGGGATAGAGCACATGGAGAACATATATTTCAGTGTAGTCCCCCGAAGGCTGTAAAAGCAGCCATAAAGCAATCAGAAGGCAGGTAAAGGATGACTTTTATGGCAGGCTAAATGAAAGATAATTAGGCAACAACACAGGAGGCATAAGAAGATGGAAATCTTTGTTTCCTTGTTCCATCAAGCCTTTAGGCTTGAAAATCCTGTTTACAGTCCTGAAGAGTTTGGGTAGCAGGGACACATTGCCAGAGCCACTGTGCTGGTATTTGGCAATTTAAACAATCATTACATCCAGGAATGACTCATCAGGGCACCAAATCCAAGGGAAGTGGGTCAGGGAGGGAAGTTCCATCTCCCAGCACAATTCCCACATTTGAAAGGAAAATTCACATCGTGTTGAAATACACAAAAAAGTTGAAGGCACAAAGGTAATGAAGGCCTTGAGCAGAAATACAGCCTCTCTTCCCCTGACTCACATTCGTATCTTGCAAAAACAAATACAGATTTTTAACCCCTTTCAAGCCAAGTTCCCGCAGCAGGTAGAAAATAAGAACACATGATATTTTAATATATTATTACATTTCCTATGTTATTTTCTTTTTTTTTCAAGATTTGTTCTAAACTTCTGCAAAGTCAGATTGGTGGTTTTGGGTCACAGGTTTGAATTAGATGCCACACAAACGCATTCTGGTTATGTCCTACTACATTCAACTTGAGAAACTTCTGCCTCAGCTCTCTTGGAAGGATTTTTCCACTCAGCAGATAATTCCAGTTCTAGAGTTTCACTGCTACCTTACATAATTTTACCACAACTAATAGCCTTAGAGCCTAAAGCTATTTTTATTTTTAAAATAAAAATAAATGCATTCAGCAGCCTTCCTTATTAACTCTTTTTTAGAAAGAGAAGTAAAAAAATATAAGGGCATTTCTAATAGTCAAGGCCACAAAAGTGAAAGACAGAGACCTTTCCTCTTGAAATTCAGCCAAAATGTGGTGCAATATATATAAGGTGTTGTGTCTGCACACAGAAGGCATTCGAGGGAACAATAGCTTTTGAAAAAGTAATTTGCACCGTATTTCACAATGTAATGAAGGTATTTATTTGTGTTAATGTTTCCAACACCACAGAGCAGGCCTTGCACATAATTGCATCCAACTCCTCCTCACCTCTTTTGTAATAATGGGCAATAATTTCTCATGTACGGTTCGTATGGGTTTATTCTGCCCCGAAACCTGACAATCTGTATCAAGCAAACCAAATTAGAAATCCTTGTGTGCTTGCCATCAAGACACTGAGTGAAGCAACTTTAAATAGTGTTTTACTCCAGCTTGGATTGACCTCTTCCCACTCTGCCACCTTCAGACAGGAGTCAGCACAGCCGAGGGCTTGAGAATGGGATGTTTATTTACAAAACAAAAAAAAACAGCCTGGCAGGTCTGCCATGGATGCATGACAGGGGCTGCTCACTGTCCAACATTAACCACCAAGTCACAAATTTGACAAATAATGTCTGTGAAATTGTTTCATATTGGCCTCTCTGGTGGGTTGCAAGATGAGTGTTCCACAATTCCTTGCATGGCCTTCACATCCTAGGTGGAAAAACAAAAGCAAAACAAAATTTATGTTGCCTTTTGTCGCAGACAACTCATGTCAGCATGTTTCATTCTCCTGCTAAGGTTGAACCCCAGCTGAATTATCTGCAATCCTCTCAAAACACTGCCCACAGATCCTTAAAAAACCAGGGTCCCATGAAAGTCACTCAACCTTCTAACCTGGAGAGGTCGCTCCGTACAGACCCCACTGCCTTTTCCTGAATGTTCTCGAAAGAAGGATGAGAATTTCACTAACTGTGCCCTTTATGCGCAATCATCTCATTTCTGAGAATTGCCACAGGAAGAAAGTGTGAACAGCAAATGAGTGCAAAGCAGAGGCATGAAGGCTATTTCAAGGCAGCTGGTGGTACAGGAACTGGAAGCTGAGCAGAGGAAGCAAGTCCTCAGTAGTAGTTAATGACAAAGGTTTGAAACGAGCTTGTAATCCAGGAAAGTACTGAGTAAGTCAAAGGAGGTTTGTAGAGCAAAGGACAGCCAAAAAAAAACCACTCGGTCTTGCTAAACCCATTTGAGATCAAGGACGGGAATTCTGAATTACAGAGAAGTTCTGAGTAAATAATGATCAGAGGAGGAACACTTGAAATAAGGGAACCAAAACAGAGGAGATCCTGTCACATTAATATCCAATTATTAACCTACACACTACAGAGTGAGAGCAAGAAATCTGAGAGAAAAGTCCTAACCAGTAGAGTAGCATTGAAAAAGAATGAAAGGAGGTCCTACGTGAGGAAATCAGAGAGGAAGGACACAACAAACTGGTACAAGAGCACAGAAGTGTCAGCATGAGAGGGGTGATGATTTAAACAGAGTGATCTTTAGCAGGAAGAGTGGAAAGTGCAAGCTGGCATAGGTGTGTAATTATCAACTCTCCTCCAATATCAACATGACAATCGCAGCTCAGTTTCCCTTGCCCTTTTATTTGATTTTTCCTTAAGAAGCTTATTTTTCATTAAAACAAGAAAACTTAAGATGGAGGTGTAGGAAGGCTGTGCCTGGCATCTGGTATTTAATCATCCTATCTTCTGACACTGCAAACTTCATTATGTCCCCCCTTAATCTTGTCTGGTGTCATTGTGCATTACATCTTCTGTTCTCAATAAAAGGATTGTTTGAGCCACCACTGCATGGATGATCTCCCTGAATTTATGCTGACTAGCACAAAATTAGTTACAGATGCCCCATGCCTCCCTCTTAATAAACCCTGGTGCTGCATTAACACATCTCTAGCCTGCTGATTCTTCCACTATTGCCTAGGAGACACAGAGACCTCAGTGCTCTCTCTTCACATTTTAATCCTCTTAAAATTATAGAATTATTTAAATTTCTCAAATTTTACTAATTGAATATGTCCTTCTGTGCAATTTGCCCAGAAAGGTGGGGAGTTCCCAAGAGATGTCACATGGGAATCTGGTTTTGGAAGGGCTCTGCTTCATGGATAACCTTTGCCACAGAGTATTGGCCAAGTACCAGAGCCACACCATTCAGGGGGTGGAGTGCCCATCCCTGGAGGTGTCCCAGGAAGGGCTGGAGGTGGCACTCAGAACTCTGGGCTGGGGACAAGGTGGGCATCAGGCACAAACTGGACTCCATGGTCTGGAAAGGCTTTTCCAGCCTCAGTGATCCTGTGATTCAAGTGGACCTTGGCACTGGGGAACCCTTGCAAAAGAGAATATCCCAACCAACTTCCAAATAAGACAACACATATTAAAAACAACCTTTAAATAAAGGCAGAATTTTGGGATCAGAGCTTCTGATCCGAACAGTGACTTACTCCCTTAAACAATTGAGTTTTATCATCTGTGCCTGACCTATTTTACACATATCCACCTTCATGACACTTTTTTCCATTAAAGTTACATCTCCTTGATCTTCTCTGGACAAAATCCTGACCAGCTCTGAGGCCCAGCCTTGCTCCAAACAGCTGCAGGGCGGCCTAAAACATCCCAAAGCACCTGGCGGTGACAAGTACTCTGATGTACCAATAAAATAAATAAAATTCCCTATGTTCCTACTTCTACAAATTAAACATTGATTAGTCAGTGAATAGTGAATATTACCTTATAATGCCAGTGCTTACAGGCCTCAGTGTGGCGTCCCGGACCTTGGTCCTGCGGGGAAACCCGCCGGTGGCCGGTCAACAGGAGCCATGATAACCAGGAGGATGGATCCACCAACAGATGGGACGACACTCAGAGCACTGCAGCTCTCGAGGGTTTATTGCAGGTACAACAAGAGCAGAAGAAAGCAGGGAAAGGCAGGGGAGATGCACACAGACCACCTCTCCAAAAGGGAGCTAACTCTGAGGGCCCCCTCCAGAGCAGGTGTCGGGGATTATATCCGGGGAAGGGGAGGCGGGGTCAGGGTACATGCGGACCAGCGGGATAGGGGCCCATGGGAGGAGTAAGGATGGGACAATCCAATGGGAGACAGGGGAAGGAGTGGTTACAGGGATGGAACCAATTACAGAACATAGAGCGAGGAACTTTCCAGAACTGGGGATGGCATAACTGTTTGATAGGCATAAACAGGGGAGGGTGCATCTAGTGATGGACATGGGAAAGAGCGGGAACTCTGATACAATGCTCCTCTTTCAACTATAGCAGTTTCCCATGGCATCCCTGACAGATCCCCTCCAGGGACACCTCCCACACCTCAGAGCCTATTCAAATACAGCTGAATATTGAAAATTGAACAACAAAGTCAATCTCTTTATTTTCGTCATTATAATTTTGAGAAAGAGCCCTTTAAGTGTTTTTAATTGCAGCACAAGATTATTTACCAAGATAGGTTTTTTGGTTTTGTCTTGGTTATTTTTTTTGGGGGGGTTGTTTTTTTGTGGGATTTTCTTGGGTTTTGGAGGGGTTTTTTTGGTTGTTGTTTTGGTATATATATATATATATATATATATATATGTATATATATAAAATATATATTTTTTATTTTTTTTCTTATACACTACATGATGCTAAAGAAACAGGAGAGGGAAAACTATCTAAGTTCAATTTACACTGAGTATTTTCCTGGTGCGGTCCTGGGTGAATTTGGCATTGAAGCCGAGCAGGAGATCCATGCACTCATGCAATAAGGCACAGGCAATTACCTGAGCCCAGCTCCTTCCACCCGAAATAAAGCAATTCCCAGGCTGAGGTTTTAATCTGCTGTCCATCATCCAAGCTCCTGAAGTTCTAACATGTCATGAGAAACAGTGGGAGAGATAATCACTGACCTGCAGCTCCTTCCCTGCCCAGCCCTTTGTAAATCACAGCTGGTAACAGGGAGTGCAACATATTTAGAAACACACAGATTATGGTATTGATCCTCCCCTCACACTGGATCATGAACATCTCTCTCTTCTACCTGATAATATTTCAATTTAAAATGGGCTTAAATCTGCTTTTATGTGTTCCTTTGGTGGCTTCCCTGAAAGGCCAGAAAGAGGAAATAAGGCCTGTTATTTCAGTAATACTCAATAATTATTTTTCCCCCCAAACTTTTGCTTTGAATGCAACTTCTTTAAGGAAAAAAAAAAAAAAAAAAAAAAAAAAAAAAAAAAAAAAAAGTGAACTGCAAGCCAAATTGCCAATTATGTCAGTTCTTCCCAACTTTTTTTGTAGAGGTCTTCCCATTTCATGCAAACCTGTCTGCATATTGTAGCTGGAAAGGAAGACACCTCTATTGCTCTGGCAAAGGACTGATAAATATATTAAAAATATATATGCATGTATGTGTTAGGATAACAAGAAGTACATTGCACTTGTAATTAGGCCAGAAGAGCAAAAAAATAATTTTAAGAAACATTAATTAGAAAAAAATATTAATTTAGTATAGAACAAAAAGAATAATAATCTGAGTCTAGCTAGTATTTACCTACAAATTCTAATACAGGGCAATTGAAGTAGCGACTAAAATAGGAAACTCATTGTTTAAGGTAGCAATTATATTAGAAAAGGTCTCACCTAAACCTAAAAAAGACCTCCAAGAAGCAAAGGCCAGTAAAAATTCTTCTTTTACAGACCATATAAAATGGTCACATGCAGACTACAAACAAAATTAAATCCATACAAGAAAGAAATACTGAAAAGTCAACATGGCTTAGTGAAGAAAAAAAGGGAAGATATTAAATAACCTGCACTAGAGTATTTTCAGTTCAACATAATAATAAGTGATCAGGAAATGTGTATATAATAATATAAGAGAAAACAAATTATTAAATGTATAATACATGAAAATATTTAAAATTTTGCATATTTTTTTTTAGTTATAACTATCACTTCACATAATATCTACAAGAAGATATATGAAATTATAGTACCATGGCAGGTGAAAATGAAACAAACTCATTCTGGTTGCCTTGTGAACAAATTCTTTTTTTTCATGAAAAGCATAGACTCTTATCACATTTTTGGAAAAAGAATCAACTCCCCATCTTCCTTTATATCAGGAATTCAGGAAGGACAGAGGGGGCAGAACACAGAGCATGCTCAGGCCTCCCAGCATTGTGTGCCCATGCCTCAAACACCTCACACTCATCACCACTCTCAGCTTCCAGTGACCCAGGGAGCAGCTCAGGGGGTGCAGAACAAAGAGTTTGATCAGAGGAATGGAATGGATTTCACAGAAAGCCAATCCAGGCAGTAATTTTCAAAAATAAGTAGTTGAGGAGAAATATGATCGAGGTCTATAAAAGGAGGAGCAGCTCAGAGATAGTGAATAGGCAATGATTTTTCATTATTTGCCATTATTCAACACATAAGTGGAATAAAATGAAATTATGAACAAGCAGTTCAAAACAACCAAGAAGAAGGACTTCTTCTCAACTCATAATTAAATCATACAGCTCATTACCACAGCATGGTGCTTCTGCCAAGAGTATACATTTTTTCAAAAGGAATTAGATAAATTCCTGGAGGGAAAGTCCACCCTCAAA
Source organism: Vidua chalybeata (assembly GCF_026979565.1). Lineage (NCBI taxonomy): Eukaryota > Metazoa > Chordata > Aves > Passeriformes > Viduidae > Vidua > Vidua chalybeata. The sequence continues at coordinate 850,134 of NC_071540.1, forward strand.
GCACTGGAAGCAACTGCTCCATATGTTGGTGGAGCTGGGAGAATGTCATGGAACAGGTCCACCCCCGAGGTGTCACATCCTGTCAGCCCCTCTGGGACAGGACCCTGGTGAACGCAGGGGGCAGAGCTGCTGTCCTCTTCCAGCCACCCCATCATCACCTGGCAGAACCTGAGCCCCTCAGCTTACAGAATGCAGAACAGGGAACTAAAGGAGGCTTATGATGTTATGATTAATGTCTCAGACTCTCAGATTGTCCTACACACATAGAAAATATCATTCTGGTTCAGTTATATCACTTTACCAAAAAACCCAATGCCACCAACCAGGTGGGATGTAGAAATTTATTCAGCAGATTTAAGATAACTTTAATTTCACAAACAGTTTGAGAGGCAATGTAAAACATTTTAACATTTAAATTAAATATTTTTGTGTTAAATACTTTAAGACTAATGGGATGTTTGTGGCCACCTGAAGGAAACACTTGGTAAAAAACTAAAATGGGATTGCAAAGGTCTGAAGAAAAATCCCTTTGTTCTCATTTCATGTCCCTGAACATAAAAGCTTAAATTGTCACTGATATTTCAGTTTGTCTGGCAAAACTGAAAAAGCTTCTCATTGGCAGAAATTCTCTAATCCTTGAGCAATAAACACTCAAACACCTTGACTGTTGAGATTACTGTGACTCCATCTTCCATCAGGGCACAGCACAGTGCAACTCTGTCACCACCCTAACAAAGAGAGAACTCTCCTGCAAAAACTTCTTTCCCCTTGCAGGAGAGTTGTTCCTGTTCTGCTCAACAATACAGAAATGGACCATTCATGCTCTAATGGGAGAAATCCCACTAAGAGTGCAGGACCATAAAATAATTTGCAATATTCCAGCCTGGGAGCCTACACTGCAGAGGGATCAGTTCTGGGGTCACCAGTGCAGGGTGAAATTGGTGGATCTATAAGCAGTAAGATTTCACTCAGGTTTAGCTCCTGCTGCTCTCCTGCACTGATGAGCCCTTCCCAGCCCTCAGCTGCAGGAATATTGTGCACCTCCTGCAGCCCTGTTGGATCCCAGGAGTACCAAACGCAAGGAAAGGCTGACTGGGCTGCTCACCTCCAGCCACTCAAACGAACAAAAAAGAAACATGGGAGAAAAAAACCCAAAAGTGTTTATTTCAACGTGGTCTCTGTGGCCCTCTTCCTTAGAGGTTTTTATCCTGCTGACCCATTTATTGATAGCAAATCTTGAGAGCTCAGGAAATGTAGATTAACTCTGGGAATTGTCTGCCTCAGATTTCTTGTTCTATTTTCTCTTCCTTTCCCCCACATTTCTAGTCAACTACTTTGGTAGTTCTGTCAATGACAAAAAGATTAAAGTCAACTTGAGTGCTTATTTTCCAAATGTACTTTGATTTGAGAGGAAAGTACTCCCAGAAAGAGAAATCTACCAGATTGATTAATTAATGTTCTTGTTCATTAACTGATGGTTGAAAAAAATTAAAATAAAATTATACTATAATAATGTGGTAATATCCCATGCAGTTAGCCTGCTGTCGAGGAAATGCTTCAAGATTAAGAAAATAATCATTAAATATAGCTAACATCCACCCAGAATGAGACTGAGATTAATTAAAAACCCAACAATATCACTATTTCCAATACACTCTAATTCTGTATTATCCAAGCTTCTAAAAACACCCCTCAATTGCTTTGTTAATTATGTTAGGTAAACACCAACAATATATTAAATTCACACGTGGTAAATTCAACATGGGGTACTAAAGAAAGCAGACAGAAAGCCTGATTAGGCATTTAAAAAGTTTTAGATGTGCTTTCATGATCAAACAATGCAGTATAACACAAATATTTAACACTTAAAACATAGCTACTCCAATAAGCACAATTTGGAAACCTTTAATGAATTCACCTCAATTAGCCTTTCATTAAATAGCTCATTAAAAACTGATTTGAATATTGCTCCAAAAGAAATCCTGGTTCAGCTGTTATGATGGGATAGGGAGTCAGTGGAGGTGAGGTTAAACACAAGCTTTGGAACTGTCTGAAAGTCAGATCTATTCCAGGGAAAAAGCCCTGAACCTCCTATGACAACTATATCAGACAAACTGAGCACGAGACACAAACCTTGGAAAACACAGGGACTGGATTTTTCTGGTCTAATTTTGTTCAGAAGGAAACCAGACCAAGAAATGAACTAAATCATTTTGAATATGTGTCAGGTTCTTATCACCAACTCCATTCTCAGCTGTCCTTTCAGCAAGACAATGGTTTTTTGTTGTATTTTGTTTCTTTTTAAGGCTAATTTTAACGTGTCTTTTCAGTGGAAACGTCACATTCCAACCACATGGACAGCAAATCCAGAGGCAGGGAGGCATTTGAAAGAGCAAACACCTTCAAAGGTGCTTGACAAGTATGGCCCAGCCCTGACTGTATTTATTTATTTACAGAAGCAGTGTTGAGCAGCCTTTGTGGCTTAAGGACACTGAAAGGAGAATTTATTGCAGAGGCATACATGGTTTTTATTAAACTAATTGATCAGATGAGTGGAAAAATTCCCCTAATTGCCTCCATGCTACTTCAGTTGATCTAACAAAAGATTTTATTCCTCCATGACCTTCACTTCAAATGTAGCTCAAGGCTTTACACTGTTTCAGGTCAAGTTAACTTGGAAACTTTGGAGAGCTTTAAGTGGAATAAAATCGAGACCCAGAGAGAGGAACACAAAAGAGTAGGGCCAGGCTGGAGGCAAGAAAGAGACCAAGTCAAAACATACCTTTGAATGTGACTTTAATAAGTGCACAGCATGGAAGCACTTCTCTTTCTTTTCTTTTCCCTTTTGCTGCACTGAGAAGGAAACCAGTTCAGGGACAGGATTGTGTCGTTGGCCTGGCCTTGTGTGCAGAGGGATGTTTTGTTGCAATACCAGGAAGAGGTCACTGAATAATTGGATTTGAAATTGTCTCAATCTAAGCTACATTCACGGATGCTGCAAAGTGTGCAGAGCCTGCAGAGCCCTTCTCCCTCCCCAGGAAAAGAGCTCAGGAGCAGCTCCTGCCTGAGAGCTCCTGCACGGTGGCTTTGGGCAGGGTCTGCACCTCCCCCTGCACTGCAGGAAGGTCAGGGGGAGAGCAGCCTCAAACAAGGGCTGACAGCAGCCCCAGCCCCTCGTGGGCACCAGGCAGCAGCATTATTAGCATAGAAATCCAATCCAACGCAGAGCAAACACCAATAATGATGTTGCAGCCATTAATAATTTAAACCAAATAAAACCAGCACCTCACGAGCGCATGCAAACGTTATTTATGAATGCCTCCAAGTCACCTCAGCCTGGGAAAGCATTTCTGGATCGTTCTGCTTTGCTCCACCAGTGATTGATGCATGTGGATGGACACTTAGCGCACTCACATGGAAATCAGCGCCGGTATCCCAGGCCCAGGAAGCAATCAATAACTTTTAACAATATGTGCATTTTCCTCTCGTGTCTCTGAGCACACCAGGGCCCCAGAGGCACCCAGAGGCCAATGAAACAAATCCATTGGAGAAACTATCAAAGGCTGCTGAGCACCAGCACATCACCTCTGAGTCAGGAAATCCAGGGATGCCGGCAGGCTCGTGGGAAGAGCTGGGCAGGTGCTGATGCAGGGTTCCTTACAGCCCTGACCGTCCCTGAAGACACTGCTCCGATTCACTCCCGTGCTCTCATGCTGTTTGAACCAAAACAAGTCCTGAGCACTGCATTTGAGCAGATAAATACAAATGATCACTCAGGAACAAGCATTATTTCAGGAAGGTCAGTGCTGCCTGCCAGATTGACCAGACCCTCTGCACAGTTCCTGCATCCCAGGGAGAATTCCCAAATTCCACCTCTGTGTGGTGATGCCTTAAGATTTTAGCTTTTCTATTTTCCATCTATTTGTAATCCTGCAGTTCTTCAGTGTAGAACTCTAAACTCCACACACAGTGTGAGCTGCTGCATTCCCATTTTGGGCAGACACAGCAATTCCTCTCCAGGCCTGGCAATCAAGGACACCTCACTGCCTCCGTCTAGAGGGATGGGAACAAAAGTGGGTTGGGGAGGCAAACTTGGGGTAAATGACTTCATTAGCTGAAGCTGTAACTGGGGATTAACCCCCAGTGTGCAAATGGACCAAAGTTACAGAAGTGTGCAAACCTGTGACCTGTGGTCCATTTTGGGTGTAGCCCCTGGGGGAGAGCTCTGCCCAAAATGTGCCTGAAGGCCCTTCAATAAATAGAACTGCTTTTTATCCCCTTAATTCCGTCAGGCCTCTGTTTTTAGGTAGTCCCAAAAAGGCACCAGTGGGAGCAGGACTGCCTCCCCTGGGGGCTCTTCCCATCACAGGCACTCACACAAATGGGCTCCTGCTGTTTCATTCCATAAAGACTTAGGGGGAAAAAAGCCTTCAAGGAAACACTTTCCTTCTCTCCCTGCCAAGGCCAAGACTGGCACAAACACATCCCACTGCTCCCAAAATTCCCCTTCCTGTCCTTCCTTCTCCCTGCTCGCTGCTCTCAGGGAGCAGCCAAGAGCAAGGACCAGGGCTTGCAGGCAGCTGCCCCTGCCAGCTCCACTCCACAGCCTCCTTCCAGGTCCCTGAGCTCTTCCTGGAGGGTTCATTACTTTAAAATATTCCAGATGTATTTGAGAGTTCTGTCTTTTAAAAGAAGACCTTCAGGTAGATGTGTCAATAAGTTACACTGAAAATAGGAAAGAAAGTGAATTGTTGATAGTAGAAAGTTACCTGGGCAGGCTTGACAGAATAGGATGTAAAATTCAGGAGAGAATTCCCAGTCCTTGCTGACATGATGGAGCTCAGCCATTCAGACATTTCTTTACCTTCAGATCACTTCACAAACCACTATAGTTTCATCAACAATGATGAAATCATCACCTCATAAAAAGTAAGACAAAGCCCAGGCTAGCCCAGCTGATTGCAATGACTATTGCTTTTTTCAGGAATAAAAATGTCAGACTTGTCCTTCTCTGAGTGCACCTTGGGCGGAGAAGGCAGTTCCATGACTGAAGTACATCACCACTGATTGTAAGCATCTTCAAAACTGTCTATGTGCTTAATTACTCATTTTAATTCATATTTCATGCTCCTGGCAGCTCTGAAGAGCTGTAGACAGGTGTGCTGATCTCATACTGAGGGGTATATGAACACCCAGGCATAAATCCCACTCCCCAAATCCCACTCACAACAATTAAAGGCTAATGGGATTGGGGGGAAAAATAAAGTAAAAATTACAGCATGGAAATTACTTAGAGATGAAAATGGAGAAGCAAAAGGATATTTTTGACTCTTCTATGCCATGGAATAATACGCAGAAATCTTATTTTGCAACCTTAACAGTGAATGAGCAAGATGACAATCAAAATATCTTATAAACCAGAGAGAAGCAGAGATCGATAGCCAGACACTACAAGCGAATCCATATTAACCTTAGGAACTATGACAAAACCTCAATCTACAGCTCTTCAAACACAAATCTGCAGGGAAAAAACAGGCAGAAAACACAGCCAGTTTCAATACCCTAAAATCTATCATATCTTTCCATTCTGTAACTCTGGACAATAATTACTGTTTTCAAATACTGCACATTTTAAATCTGTAAATTAAATTTTTCTCACATCCTCCAATAGATGCAATGGACATGTCTGTGCTCTGTTTACATGGAGTGACCATTTGATTCCACGCCTTCCCTCCCAAATCTCTTTTTTTTTAGATATAATCTAACGGATTATATCTATTTTGGATACTGTGGGTTTGCATTCAGGTGTTTTAAATCATGAACAGAAACAGCAGCTTTTTCAAGGGGAGATTGTTTGATGGCTGCACTCCACTTCAATCTGCTTTGTGAATGATCCATGCCCAGAACAGTGGCTGTTGTGCGATGGGTGGTGTTTTGGGATCTGAGTATTCCTGGAGTGTTCAGGGGCAGGCTGGATGGGGCTGTGAGCAGCCTGGTCTTGTGCAAGGTGTCCCTGGTCTTGTGCAAGGTGTCTCTGCCCGTGCCAGGGCGTGGAATGACCTTTCAGGTCCATTACAACACAAACCATTCTGTGATTGCAGCTGTAGGGCTGGGAAAAGCAGGGAGAAATATGCAGGGAAATGCTTTTCAGAGCAGGGTGGAATTCAGGACTTGCCACAACCCACTGCAGGAGCAGAAACTGCTGCTTCTACTGAAATTCCCCCTCTGCTTCCTCATCCTGGGGCCTGACATGCAGGAAAAATCCCCCCACTAAACCCATTTCCTTCATGTGGCTGCACTGTTGTGTTTCTGCACGGATAAAGAGCTTTTCTCCCTTCATCAGTGCAAACCCAGGCAGGGCTGGAACATCCCCATCTTTGCAAACCAGCTCTGTCCCCCAGGAACAGCTACCAGGGAGCAGCAGATGCCCCAAGCAGGAGCGGTGCCCACCATTAAGGAGGGATTGTTCCAGGAGGGGATGGAGAGCTGGGCTGGGAACTGAAGCTCTGCTGCTCCTCCCCTGAAAGCCCACAGGAGCAGCTCCAGAGGTGACCCGTGTGACACAGAATAACCTGATGGAGGGGGAGGAGCTGGCTCCAGGTGTGCTCCATGGGCGTGACTCCCAGTGCGGGAGGAATTGTGCACACCCTGCCCATCGTCCCCCTTCTCTCCAGGACAAGGAAAGCTGCCTCCCCTTGTGTCTGCTCAGAGCAGGAGTGAACATTCCAGGCTGCATTATTCAAATGCTGTTTTAAAAGCGCCTTGAGAAATTTGCTATGTGCTTCTAGGAGAGGGACTTCCTCTCCAAAAAGGCAGATAAAAGTGAGCTGAACTCCTCTGGGGAGCTGTGAGGGATCAGCGCACTCACTGCTGCTATTTTTGAAGCCATTTCAGAACTGAGTCCAAACTGTGCCTCCACCAGCACCAGCTCTGAGCTCTGAGTTGGTGCTGGAGGAGAGATTAACCTCCCCATTGCCTTCTCACTTTTCACGTTAGCACACGTGCACACACTGAACTGCACAGCACTGCATACCTACATAACACTGAAAAGAAAGAGAATTATTCAAGCACTTTTTCCTTTTATTAGTGGAAATGCTGAAGTCTCCTGCTAATGTCTTCTTTTTTAAACATTTTTAAACTTCTTTTTTTCTTTTTGCTTTTAATCTTCATGAAATTCAGAACAGAGATGAAGAAGTATCCAATGATTATGATTCCTGATGGAAATCCAAACTAAATGGGATCCATACAACCTGAAGCACGAAGTTGTCTCCTGTTGTGTAATAGTGAAATTTCAGTGGCACGAGTGAAGGTTTGAACTTATATTTGAACTCAGAATTTGGTCATACATTTTTTCAAAGCAGTGCAATGAAGCCTGTTTTTATGAAGCTGCTACACATGAGACAACTGCCATTTTTTGAGGCAAAAAAAAAAAAATTCAATATAGCATGGAACAAACGAAGACTTACACATTCTCTTGTTATTGAGGTTTTATACCTCTCCTCTTTTCTACTTCTTTTGAAATTGCTCCCACTTGCATCATAATATTCTTCATGGCACAAAAAAATTATATTCTCTTTTTCCCCAAAGTTCTGTTTAGTAGTAAACACCTCCAAGAATTCCTCAGTTTTGAAGAAAACAGTGTCTAAGTGACACGACTTGGTTAAAATATGTCATGATCAAAGATTAAGTCCTCACCATGAAAAAAGCAGTTCTTTGTAAGATGCTTAGGAGGATAAAACTTTTTGTGTGACAGATGTTACAATAAAAGAAATTAAAACTGTAAGATCCAGAAACATGTAACAGTATTTTATTCTTCCAGTCACTGATGATAAAACAGGGGAGGAAAGGGAAATAACTTATACACGTTTATCTTGACATATCAGCTTTGGTGCATACAACACTTTAAGCACTCAAAATTTAAAAAAAGAAATAAATAATCTTATCAGGCCTGCATCAAATGGATTTGTCAATGCTTAGTTGAGTTATATTACAAATTACTGGTTCAGATTAACATGTCTCTTGAGATTTACTTGTGTACCTGCAAGCCTCAAGGAGGAAAATATTTTATTCTCCCATATTCAGCTGTGGCATGGCAGTGCTAATTCTGCCACACTTCACTGTCCCCAAACCCTGCTGCCTGATGCCCCCCATATTGTTTTTCATGACACAGAGGCTCCACCAAGGTGAGATTGTGGCCACCACCCCTGCACACCCCCTTGGAGGATTCTGTGATGCTTTCCCTTCCCACCACCCCAATTCCCATCTCCCTCTCTCCCTTGCTGCCTCCAGCAGTGCTGGGTGTGCACAGGTGGAACCCTTGAGCCAGACACCTTCTGCATCTCCAAGGCTGTCCCGGGATGCTGGGCTGAGTCCATTCAGAGAGGGAAAGTCCAGGTGGCTGAGCAGGGGGCCAGGGGGATGGAAGGGCCATCGGCAGGCCCTGGGAGCCTCAGGCGTTCAGCTCTGCTGGCTGCACACGGGGGACAAACCCAACTCCTAATGCAAAAAATCAGTTACACAAATCTTATCCAAGTCCATACAGCTTACAGCACATGTGTGCCCACAAGGAAAAATGCAAGAAGAATTTTCTAAATTATGCACTTCAAACCTTCTTTTACATATCTCTTTAGAATAGCGTGAAAAAAAGACCAAGTAATAGCAACAAAAGCGTAGAATTCCACTGCAATATACTGACAATACTTGTGCCTTCCTTTTTAAAGGCTAACTTTGCATTTGCCTATCAGCTTTGCAGAAAAAATTGTTATAGTATTCTTATATTCTAATATTCTTAAATTATTATAGTGTTCTCACCTCTTAGCTGCTGCAATGGAACCACTGGCCTTCCCTTGTTTTGCAGAAAGATGCAAGATACTCTTTCATCAGACCAGACACATCCTGAGCTTTCTCCTACAGTGGAAGTGGCCCACACTAAGAATATTCAATACTTTTCCCACCGCATAACCCCTGACAACAAAATGTTCTTACTCTGAATGCAAACAAAAAATTTAAAATATTTAAGGTTTTTTTGCCTTTATAGCAACAGTCCACACAGAAATGCCAAAGGCAGAAGAAACACTATTTTATTTACACACACAGCACCATCTCCACGATGGAAAGAATAAAACCCTCCTAAGCAGCCCTGCCACCTCTCATCCCACCTCCACCCCCTGCCCCAGGCACTCCTGGAGCTAGCTCTTGCATGGAGGCTTTTTGCAGACAGCCACAGCCTCTTTAATGTTTGACTTGTTAAAACAAAAACAGCCTGGCACAAGTCTGCAAAGCTGCTGTGTTCAGCATACAGCCAAGCAGACAGATGAAAAGAAGAATCTTTCCCTGGGAAAACCCAAGTAAAAGCTGCTCATTCACAGGGAGCCACTGCACTTTTTTGCCCTCTCCCTATGGCACGTGCAGAAACTCCATAACTAAATAACTTTTCACCTAAGGAATTTTTACTTTGGAGTGAGATGAAACTCTTAAAGCAATTTTTAGCATGAAGGCACACAGGACCACAGCAAAGGACAGCCTCACCCTAACACTTGAAACCTAACCCAAGATCATGTGGTTTATCCCTTTTTCACCATGGAATTAGAAACATTTCCAGTCATGGCATGTGTGTAACTTTATTTTCACTTTTATATTTCATGTTCTAAACACAAGATAGTTTTTCTACCCACTGAACTCTCTTCTCCCTGGTCAGTGTGTGGGCAGGATTGCAGGAGGATTTCTTGGAGAAGCAGGACAAGCCAGGGTGTTTATGGTCAGAGAGGCTGACCAATCAAGTATCCCACATCAGGGATTTCAGGCTGCCCCACTGGGGCAAGGTGTCCCAAGGTCTAACCCAGCCCACAGCAGCACAAGCAGCTCGAGCTGCAGGTCTGTGACACATCCTCACCACAAGGCTGAGAGCAACAGGAGACTCTCACTGATTAACACACTAAGTACTCAGGAATCTCATGGAAAACATGCAGAACCAAAGCTCAGACCTCACACAATTTGCACTTTTTGCAACCATAAAAAAGATCCTTCTAGGGACAGCTCGACCCCAAATTCTAGCAAGCTAAAATAGGTCTCCAGCAAGTTTTAAAGTCTGGATGTGTGCTTTGAAAAAAAAACGCTCCTAAAAAGCAGGAGAGAGGTGCTGTTTGTTTCCAGTCCTATTGACTGCAGCCTTTTTTTTCCCACTCTCCATGATAAATTGATGTGTCTGTCTCTCATTCCTAGCCCTGTTCACATGAACAGTGAACTTGTCAGGAACAGGGAATGCATCATTGAAGAGCTGTTGTTTTCCTGTGAGACACCTAAAATCCTGTCAATCCACAGATGGGCAAACAGAACCAAGCACTCCTCAGATCCGGGGGAAAAAAAAAAAACAAACCAAAAAAAAACCACCCTCTGTGTTGAGATTCAGAGCAAACACTGAGCAAATATTAAAAATTCCTCTAAATCATACCCAAAAATCTGGTGATATTCTACTGAAACAGTTGAAATACAGCCTGTATTTCTCTACAGTTTAGGACAGAAAGAAAGATTTGCCTCTTTATCTGGAGAACAGATTTCTCAGAAGTCAGAATTTAAGAAAAAGAAGCATTCTCTTAAAACTCTTGAAATCATGAATACAAGGATGCCTGCCTTTAAACGCCTCTCCAATTAAACCCCTTTTGTCTTAGTGCAGAAGTTACCTTTGGAACATAAAACAAATGTTTTCCATTTCTCAGCAGCTGAACAGGTTTTTTCCCCACCTCCCATCCAGAATCTCCTGCTATTTGAATGCCTTGAAACGCAACTTTGGCCAACTCCTCCTTTTCAGTGATTTACACACATTTCATTTCCTGATGTGCTTTCTTCCTGCTGCTCACCTGAGGGGAGGCGAGGCATACACACAATAGCTCCTCTCTTTTCAAATATTGCTAGTGATTAACAGAAGGATTAGGTTTCTGCTCCTGTCAAGATTTCATTTTAAAAATCTATTTCTGTGTTCAGACCCCAGTGCTTGGGGAATGGTTTTCCTTGCTGAGGAACAGATGTGAGGAGAGAGCACTGACAGCCCAATTTCTTCATTAATATTAAAAGAGGCTTGTACGGAGTGGCTGCATTCCTCAGGTGCAGATGAAATGCATTTCTCACTGAATTCTGGAGATCAGAACAACTGAAAAGAAACAACACTGGGGTCTTTCAGCTCGAGCCAAATGGAGAGCAGCCTCAGAGCCCCCAGCCTCCACCACACTGTGCAAAGCAGGGCTCAATGACTGTCAGAAGCCTCTCCTCTGGGTTAGTTTCCTAAATTTGCCCAGGACAGTCTCGAGAATTATTCCCACCCTGGGAATATTTCAAGCAGTAAAGCAGAACCACTGGGCCCCGTGCATTTGGGGAGAGTGTGGGATGGCCTTCCCCAGTGCCACCAGCACAGCAGGGACTTTGTCCTGCGGGGCCTCTCTTCAGTTAAATAACTTCAATTTAACCTGAGGAAATCTTCTTCATAAAATGCAAGTCATACAACACTTACCCAGTAACATGGTATCCACATCTTACCTCTGACACCCTCAGTTTTCCACATGAGGCAAAAGCCTGCTTTCCATCCCTCCAATCCAGCTGTTCCGCCTCTTCTGTGCCATGAAAAGCACACCCAGAGCCCATAGAAAATTTCACAGGGAAACACAGTTCAGAGAAATTATGGTTTCTAACCCTTTTGATAACCTCTGTAAGAACAGGTGAGAGATCTCCCTCAGATCTGGGACAACCTAATGTAAATCAGGATGTTTTCCTTGAAAGCCAAACTTGCTGAAGTTACGCTCACAGGCAGGGCCACTGCTCTGAGTTGAAAAATAATTGCCAACATTCAAATCAGCTTCACCATTACTCTGACAGTAACAATTACAAGAGTAGTAGTATAAGTGGTTTGTTTTAATATTATTTTCACAATGCAACACAATTAATAAGCTAATTTTTGAACCGTTGCACTCCTCCCTTACTGAGGACACTGTGGTGCCATTATGTCAGATAATTCTGTTTGCTCAGAAATCTTACTGAAGTTAGATTTAAGTAATATAAAACAACCAATTGACAGAAAAAGCCCACACTTTTGTGCATAGAACATATGCAAACTTATTTATCATATGAATAAATAAAAATCAGAATGTAATCTTGGTGAATTATATCTTCAGAATATACTTAATGTGAAATGAAAAAGATGAATCAACATTTAATTAGCTTTGGATGCCTTTTCACAAAACAGCTGATAAAAATTCTATCCTCCTTCCCTACCACAAAAGCTTAAAGTGATTAAAACATTTTTGGACTCTAAGTGGTTTGATCAAAATCTCCCAAACGGTTCTCCAGTGTCTCCTTTATTTCCTGTACTTTACACGCAGAACAACAGAAAATAAAATATTACCAGCTGAACTAACAGAAGTTAACACCCTTGCTAGAAGGGCAAGAATTCCAAGAAAATTTTGACAACAATTCTTTCCTTGAGCACCTCAGTCCTCCACCATCTTCAGTTTGTCAAATTTGCCATATTTGTCAATATTTGTTAAATATTGGGTTTTTTTCTAATAATAAATAATAGCAATTAACACAATAGCTAATGACCAAACTAAGAGTGAGGAAATAAGAATCCAGCAGGGTTTTTATTATGTTTAAGTCCTCATAGATTGCCTAAAAACAGGACTAATTTGGGCCCAATCCCAAATCATCCCAAGGCTCTGACTAAAGACAAGCACAGCTGGCTCCAGGCAGGGTGGTTTCATTCCAGGGAAGGGCCAGGGCTGCAGGCACAAGGTGAGGCCCATGGAGAGCCAGAAGCTGCTTCCAAAAGGGAAAAAGTTGACAGAAATTCCAATTCCCTGCCATCCAATGCCAGATCCCAAACATAGCACAGAACAATTCCATTGCTGGTCCACACAAGACAGAAAACAAAGGATTCTTTTACCTGCTTCTGTCCTTATGTGATTCTGAATTTATATCCACAAACTAAAGCACTTCTTAGATTATTTTTTTGTACTCTCTTCTGTTCATTTCTATTTTCATCCATTTTCCATTTTAGTGACTTAACCAAGTCATTAAAAACTTTCATTTACAGCCACTAAATATATTAACACTTCTCTTCTGCTCCCTCAATCTAAAGAATAACAGACTCTCTCTTTTGGACACTGACCTTTTAGATGAAGGTCAGTTCTAACATTGTCTTATCCACAAGCTGAAAAAATCAAAAAAGCCAAATATAACAACATTTTCCAGAAAAGTATCACAGCCAAATAACCCTCAGAGACAGGAGAAAATGCTCTGTCAGGCAATTGGGGATTTGAAGGGGAGTGTTGACATAGTTCTTATGACAGTGTTATCTCCAGATTTTGAAATAGAACTTGATAGATGCAGTAAAACTTTGTCTTGTGGTAACAAAACAGAAAGGTGCCAGATCTCATCACCTACTTCACAACCTCAAATTTTCTAATTGCTGGTACCATCTTTAATTGAGAAATAACCTAGAAAAATCTTCAAAATAAATTCTCTGGCAAGAAAGAAAAAATTAACCCACCCACCCTACTGGGTGGCAAAAGCTGTGTTTTGGAAACCTATTCTGATCTCACATATTCATAAAATCAGATTTTGAACTGTGAGTGGTAGGAGGTCCTACACTGGGGGGAAAACACCTTCTAATTTGGAATGCACTCATTTAGCTGTGCTTTAAGATTTAAACCAAATTTTGCTAATGATTGAAATCCTTAAGCACCTTTTAAATATTCTGATTTAGGTGTAAGGTCACAACTTAGGAATACTTAAAAAAAATACATCAGATTTGAGATAAAGTCTCACTAAAAGTGAAAAATAGTGCGCAAACACACACACATGATGGCAGCCAAAAAAAGCATGCATGCAGGAAATCTGAAAGGCACAAAGAGTTCTTTCTGCTAAAGTTATAGAGCCTGCAAAGTTTCAAATAACATCAGCCTCACATTTTTGATAGAAATTATTCTGATTGAAAGCACTACAAAAAAGTTGCACATGAAATAATCAGCAAACAAATGTTCAGAGAGATTAGGGCATGTAAGAGAAAAGATTTGTTAGTTTTAACTTCTATTAATAAAATTAAAAAAAAATAGTATGTGACTAAAGGAAGACTAAAACTAAGGAGGGCATGTTGGCCTTCCAGTGCAGCTGGGTATATCCCAATCCCAGTGTCCCAGGCCAGGTTGGACACTGGGGCTTGGAGCAGCCTGGGACAGTGGGAGGTGTCCCTGCCATGGCAGGGGTGGCACTGGGTGGGATTTAAGGTCCCTCCCAGCCCAAGCCATTCTGGGGTCCTGTGGCTCCCCCACACCCACCAGGTCAGGGCAGCAGATTTTGCAGTGGGGAGGGAAGGGCTGCTGGGGCTCAGCCCCTGCTCAGCCCTTTGGGGAGGAGGGTGGAATGCAGGAGCTCTGCCACAGGACCTGCAGCCAGTCTTTGGCACAGCTGTGCCTCAACCCCCTCACTGCCACAGCCAGGCAGGGGAAAAACAACCCAAGAAAACAGCAGCAGCTTCTTACTCTCTGTCAAAATCATCATTTCAGTGTCCAAGGCAGGCAGGTTCTCCAAATGCAGCCAGTGGTGCAATATCTCCTACAAGTTCCAAATGCAGGAAAGCGTCTCAGACTGAATAAAGTCAGGAAAGCAATGCAGGGCAGGGCAGGGGTTGGACTGGAGAACTGTGCCCAGCTCCCCAGGTCACTGTGGGCCCAGGCATGGCGTGGCTGGCACCCCTGTGACTGGAGGCCTTGAAATCACTTCCCTTGAAGAGGGGCTATATTCTCTCCCTAGCAGGGAAGATTATTGCTTTGGGTTCCCTTCCTGCCATTGCTGTGGCTGTCCCTGCAAGGGACAGCAACCCACAGTTGCAAACATCCTGGTTTTGCAAGAGGTTTAGGACATGAAAAATTACACTAATTTAAAAAATAGATTAGTTATGTGCATGACAATATTTGTTTGCAAGAAAGACTTAGAAAGAACTGGGTTAGAAGAGATCTTAAAGCCCATCCAGTGCCACCCCTGTCATGGCAGGGACACCTTCCACTGTCCCAGGCTGCTCCAAGCCCCAGTGTCCAACCTGGCCTGGGACACTGCCAGGGATAATCACACATATTAACACACACTGGCAAGATGTTCCAAATTATCCAACAAGAAAACGTTATTCAGAGATGGCAAAAAGCCCCAAGTAGCTTGAAGTTCTTCAAAGGCGAAGAACAAGGAAATCTGACAGGCTTGGGGGTTCATTTATCTTTATTGTCATTTAGCAAATAAATCCTGCAAAGACATCCTTCCAGGACTCCTGAAGCAGAGCTCTTCTCATTTATTTGATTATTTTATTTTGATTGTTTCTCTGTAATCTATTAATACAACACAGAATTTTCAGCAGGAAATAATTCTTAACAGCCTTGAACTGATGAGAGTGAAAATTGAACAGAACTGGAACTTCCCAGTTTCTGCCATTTCTTCCAAAATGCCTGGCTACTTTTATTGCAAGACACTCTTGAGTTGTATAGAGTGTTTTCAAGGCCATTAAACACAAAGGGGATCTTTGTGTTGCTAAGAACTTTGCGCTACTAAGAAAAAAAAAAAAAGTAAAAAATAAAAGAGAAAGAAACAGTACATGAAGATCTAACCCCACGTTTCAGTCCAGGCATTTTCCATGCACAGAAACCCTGAGAATCCCTGGAAAGGTGACACACAACCCAACACAGAAAAAATACGACTCTGTGACTCTTCAAAAGCATGTGGCCTTTTTTTTCCTTTGCAGAAGTCTATGTTCTTGACCTGGACAAAAGTTTTTGAAAGCTGACAAATCAGATTTGGCAAGGATTCAGATGCTTAAGCAATAGCAGAGGAAAGAATGGTAATCTAAAAAAAGGCACTGGATTAACAAAAATTGGTGAGAAATGTTACACTGTGGAAGATGAAAATACAGAAAATGAAATGTATTAATTATTTAGGTGAATGAGCAGTTGCTAAAAAAACACAGTGTCAATTAATTCTAAAACTGTTTCTATTCTTGTGGAAATTTCATTTTTAGGCTACAAGATTTCAAAGCTTTTTAAGGCAAAGACAGTTACTTGCTACGCGTAATGCAAGACTGAGTGAGGATCCTAGAAACTGCACAACTACACAAAATACAAATTTTGAATTTGGCAGAGGAAACTTCTTCTACTTGTTTTACATTCCTCAGTCTCTGACTTTTTTGTGGTCTTTTTTTTCTCTGTGTGTTTATGTAGGAGAGCATGTGTATATATAAATATATTTATATGTACATTTATATGCACACAGATTTTTTTATATATATAAACATTCATTGGTTCATAATGACTAAACACTTTACAACTTGTGCACAATGGGCATAACCTTCATTAAAAAACATTGACCTACCTCCTACAAGTCCACCAACACACACCTTCAGTAAAAATGAAACCATTCATGACAAAGCCAAACAGAAAATCTCTCTAAGTCTAGCTGGTACCACTATTTCAGGAAGAATGGAGCAGAAATCCTGGTGAGCTACTGCAAAGCAGAACTCAGCAACATGTACATTTATATGCACACAGATTTTTTTATATATATAAACATTCATTGGTTCATAATGACTAAACACTTTACAACTTGTGCACAATGGGCACAACCTTCATTAAAAAACATTGACCTACATCCTACAAGTCCACCAACACACACCTTCAGTAAAAATGAAACCATTCATGACAAAGCCAAACAGAAAATCTCTCTAAGTCTAGCTGGTACCACTATTTCAGGAAGAATGGAGCAGAAATCCTGGTGAGCTACTGCAAAGCAGAACTCAGCAACTTCCAATGAGTTCCACTGTGTCTCTCAGGCTATGCCAAAGTGTGATGTGATGTGATGTGATGTGATGTGATGTGATGTGATGTGATGTGATGTGGTGGTTATAATCACAATTAAAGGATAGCACAGTGCTTGCCAAGGGCTGCTGTAGGAACTGTCCCACCTGATCTCTGCTCTGTATTTATAAATTGTGCAAGAGGCTCTTTACCATGAACACATGCTACATTGGTAGCATTCCCACATTTGGGAAAGTGCCCAAATCATCCAGACCCAGATATCCTCCTGGTGTAAGTCTGTGTAGCTGCCGGAATCTCTGTTTGAGCATATCAGTACAGTCCATTTGTGTTTCTCAAGCAATTGAGTCAAAAGTGTCCAAGCTTCAGAGGATGTGGGTGCCTTGTTCCTTCCAGGGAGAGGAACAGCACCTGCAGCCCCTGGCTGGCCAGGTGATGGTGGAGCTCCTGTGCATGGGGAACCCTTCCCCACAGGAGAGGCTCTTTGTTTGGTGATACCAAGGAATTAAAGGTTGCAGAACTGAGGTGCAGACCATAAGCAGTGATTTGGGATGTGGTTTAAATCAGTAAGAAAGTTGTTCACACTTTTAGCAGCATGGTGTAAATCAGGCCTGGTTTTAAAAGCTCTTTTCTAGAGCTAGAACAGCCCCTGGGACTAGCTGGGTTCTTAAAGCAGGACTGAACAATTTAATCCAGCACTCCAGGCTCACAGTCTGGTGGCAGGCTTGCATGTTAGAGTGTGACAGAAATAACCAGGAGTTTCTGCAGAAATCCTGCCAAATTTCCTTTAGCTCTACAGTAATGCCACGAAAAGTGATAAAATTTGTGCAACAAATGGGTGGCACTTTAAATGCTAATGTTTCTTTAAAAATTACTTTGATAATGTACACTGCTGATTAATTACTTCAAGATTCAAATTTTTAATCTCCACTTGGACATCAGTATGAGTTCTCTTCTGTTTAAAAACAAATTCCATTTATAATTGCAACATGGAAGTTTCAATAAAGGAAACTGCTGGCAAACAATGAGCCAGGAACAACTTTTCAACAAGTGTTTTAATTTTCCTAACAGGTTTTTAGGCAGTGTGAAGAGACACATCCTCAGTCAGACACCATCCCACAAAGCTCCCAGTTCAAGGCCAGCTTTGACTTTTTGAGTTTTCCAAATTATTAATGCAAGGTGCAGCTCTACAATGGAGGCCATGTGAAGGCTGAAGGACAAAGCAGGTTTGGCAAGGGTTACCTTGCTCTGCAGCCTCGTGCAGGATCCCAGCCTGACAAGACAGCAAGGAAAAGGCACAGCTCTTGGCTTTACTCAGCATCCTTCAGCCCCTGAGTCTTGAATGGGAAGCACCAACGAGTCCAGGCTCACATGAAAGGTGTAAAAAGCAGCACTGGATCAGCAGCCTCAGTTCTGCTGCAGGAGATGCTGGATGGCAGCTCTGGGAAGGTGTTTGCCACAGCAGCAACAGGGCAGGGGCTGGTGACACTTCTGCCCCACCTGTGGGGATCCTGACTTGCTGACTACACAGGAGTTTTGCTTCTGGCAGAGGCAGAAGTATCTCCACACCCACAGAGCATGAGGGATGTCTCCCAGGATGGAAGGAGTCACAGAACAATTATCCCAGTCTCTGATTACATTAACAACCTACAAGTTGGCTTTGCTTTGAGGAGCAGAACTCTCCCTTATTGCCTGCAGTCAGAAGGCTCTTTGGGTGATTACAAAGTCAGACACCAGGTTTGTGCCTGGCTCAGCTGTGGAGCAGTTCCTAACCAGGCTGCAGGGTTTGGAATATCTCTGGGTACCCCTCTCGTGTCCCTGTGCCAGCTTTGGGAGGCTGCTGCATCCAGGCACTCGCTGACTGCAGATGGCAAAAGCCCTTTTCCTGAAGTGCCTCCTCGTGTCCTACTCCTGATCTGAGTCTGAGCTGGGAAATGTGGAACAAAGGACCAGTCCTGCTGCTGATTAAAGAGATGGAATTGAACTGGTAGGAAGTTTGCACATCTGGTTCTTTGTCTCCGTTTCTGCTGCTTGTACTATTGCAGAGATTATGCACTGTGTAAGTCACAGTGTAACTTCTAATATTAACATACTGATTTCCCACAGTTGCTGGGTTTTTTTTTTCCCCTCTAGAAGTGTGAATTACAAAAGATTTCTCCTTCTCCTTCACTTTTGAAAGCAATTAAAAACAAACTATTTAACAAATCACTAACTGCCAAGAAGTGTTCAAATTAGATCTTTTCATAGCCTTCTTACTTTTGATTTGGAACAGAACCAATTGGCTTTGAGGTGTCTCCTCAAAAAGATACTTCTGCTGACAATCCAGTCTATTGAAAGTTGTAAAACAAAAGAACTTTTAATGTTTTACAGTATGGCTTCAACAAGCTAGAAGAATTTCTAAAGATGTACATTTACACCAGGTACTGTTTGGATTTAATTCCAATGTCATGTTTCTAGACTCTAAAAGATAGATGAAGGTTTGCTAATATCATTCTTTCCTCATTATTCAAATACATATTGATGCAGAACAGGGGCAGCAAAGAGAACAGAAGGGGAAAAAATAATAATTCCCTATTTCTTAATAGTCTGGATAAGATGGATTTGTATGTTTTGGCTTTCGGTAGAGCAGAAGCAGAATCGCTCTATAAATGCCAGTTTGGGCAGCGAGATCCAACAACTGGCTCCCCTACCCCCACCACTTAATTCTGATTATTGCCAGACAGAACTGACTCCTTCCAAGCAGCACTTGGAGAATGGTCCCATTGTGCAGGGGCAGAGGGGCTCCTGCTCCAATGGAAACTCTGCTCTGTCCCAACAGCTGCTTGCAGTTAACTGCAGCCCAACCTAAATCCTTTAAAGTCTGCTCCTTGTTTAGTCTTGGATGTATGGGAACAGCTCTGGGGAGATTAACCTTTTGTGGGCTGTCAGGACAGCACTGTGGAACCGAGAGCTGAGCAGGCTGCACTTTCACCACAGCGCTCCCAAACCTTGGGAGTGAAGCTTCTGCTCACCCTGCCTTCTGCAGCACTCAGAGCTAATGAAAGGGTCAAATTGCCAGAGCTAAGTCAGTAGATGCCTGTCCAAAACCATTTAGATAACCCTTAAGAAACCCCACACATAATGTAGAGATTTTGCTACTAAAAGATGGGAACTGGAAGAAAGAAAAAAAAAATTAATTCTTTTAGTTCTCTCATTTCTCCCCAACAAAATAAAAGGCTGCCTTGACAGGTTTTAATTCCTTTTGATTTTAACCTATTCCTTGCAGACAAATACCAGTGGTTGCTTAGGATTCTTTCAGAAAAATAGAATATTTCTTGCCAGCAGTACTTTTCTCCTGTTGATTCTTACAAATCTTAATGGGGAATAATGTCACTTCTCAAACTGCTCCCTGCCACTTGGCTGAACTGTGAGCACACCCAGGAGGAGGCACGAAGATTTGGCTGCAATTAAAACGTGCTGCTGCTGATGGGACACTGCAAAGGGAGGTGGGAGAGGAGGAATGCTCACACACGCTGCTGCACCTGCAGGGGAGCTGCAGCTGAGCTGCAGGATGGACCCTCCAATGTCACCTCATTGCCACTGACAAGTTGTTGTTTTCACCAGGACTGAGCACAGTTCAGACACTGGGGGTTAAATGACCCCAGTTTGAGGTTAGAAGCCCCAGTGTTCCTTATCTTATGTAAGTGCAGGTTGGTCTGTGAAATATTCAGCACAAGTGATTGCCCCAGCAGCATTTGGCAACGTTCAGGGGGACAGTGACACTTGAGGACTCTGCTTCTCCAGCATAACCTCCACAGCTATCTCCAGATGGGAAGGAACAAGAGGTTCAGTGTGATTCAGTTGTTCCTCTATCATCTCTTTCCATATTCATAAGCAAAGCTTCTCAAATGATGTATTTTTACCCAGCAGACCTCATGTGGCCCAATATCTCTAAAAGTTTAGGCACACTCTTGTTACTGTAATAATTTACAAACTATTTTGAGCAAGCAGTTGCAAACAAATGGCAAGTTACATTTGCTAAGGTTGAAGACTCCTGTGACAAATAAGGAAAGCTGGCTGAGTCTAGCAG
Source organism: Vidua chalybeata (assembly GCF_026979565.1). Lineage (NCBI taxonomy): Eukaryota > Metazoa > Chordata > Aves > Passeriformes > Viduidae > Vidua > Vidua chalybeata. Next base: position 871,038 of record NC_071540.1, read on the forward strand.
GATTATTTAAATTCTTACATTGTTGTATTCCATTGATTTTGAACATTCTTCAGTACTCACTCCCATCCTCTCCACTACAGCCAGCAAGCAAAGTGGCACAGATTTTTTTATTAGATTTGTCCAGGTTATAGGGTAATGTTCCCGTCCTCTGCTTCACTCCTTATCAGAGCTCTAGAGCACAGTCAGCCAGATTTAGCAGCCACTGCTGCCCTTGGCTTTAGGTTCAAGATGATTTTGAGTTATTTTGCATTGCTTGTTCTTCCTGAGAATTATTAAATGGGTCAGGAAATTGCCCTGAGCACCTACAAGCCCTCTCCTTATGGTTTGAAAGTTCTCTTTCGCAGCCTGGGATCTGCCAGGCATAAAACTCTGGGGTGCTGGGACCTTCGGAAGAGGCTGAGCCGTGCTCAAAGCGCACAGCCCATGGAGTAGCGTGGGGGAAGGCAGAGATGCTGGACTGCCCACCCTGAGAGCAGGGCTGACCTGAACTGCAGCCCCCAGCCACCTGCTCAACGAGGAGCTCATGTTTTGTGCTGACAAAATAGCCCTATGTGGGATGCACATGCCTCAAAGTCTTACACAGATGTGTGCTAAGCTCTTCAGTCATGGCTGAGCATGTTTTGAGCTCAACCCCCAGTTTTTAAATTTACTTTTTTACTACTCTGTCCCAGATTGCAAGGCAAGATGTATTCTATTTGCCATCTGTTAGAGGTGTGGCAGTTATCTTCTGTTAATTGGGCAGTTTTCTTTTTCTCTTCCACAAACCACTCCTCCCTCCGGGGAGACATCTGCTGTTAATGGTCTATTGAATGTCACTGCATGACTGATAAAAAGTTACAGCATCCCATTGTGAGATGCTCCGCCCAGAGGGAGGAGCCAAGTAGTCCTAACAGAATATAATCTGGGTTTTTGGAACATCAGACTCAGGCTTTTCTGCTTGATTCCCAGAGGAACAGCTGGGTTTTTCCAGTGGATCTTCAGAGGAAGACTACACCCTTCTACAGGATCACTGCTCCAACAGAACCACATCTGCCACTCCAGGAGAACTGCAGCCACTGCAATTTGGACTGCTACCAACCCCTTGACCAAAAGGGTGTCAAGTTGTATTCTGACTCTGTCAGTGGTTTTTCTTTTGAATTATTGCATGTATTTTGGTGTGGTGTTTTTTTTTTTTTTTTTTTTTTCCCCTAATAAATTGTATTTCTGACTTGGAGTCTCTCGCTGGTTTTGCTTTCAAACCAGAACATACTCACACAGTTAAACAATGGAAATTATTTATGGGTTAAAAAAACCCCAACACAGCACCAAACAAGAAGGACATGTGCACATTTGTGTGTGCGTCTAGGCAGAAAGAGAAATCCACATTACTTCTGGAGTTAAAACAATGCCCCAAAATTGGGTTCAGGTGCCCAGCATGAGTTATCATTAATGCAGAACACTGCATCCTCCAAAGGAATGAACTGCCTTCAAACAGAGTAAAACTGAAGGAAGTGATGTCTGATCCAAGAACCAACACCAGTTACTACCCAGCAGAATCTGGGGAGCATCTCAAGCCAAGATTACCCCACTTACAGAGAGATGGGCTTCCAAGGCTATGGGTAAAAGGCCTAACAGATTTAATTGGAGATGAGCTTTTTCTGAGTACAATGGGAAAGATTTGAAGAATTGTTCTTCAGCATGACAAAGAGCTGAAATATATCATCAACCCAGGGCACAAGCAAATGAATTGTTCCCAGAAATTTCTTTCCAAGAGATAATACTAAGGATGAGACAGAGGTTTTCTTTGGTTTTCCTTGGAGCAGTCCCCAGCTCTGCGTTACTTTTCCTGGCCCCGGCTGGCTCCTGAGCTCGCAGTTTGGGCGCCTGAACTTCTCGTTGGGGTTGGTGATGGCTGCTACTTCCAGGCGCTTCTGCGGCTGCGCCCCAGGGTGGGCTGGTCACGCATTGCCGTCAGTGCAAGGGAAGAAACGAAAAGGCAGGGACTTCATCCAAATCCATCCCCGTAGCAGCTGGATGCTTTATTGGCCGCAGGAGCCGTGATGGAGAAGCCGCAGCTGCTCCCAACCTCGCTTGGACAAATCTGGCAGCGGGGCTGGGGCGGGAGCGGGATGATATAGGGGTGGGACAGGGAGGACAGGAGCCCTCCGCCCAATCAATACAGATGCCGTGGCGGTGACGTGTGCCACAGCGACCAATGGGAACACGGCGGGGGCAAACACGGAGCTTCGGGGCCAGTGGGATCGCGGGAATGGGGTGACGGACACGGAAGCCTCAGGAGTTGGCAGGGAGTGGTTACAGGAGTGACAGGGGAAGACTCCAATTGCAGGTATCCTGGGGTTAGCCACGGTGTGTGTGTATGTGTGGGGGGGAAACACAGGAGATGCACGAGGACACACAGAACTGGTAAACTAACAAAGATCAGAACCCCTAATCTGAACCCAAACCCAGGATGCATCAATTCCCCACTTTAAAAAATATAAAAAGGACAGTTGCTTTGGGTTGGTCTCTCGTGCGGTGGCCTCTTCTCCCAACTTCTTCTGCTGCTGCGACTGCGGTGGCTGCTTTGCAGATGGAGAGAGCCTGGAGATGATGCTGGAGCTGGTTTTTCCCTGGGTGTTTGGGGATAGCGGAACTGGGGTAACAACTTTATTATAAACATGTGGACTGGGGACATAACTGGACTGAGGTAGTTGTATGGAGAATGCTATTTAGGGGGATGTTGAGTCCCTTCCCTCCCTGCGGCGCCTGCAATTGGATGCAACGCCTTGGTTGGTGGGATCATTGGTTGCATCCACTGGCACTGTATCGCTCCAACCCACTAACTGTCCTGGAATATAGGGTTTAACATGTCTCCTGGGGATCCACCTGACTCCTGAGGGTGTGGATACGTAGGCATATCCCTATCCCCAAGTCAAAAGTGTGAATGGACCCTGGATTTCTTTAGAGTCCGGATCCCTCACTGATACTAGAGGCCTCTCCTCTGGCTGGAACTCCTGATGTTGTTTGAAATGTCTCAGGGCTGGTGGTTCCGGTCTGTCAAAAGAGCAGTTTAGGAAATTGATGGTAAACAATGGCTTGCAGAGCCTCTCATGCGGTGACAGCACTCGCACATCCCCCCGCTGCTTCCGGAGGACCTGCTTCAGCGTCTGATGAGTCCTTTCTATTATGGCCTGGCCGGTGGGGGAGTGAGGAATCCCTGTCTTATGTTGGACCCCCCATTCCTGCAGGAAGTTACTGAGCACCCTGGAAGTGTACCCTGGACCACTGTCAGTTTTAATTGTGGCTGGGACCCCTAAGGTGGCAAAGGCGTGTATGAGGTGTTTTCTCACATCTGTGGCCCTTTCCCCTATGTGGGCTGAGGCAAAAACCGCTCCTGAGAAGGTGTCCACGGTTACATGGACATTCTTGAGTTTCCCAAATTCGGGGACTTTGGTGACATCCATCTGCCATACCTCACAACTGCGGAGACCTCTGGGATTCACACCTGCTCCCAGTGTTGGTAAAGCTGCCTCCTGACAGTCGGGGCATGAGGCCACAATGGCAGGCATCCTGGGGTTAGCCACGGTGGCGGGGGGGGGGGGGGGAACACAGGAGATGCACAAGGACACACAGAACTGGTAAACTAACAAAGATCAGGACCCCTAATCTGAACCCAAACCCAGGATGCAACAACAGTCAGACTGATGTCAGGCTGCCCGGACAGCAGCTCAACTACCAATTTGTTTTCCACAGGCTTTCATACCACAAGAACACATAAAATCAATTAATTGAGGGCCTGGATGGCCCTGGATGTGAGATCAATGCAAAGGTATCTGGTGACTCCACTGGGTTTTACAGCTGGTTCTTCAATTCCCTTGCTGTTCCACAGTGAATGTTGTTTACAAGGCAGGACATATTTTTAGTTTATAAATGCAGCTCTTCTCAATATGATGTAATTTTGGAGCATTTACATGGGGAAAAAAAAAACAGTGCACTAAATCACTGCAACATCCCCACAGAAGAACGAGATGGATGTTCTCAACATATTCCCCTTACCTTGATGTTGTAGTAATGAACACTTCATTTCAAACACAACCCTTGTTCTTAGGAAACATTTGGAATTGTGCTTAATGAAATTAGGCTTTTTTAAAATATAAATATAATTAATCTAAATATAAATATACACAAATTAATACAAATATAAACACAAATATAAAATTAGATGCATAAATAAAAATTAGAAATATGAATATAAATACAGATGCATATATAGCAAGTGAGGATGCCCTGGTTCATTTCATGTGCACAAATTGCTCCAACTCTGTTTCTCCAACGTTTGTGGAAGAATTAATTAGAAAAAAAGGTGGTGGATTCAGAGGAACCCGGTGACAGCCTCCACAGACAGGAGAGATTACAGAACATCCTCTAGAGACTCCTGACAGGACATTCCTGGCAACCTCTCCACCTCTGCTGCTGCCCTGTGGCTGCGCCCAAGAACCTTCACATCCTCTGAAACAGAGGGGCCCAGAACTGCTCGGAGTGCTCAAGGTGAGGCCACACCAGTGCTGGCAACAGCAGGGTAATCATTGCCTCACAACACTTCCCAAATAGAAAGGGTTCTTTAGGTTGTAGTTCAATATTATTACAGTGTGCATTTTCATGGCTATTTCCATCACTTTTCTCATTTATCTCCTTCTTCCCCCTGTGACAGAACTGCATATTCTATTAAAAACAGTGGGAAAGATCAATAGAGGTTGAAAATCCTAATAGCTTGGATTTGTATGCAACTTCTGTGCAGGAATTTTAGCTAGATTTATCTGAATTTTTGGAAAGATTATTGGACTCTTAAGATTACTCTTATATTGTTACCTCTACTCATGGATAATCAGGGAGACTTGTTAATTGAGATTTTTCACATTACTCAGATATAAACTGTTGCAATTAGGGAATATTTTGAATGCAAAAAGGAATTTTAGTTAGGACAGCTCTGGTGGAGGCCAGCAGCCACCTTGCTCAGATGAAGGTGCCCTGCAGGGTGAGAGCAGCCTCAGCCCTGGGTCAGTGCCCACTTATGCTCCCTGCCCCAAAAACCACTAAAAATTTATCATCAACTCAACTCAAGCCCTCCCGGGTACCAAAAAGCCATGATGTCTCAGAGCTTCGCCACTGCCACACACAGAGTGTTTCCAACATCTGGGTGATCCCAGCTGTGCCACAAACCCAGCTTGGCCCTGGCTGGGCTCCCTTTCCAATGACTCCCATGAACAATAAGCATTTTCTCCCTTCACCCCCGAAAGCCCTCACAGAATTCACTTAAATTCCTGTGTGAAATGGAATCAGAGTGGTAAGAGGTCACTCACAGAAAGATGATTTTTGCTTTCAGGATATCTTTCTATTATGCTAATTCCAAAGTTAAGGTCCACGACCATTATTAGCCCACACTTTTTATTCCTGTAATGCTGTGCAGCAGGGCATTAAAGAGCCTGCCAGCAAACATTGTGAGTGTGGGCAAGTAACAAAACTAAAAAAGCACCTTTAATAATGCTATAATGATCAAAATTCTGGTCAAGACTGTAGAATATATGCAGTCACTAGAGCAGCATCAAGCCATTCAGCAAACCTTTAGTTTTCCTCACCTCTCTGCCCCTGTGTTGGTTTGGGGTTTTCATTTTTGAGACCTTTTCATTTGTTTTTGTTTTGCATTGGATTTTATTTCTGTTTGTTTTTAATGAATCTGTTTTCCTAAGAATTGTAAAAGATTCTAAATTTGTTTCTTAGCTTGCATTAATTAAAGGAACAGAGTTTAGTTACACTCTGGGCCTGTAAATAAGTGACAACCAAAATACAACAAAAAGGCTTTCAGATATCCCTACAAATATAAATTCTCAGTTTTAAATTCTCTTATTCAGAAACTTAGTCTGTATTTTCTCAAAATAAAGCATTTGCTTAAGCTTCAATTCTATATCAAGCAGTGACATCAGAGAATTCTGCAAGCGCAAGGTTTGTCCCTTATCCAGGGCTTCTTTCAGCATTAGAGCCTAAATTAGCAACTCCAATATCAGAGTTGCAGCTGTTCAATTCCATTTCTATGGGAGCTACTCACCTGAAGTGAAAATCCATGCTGGGGAGGCAGCTCCAATGGAGGAATGTCCACTAATGCTCCCAGCTCCATGGAATCCTCAAAAACCAGGACAGGCAGGATGTGAGGAACGTGTCTGCACACAAAAAGTGTCTGGTTTTGTCCTCAGACACAGCTTTGGGTAATCTTGAAAAATGTGGAAATAGCCTAATGAATTGTGGTTTGTTATCCTGGGATTTAACTGTTCAGAAGTGCTAAAATATCAATTAACATTTCCAGGGCTGATTGTGTGTGTTGGCCCTTTGTTCCCCTCTGCTGGCCTGAGGCAATCCGAAGGCAAGAACAATTCCCCAAGTTAGGAAGAGGGATGGAACACATTAGTAATAAGGTCAAGATTAGAAAGATTGGAATAGAAAGAAAAGATTGCTAAGAGAGCATGCAAAAAAAAAAAAAAAAATCCTTGCCCCAAATATCACCATTATCTGCTGAACACAGCAATGCACTGTGCTGTTTGGGTGGTTGAATTTTGGTTTGTGACAGTGAGTTAGAAAGGAATACACAGAAATATAATTTCCTTAAAAGGCATCAAGAGAGAGAATTATACAAATCAGTCTGTGGCATCTCAAGAATTTATCTTGGATACAGAAATAAATTTAAATAGAGTGGCACCAGCTGTATCCCAGTGCAAGATGAGGTGAGAAATTATAAAAAAGTAAGAAAAAAGTCATCTTCCCTTCCAGTTTGAGTGAAATATCTCCTAAACTACATGAGGGGAGAAAGGGATAAAGCCCTTGGATAAGTTCAGATTTCAGAACAAGTATCTTTGATGGTTTAGGGAGCTGAACTTATGGAAATTTAGTTCAGGGTATCCCATGACTGTGAGAATCCACAAGAGCTCTGACCAAGAGCAGGAGAAATCACAACGCTGGCACCTCATCCTCCCTCAGGCAGAGTCCCTCCTGCCTGCTCCTCTTGCTCCAAGCTGAGGAAGCACTAATTAATGGGGATAATGAGTGCCTATAAAACATGTTTAAGAAAAGTGACGTGGGGAATGCCCAGGTTCTTCAGCACTGAGCTGGATTTTGAACCCTGACAAAATCACAAAAACCAAATTTATTAACAACTCTCTGCAACCATAACAAAGGGCCACACCCTACACCACTCATTCCTGCTGGAAAAGAACATTTCCTTGCCATGGCAGCCCTGGGAGTGGGGTTAAGGAGCATTAGAGCCAAACCACGAGTCCCTGAAACCCATGGTCTTGTCTGGCACCTGCCTTCCCTGTGAGATAATTCTACTTTACCCCTCTGCTTGTGACAGAAACAATGGGTGCTTCAATCTCTTGAAAAAAATCAAAGTACATACAAGGATGGCTCGGCCTGGCCTGTGCAGCCTTTCAGGGATGCTTTCCTCTCACACCTGGAGAGACCAGCACTTAGAGGGCATTAAAAACTCATTTCCCCTGCTGCAATACCATGGTCTCTAATAGGGGCTCATCCAGAAATTCATCTGCTAAACTTATAATCAAGGTAAATCTACACAAGAAAACCCCAGAGGGCATGCAAACTATCCAGACTATTAAAAACTGATTTTGGTGGGGCTCCTTTCCTGATTGCTGAGGTGTTCCTACAATAAACCTTTCCATGCTAGTAACACTGAAAACCAATTATGAAGACAGCCACTATAGTTGTTTCTCCCTAATATTTTACAGGTTTGTGGTTTGGGTTTTTTTCCCACCCCACAAATTTACAGAGTTGTCCTTGTGAAGATAAAAATCAGGATGAGTAGCTGAGACCATTGGTTTGGTTGAGAAAATAAAACCCAGTAAGTTCCAGACACATGATTAAAGGGAGATGTAAGGAGACAGGTGAGAAGGGGATGCTTTAGGTTTGAAATACCAATTCAAGCTGAAAGAACAGGATTTCCATGCAAGTGTGTGACACCTTTCCTTGCACTACAGCTCCTAAGGGACATATGGGAGTTTTACAGGGCTTTTAAAAATTATTTATAATAAATTTACTGTTTACTGACACAGTCTGACAGGTTTCTGACAGCAATCTTTCAGTTTATTTACACAGTCAATAGCAATCTAATCTAATCTTACCAATATATATTTTGAATCCTCCTTATCCATTCTTCCAGAAATCAAAGTCTTCAGGTTTTGCTTACACCAAGTTTTTCTCCTGAAAATTCTGGAAGCTCTCAACTAATTAGCATTGATGTAAGGCTGTCTTGTTTCTGTAAATGATTTACAAGATGTGCTCTGATTGTTCTTCAGTACCTGATGCATTCCCTTCTACTCAACCACATTTAATGCATTTCAATAAAGGCACAAAATTATCTCCCCAGGAATGTGACTCAGCCAACAATGTCACGCACTGTAACACTGAAAGTTTTTGCTCTATCCTGCATTGGTTAATTATAAATGTTTTTTTCTAATGGGTGCATTTTGAAGACTAATGAAGAGAAGGGATTCATTTCTCACAGAGGGTGACAGCAATCATCCTTAGGTGTTGAGCAGACAGCTATAAAACCAGTTAGCAACAACAGGACTGTGAAAAGTGTATAGGAGATGCTTTTTCAGATGATTGTCTGTTGTAGCTGCCTGTTTAAAAGATTCCCCACCTCAGATATATTCTAGGCAGCCTTTTGAGGACAGAGAGCTTTTCTCACTGTCACAAACACACAGATCTGGCACACAACTTCCTGTTCAACATATGGAGCAAAAGATGTTTTGGCAGATATGACCCTTTGAAAAGAGGAAGAGCTTAAAAGAAACCACCCTAAAAGCAATCTGGTGGTGGTGGCCAGATGTAAAATGGCATCCTGATGCCAAAGGATCACTTTTGTCTGAATTTGGCACAAATAAAAAGGCTTAAACTTTTAAAAAAATATACAGATAAATGAAAGAGAAAGGAACTTGTGGAGGCAAGGTCTCTTCTACCATCATAAAGGAATTCTTCATGCTTTTGAAGGATCAAATGCTGGATCCAGCAGCAGTGCTGGGAACCTGTGAATTGAAGTTTCCTGAGAGGTGGATTTGGTTACAAAACCTTGCTTTGGACAACTGCTCTAACCAAGATTGTTGTTAGCAGGTCTAAAATCCAGAGGGAAGCAAGGAATAACCAAGTCCGTGGACTAAAAGTGGCTGAACAGCATTTAAAAACTTCAGACCAGCAAAATGTATGGTTTTAAACATTCTAGAATCATGATTATTAAAGTTACGATTTAGCCCACGTTGCCAGGGATAATAGTGCTTTATGTCCTGTGCCTGTGTTCCCAAGTCCTGAGCTAATCCTCATGCCATGCCTTGATCCTGTTTTATCAGCAAGAAGCATGCTTCAGAATTAAATGTATTTGCCAAATCTGAATCTGTCACCACAGCAGATCATCTGTCACAAAAAAACCCCATAAATGTTACAGTGAATATTTCTAGACCATAAACTTGATACAAAAAATGAATTAAAAATTTTAAAAAGACATTTAGGCTGGAGCACCCAGTACTAGGTCACTTCCACCTTACATTCAGTAATTGCTGGTTTACAGGTACAGATCATGCTGGGGACAAAACCCATGTTTATTTACTCTTTGAAATGTATTTTTAACATGTTGTAATGATCAAGACATCTCTCTTCCTGAAACTGGGAGGAGGGCTCAGACTGTAACAAAAGTACATATTTATATCCTGTAATGCCCAATCACTGCACAGAGAGTAGCAAATAACCAGCTCTCAAATCTCCAAGAACAAGAATTGGTGGGGTTTATAGGCAAAGCTCTTGGGAGAAGTTTGGGAACAAGAGAAACTTCAAATCCCAGAGCAGAGCATGGTGTGATCGGGAAGCAGCACATCCATATCCAGGACACAAAACAACAATCCCTTGTCAGGAGGCTCAAGAGAAGCAAATGACTCTGTGCTTCTGCTGACAGGGTGTGGGGGAGAGCCAAGGCACAGCTTTGCTTTAGGAACAGCAGGGGAATGAGACACCAGCTCCATTTCCAACCCAGCACCCCAGAAGTGTCACCATGGGGTGTCCAATCACTGATAAATCCCTACACTGCAACTGCAAATAAAGCACTGCAAAGTCATTGCTATGGCCTCAAATACATATTTATGAAGGAAAGTAAAGAAAATAATACGTCATCAGTCTTCAAGAGGTTTTATAGCAACCCCTTATCCCATTAACCTCTGGTAATTTATAACAAGCTGTCATATCATTAACACAATAAGTCAATAATTGCTGCCACTACATTTCCTATCCTGTGCTCACAGTGCTTCCCACTTCAGCAAGAGGGATGATTAATGAAGCCTTTGCACAGCCTCTGATACTTGTATTTATCTTTCAGCAAACACTAAGTTCAGCTGATCACAGCACATGGGAAATTGACTTTATTTTGCGTCAGTTGCCAAGAGAACCAGGATGGCCATACCTGGAAAGTTATTTCATTTCATAGTAGAAGGGAAAAGGAGAATAAGAATCAAATGCTTGCCAAGGTCTTTTTAAACTCACATTTTCCTCATATAACTGTTTTCTGTCAAAACAAACCTTCATTCAAAAATGAAACTAGCTCTCTTCACTGGAGAAATAACCTTCACTATGCAAATCAATTCACTTTCCCAACCTTGCAAACAAATGCTTCCAGAAAGAACAAAAATAGTGAGAATCCTATTAGCAGCTTTGCTGCTCCTTGCACCCAAAACTCCCAATAGCTGCAACAAAAGCATCAGGGGCAGAGCAGAGCCAATGCTGAGCACTTGGGAAAGCCAAAGTGGAATCAGTGTTATAGCTCAGATCACTCAGTGCTTACTTGAATTAACAGAAGAGTCAAGCGAGTCACAGCTTCTCTTCACCTGCCTGTGAAGAATCTCCAGAAAAGGAGATTCAGGTACTTTGCAAAATAAAAATTGAAAAGCTAAACAAATATTGAGATTTCCTTATTATAGCCTTTCTTCTTTTCCTTCAAGGGCTGAATTTTTAAATCAATTGAGAGACAGATCTGTTTTTCTAAAGCTGTCATTATTTTTTGTATTTTGGGGGGGGTATTTTATGTTGCTGTGGAATTCCCCAGCTTCACTGCTCCAAAGGAACAATGCACTATTCCCAAATGCACTATTCCCAATGCACTAACCCCAACTTCAGATTCTCAAGTTCAAATAGCAACCCTGCCACAAACTAAGTCGTGCCAATGCTTTAAGCAAAGCAGCCCTCGAGGATGAGGTTCCATGTTTGAGTAAATTTACAATACATCATTAGGCTCTGCTGCAAGGAGCTCAGAGCCAGAATAAAGAGCCAGACCCATCAATGCCATGAACTACCCTGCCAGCATGGGGAACAAGGAAGGCACTAAAGCACATGTCTGAGCACTCCCAAATTCACTGTCAGACCAGGCTTTTCTGCAACAGGAAACGTCAGCTTGAAAAAAACTGTAGGTATGATAATACCTCATTAATAGGTTCATTCTTTACTGGGACATTTAGCATTTTAAAACACTTTGTATAAGCAACAATCAGATTTAACACCCTGGTGTTCAAATACCAAGAGACGACAAAGTCAGGTTTAAAATCTAAAGATGATTTTTACTGTGCAAGTGCAATGCAGCCCTTTGAAGGACAAGAGCATCACCTACATGGATATTATTTCCCCCTTTGTTGACTGTTCTCTGGAGAATTTCTATAAAGTTTTTATTCAAACTTCTATGAAATACTAATTTTAACAAAACAAAACCTAAACCCCAAAATCACCCAACTCAGAAACAGTGGTTCAAAATTCCTGCCTAGAGCCTCAATTTTATTTATCTATTCAGTGACAACATTCATATGCACACACATGCATTAGACAAGATCGTTTTCCAAGGCATTGACTAAAGTACCCTAGGTATTTAAGTATTTCTTTGCCAGACTTTAAAGTACACCAAATTTACGTTCTAGAAATGTTATTAGACCATTCAAAACATCTGACATTTCTGCAGAAACACATTAATGAGATACTCCAGAGACTAAGATTCGTGTTAAATCAGTCCCCTCAAAGAAAATTCTACATTAAATACATAACAAATACTGTCTCACACAGAAGAAAAATTAAAAAACAATGCTTAAGTGGAAAACATTTTATTCATTTGTTTTCAAATCAATTTTCTAAACATTAGTATTTGTATCAGTAATGTTTTATAACCCACTCTGAACAAAAGCTGCATTTATTGCTTATTCAAAGGTAGTTTTCAAACACTTTTGATCATCTTTGTAGGGCCTCAGATCAGTCCTACCAGAAGTGGATTTGAGGGTGCTGAAGATGGACTGGAAGGATGAGAGAGTCACTGCAAGCCTTAAATCCAGCACTGACACTTGGCTGAGCCCTGGACAGCAAACAAGATGTGTTTCCAGGTCAGCAACTCTGCAGCCTCTCTCACCTGCTGAGCATTGCAGCAAATTCCTCCCTTCCACAGAGATGGGACCTGAGAGCAGAGTAGGGAAGGGAAACAGAGGCGCCAGCTGGCTCCACTGCACCCTGGTGGAGGGTTCCAAAAATTCCCATTTGCAAACAGGTATCAGAGCTCCAGCCGAGGCTGGAGGCTCAGGTTTGGAGAGCAGAGAGTGAGGAGTCAATTCTCACTGCACAGGTGGGAGTGAAAGACCCAAGGGCAGCACTGGCTGTGCTCTGGGCCACTGAGTGCCCTGAGAACCCAAACACACACCCAGGGCTCGCTGCCTTCTCCCAGCCCACCCAATCAGCTCCAGGAAACTGATTCCAGCTGGAATTCCAACTGCTCCACCAGGCTGGATTAGAAACTCCACGTGGAGCTGCATCGCCTGCTGCCCTAGGAAAGGCTCCCAAGGTGGGGCTGCACCCAGAGCATCCAGAGACCTTTTCTGTCACATTTTCTGGTCACCTCTGCACAGGGAAGACCCAATAACATGTTCCTTGTTGCATAGAAAATCCACTTCATGCACTCATCCCTGAGAGTCCTGGCCCAAGCTGGGGGAGAATATTTCTTTTAAAGTGTAATTTAGAATCACTCCTGTGTCTGACTGTGGGCAGATGTGAACCTGTGGCTGTCAGGGCCCCATCACTCATGCAAATAAAAGAAAATTTTATGATCTGTCAGGTGTTGGCTGCGAGTTTGTCAGAAGAAAATTAGCATGTTGTCCCAAATTCAAGATAGATCTTTTAAACAGATTCTATCTCAATTAGCCGGACCATTCTGACACCCATAACAGGTCTGATACAGAGACAAAAAGGGTCTATTTTAACACTGGAGGAGGAGAGCTTCCCATCACACCACCTGTGCACTACAGAACATGTTTGCTCTCATTTCCAATAACATGCAAAAAACCTTGAAACAATTTGTAAAAATGAGACAACAATTCATGTTCGATTTTTCATATAAAAATTTCATCTCTAAACATCTTGCCACTTTCTATGAGAAGAATATATGAAAAATATGCAAAAAATAGGATGAAAAACCAGCATTATGCATTGGAACCTGTACCCCCCAATTCTGACAGTTCTACTACACTCCAACCAGTCTGTTCCACAAAGTCGGCTGGAGTGGAAAATCCAGTGGGAAGCTAAATGAATGTCTCTCATGACATTGGGACTGGAGAGAGATAGATAGATAGATTGATAGATAATTGATAGAGAGATAGATAGATAGATAGATAGACAGACAAATATATATATATAAAATATATATACATATATATGTTTAATAAAAGAAGTAATTTAAGTAAGAATGCTTAGATGTTATGAAGTCCAATTTCTCTCAGCTTGGAAACCTGGATGTTTTGTGTTCTTTTTAAACTCACTGCAATGTATCTGTATTGACAAAGAAAGGAAAAATCCCAGAAGTTCCTTAATGTAGTTTTGCTATAAATCAAAGCACCACAAGAGTTTTTGCATCCTAGAACATCTGTGTCAGTTCTCCTCCACCCCTCACCTTCCAGGCCTCTCCTGAAGCCCACAGGACAAACCCCTCTGCAGTCACTGGAAGGTACCAAATTCCCCCTTTGGGGAATTTGGAGCCATCCTTGCTCCCAAGGCTCTCCCAGGGGATGTGCTCCTTCCCTCCTCTGCCTGGGAGCACCAGGCTGGAGCCATGCTGCCCCAAGACCCTGAGCTATGGGCAGAGCTTGTACAGCTGCTCAAGAACAAATGATCATCTTATTAAAAGCTCTTTTGCTGAGAATTGTGTGTATTTAGCAACACCTTCTGAAGCTCCTCTGTGCCTCCCAGCCTTTCGCCATTTTCCATGCCTGCTTTTGGGGCTAAGGTCATCAAGGGACTGCCTTAATTATCTGCCAGCACTCAGCACAGGGATGCCCACCCACACACTGCACTTTCAGTGCAGTGCCACAGGATTTCTATTTTGCTTTTTTTCAGGTTTACAGAGCAAAACAACACAAGTGTTTTGAAAATATTATAACCTGATAGAGAATATCCTTCTGCTGGAAGCTGCCAGCTTTTCTCCCCCAGGCCTCTACCACACTTCTGAACCCATTTCAGAAAGTGCTCTGTGTTTGTGCAGATCGTGGTTTTATACAATGGCCACAATAACTGTGTTTATGCAAACAGAAGGAATTTGCCAGGTAGAAGTAAAATATGACAGGAGCGTAGTACAGAGCAGGGTCTATTTCTGTCTTTTCCTACTAGCAGTGCCCACATTTCCTGGGCAGAATGACAGCTTCCTTTAACACAAGCCAGCTTAAGTTTTTAATAGGGAACTGTAATAAATGTTAACCCCCAGGTCACCTTCCAAGCGCAGAATCCATAAACTGCTTTCTAAAATAACAAAATCATGTCTGAACAGGATATGTACTCAACATATCAATGCTATGATATAAAATAACTGCTGCTTAAAATAGACTCCTCAATTTTCTCCTCATTACTAATAATTATTCATTAAATATTTAGTACTTCACTTTATGGCAGCAAATCCCAAACCCTAAGAGATCATTTGAGATCAGCATCAACCCTTCCAGATATCTGGGGGGAAATCTACTTACTGTGTGAAAATATTTCCTTTTTATTTTCTTTTTCTAACTGTTCCCCTTTCAGATATCATAAGCAGGAAGCTTGTAAAGCACAGTATGTGAATTATCTTGAAAAGAGTCTGTCATGTTAGGTTTATAGAAATGGAGTAAATCTCCAGCTTAAACAGAATGAGAATAATGACTTCCTTTATATTCCTTCAGCACAACTTTAAGAGCGAACACAAATCATCTGGGTGATATTTCAAAATCAAACTGAAATACAGGGTATATGTTGCAGTCATCATATATAGAGAGGCTGGTGCTGTTCTCTGAAAATATGATTAACCAGGTTCAACAAGTGAGCAAAGAGCCAGTTAAATAAATACAGTTTTCCCTGCAAGTTCTACTTGCTCATCTGGGCTATTTACACCTCAGATTAGAATTGCCATTTCCATGCCCACAGCTCAGCAAAGAGAGCAGGTTTCAGGGCAGGTATAGAAAGCAGGGCTCCAGAATTCAGGAGCTGACACTACTAAAACAGACCCCTGGTGGCTGCCAAAATTGTCTGGCTAATTGGGATAGAACTGGTTAAAAATATCTTCCTTTTATTTGGACAACATGATGATTTTCTTCTGACAAACTCGCAGTCAACACCTGAGAGCACCTCAGGGACTGGACAGAGCAGGGCCCCTTTTACTTCCTTTAAGGATTGGGACCTGAAATCTTCAGAAGAGGCTCAGTACTGAGCACATGGCTGAAGTAAGGATAAGTGTTGTGCTGCTTTTCCAGAAAAAAAAAATACTTTAGTGCAGTTCAGCTGCACAAAAACTACAGAATAAACCTTGGATTACAGTTATTAGGAACAAATCTTGATCTTTAGGAAATAAAAAAGCTGTCAGGTGCACAGATACACAGAATAAGGTACCTGGCAGCCAGGGGTGCCTCCCTGTCCCTCAGGACACTGGGGCCTCCCATCACCAGACATTCAGGACAAGCAGGAGACAACACAAATTCCCTCCCCAGTTGCTGTCCCTTTTGTTGTCATAGCAGTAAGGCTTCTGATCCTTGAAAAGTTGGACTTGTTGCTCCAAAATAAACATAAATAATATATCTAATGCAAATATAAAAGAGTTGACAAATAGCTGCATAATGAACCACATCCAGCAGTTCATAATCCCCCATTAAGAGTCTAATAAAAACCACTTATCTCAAAGTGGCTTCACAGCCTGATCTCTGCCTGATAAAGACATAACCAGAACTCCTCTGGTAAACTCAAAAGCTTCACCACCCTCAAGGTATCCCACAGTGGTGGGATTGTCCATACAGCACCAATTCTGAAAAATACCATTTAAAACGTGTTTTCAAGAGAACACTTCCTGCCACTTTAAAGATGACACATGGAGGGTTCTCGGGTGCTTTCCCATGCATGGAGAGAATTTGCATTGCTTAAAGTGATTTCCACTTGGAAAAACTTTTAAATCACTGAGAAGCTGTCCCCAGACAAAGATTTTTACATCTTTGGGTAACTGCTTTCCCTTTGAAAGTTTTCTTGTTGTTGTGTAATTCCCCTTTTGAACATTTGCATAGTGATGAAGGAACGCCTTTGAAGATTTCCACATTGTTGGGACGGGAGCAGACCTTGGAAAAAAGCTCCCATCCTGGAAGATCTACCTCCAAAACAATGTGTACCAACAGGGTATTACCCTCTCAAAACCAGCTTCATTGCGGTCTTCATTTAGTGACAGAGAATGTTCTTTCTTAATGCACACAAAGCTCTCACTTTGTAAAGCTCCTGGAAAACAGATCACAAAAAATTTGAGTTCTTTGTCTCCAGAATTACCAAAGAGAAAACAGGGAGCTGACAAAGAGTTATCATTTTTTTTCCTGCCAAACAATAATGGTGTCACTCCTGCAGCAGTGCTGGTGGGGAGAGGAAATGTCCCACGTGGGCTGGGACTGGAGCTCTGCGCTGGGATCCTTCAGGACAGCAGCACTAAAAGCCCCTCATTTAGGCAATTTTGCCCTAAAACAACCAAATGTTGAGTTTTGGTTGTATTTGCTTTTGTTCTTTTTTTATGACACTTTTTTACTTAGTCAAACCAACCCATTCTAAACCACCAGATTTTAGCAAAAAAAAATGCAACAAAATAATTTGGCAAGCTTGACTTAACAACCAAACTACACCCAAAACCCAATTTGCAAGCTGCTTTCCAGTTCCAATTAAGCATGAGTGTCCACTAGCATTTCCAAGTGGAAGAAGAGCCAGGAAAAAAACTGGGTTTTTTTAGTATTTCATTATGTAGCTAACATTCTGCACGCAGCAGTTAAATTTTCTGGCTTGTTCCATATGCCAACAAATAGAGCAGCTATGGGTGTAAGAAACTTTTTTCATATACTCTTATGGAATTCTGAAGTATTCATTTAAGAAAATGCAAGAGAAATCCCAAGCAATTACAAAAAGATTAATTCAATGTATGTATCAATGCACTGAGCCAGCCTCAAGTCAGCAAAGCCTGAAATAAGTCAAAGTTGGTGACAGGACAATCTTTTGAAGAACCCTCCAGTATCCTGTGGTCAGAAATAGCTCAGAGCCACATTTTCAAAGCCTTCTAAAAACCAAATCTGGATGTTTTCAGTAACAGAAATGAGGTTTGCAGCCATTGGCTCTGTTGGATATGGAGAACCTGGAGCTTCTGTCTTTCCACACCTCCTGAAATAAAAGAGAATTCAGCCACTGTCCTTTTGAGAGGAGAAAAAGGACAAAAGCCACTAATGCAGACCTAGAGAGGGGAGGAAGTGGGAGGAGGAATAGCTCCATCAAGAAAAGGAGGGATTGAAAGAGTTTGATCTGTTGATTCAGGAGAAAATGAGGATTATGATCTCAACTGAAGCAAATATCCTGGGCAGGTTTATTCATAGTGATTTTCAATAAATCACCACAGTTGTAAGTTAATTGCTATGGAAAATAACATTATTTTTCCCATGCATGGCCATGGATGGCTTTGTTACTGTATGAGCTTGGCTGTCAGGGATGATTTCCTGAAAGCCTCTGAAGGTTTCCTGTGGCAATACAAAAGCAGTCATTCTTAGGGAGCAGGGCAGGGCAAGAGAAGGGAGAGATGCATTAACAACATCCATTCATCCACAGGAAGCTGCTAAAGGCTGGCAGTGATTAATCAGATTAAGTAACTATTGACCAGCCACAATTAAAAATATTTAGTGGCCTGCTCTAGAAAGCTGGAAGGAGATATTTCATCTGTTCTCATATAAATTAGTTTCCTGGGTTTAATGCAGCGTGTTTGACCTTTAAGCCTAAAATCTAGATTTTTTAGTACTATCTCCTCAAGTTCATGTCAAATTATTTGAATAATATTACTTGAAGACCCCATTCCATCACAACCTTGAAATGGACTCTTTGAAGAGGTACTCCTCTGTGAAGTTTCAGTCTCTTTTTCCTCCAGCATCTTGAACTTCCACCATGTCTCACCCAGATATTTCCTCATATTTCAAACTAACACAGCCTATAACATTAGTTTTAAATGGCTGCCCGCCAAAGCTAAGATCCCTACATAATTTCTGGCAAGCCAGAAATTCAGTTTCTAATAAAGCCTCAAATCAAGGTAAAGCACAAGAAGAACTTCTGGAAGTGCTCCACAGAGCTCCAGTTTCTCTTATTTGGACCTCATCAGTCAGTCAGAAGGCAGATTTCTGGTTTCTAACAAAATGCTCCTCTTCCAAGAAAAGTAACACTGAAAAAAAAAAAAAACAAAAAATCAAAACAAACAAACAAAAAACCAAACCAAAACAGACCACCCCATAAAAACAAACCACCACACAAAAAGCTCAACCAACCAAAAAGCCAAAAAAAATCTCAAAACCACAAAAAATACTGACCAAAAAAAAAAAAAAGAAACCACACACACACAAAAAATCCCACAAAAACAACAACAAAAAAACCAAACAAACAAACAAACAAAAAAAATCCACAACCAACCAACAAACCCCACAAACAAAAAACCCTCAAAGATCTGAAAATACACATTTACAGGTAACTTTGGCCCTGATAGCCTGTGGAGGTGGCAAAAAGAACTTCTTCCATTATGCTTTTATTCACATTTAGTTCCAGCACATTTCCCCAGTGGGGGCACAGACCTCTCCAGGGCAACCTGAGGTTCTGCTGCAGCCCAACAACCCACGGGACAAAGGTTCTCAAACACCTGGGCAGCTGTCAGCAGCACGTCCTGACAATTCCCAGGCAGAGACAGGGGTAAAAAACCCCAAACCCACAAACACCAACACACATGAACGCCAAAGAGGTGTAATCCAACCATTTAATGTTAAAATTACGTTCGAAACGGTTGTAAAACAGTTGATAATTGTAAGCATGCACTCTTAGTTTGGTTATGGTAAAAGGGTTGTTATAAGAAATACGGTACTGATCGTACCGTATTACACCTAAGTAAAGCGCACCACCCCCAGCGAAACGAGCCAGCCTGGACAGAACTGTCATGGGCCAATCGAGCGCCTTAAACCTTCATGCAAATGAAGGATCCCAACAGAAACCAATCCAAAGGGACAAAAAACAAGATAAAAAGAGGCATCTGACCCAGTGAACCCGTGCCACTCCACCTGGAACGTCAGGGCCATCGCTGCTCAGCAGAGCCAGCGCCGGCGCCGCAGCATCCGCGATGGGAGTGCTCCTGCTCACCCCACGGGCCCCCCTGCTTTAGGCCTTTCTTTTATTATGTGATTATGCTGAAATCACTTCTAGTACCGGGAGTGTGGTCCCGTTTCTAACAGCTTAGGGGCTCGTACTCTGCCTATTTCAGGGGAAGGAGAAAAGCAACCCTAATGAATGCTAAAGACTCCTCCTAACTCGCCAAATCCAAACCATTATCCCCAGTGCAACACCTCATGTAAATCACTGTTCTCTGCAGCCCAAACCCTCCCAAACCGTCCTTCCAGAAACACCAACATTTATGTTTTGGCTGACCTGTGAGCACAACAACACAACCCTGAAGCACCACAGCTACTCCTGCCATTAAATACTACAGCCTTAAAAATGGGCCAGTTTATGCTTTAACCATTGGTTCAGTGGTTAAATTGAAAGAGTTTCAACAGTGCTACCCCTTCACAGAGCATCATAATAGCATCTTCTGGCTCTTGATTGCAATTAGTCACCTCCAAGGCACAATGGCTCAGTCACATGAGTGCCAGAGAGCCTGAAATATGTGAAATTAAGTTTCACTCACTCCAGCGAGTTTTGCAAATGGTACATGCTCTAAGATTCACCATTAGTTGCAAAATAAACATTGCACTTCTAAAATGTAGGTTATGGTTTAAAGCACCCAGTGGCTGAGACTGCTCTGAGATATTACCAGGATGCATGAATTGGCTCACAATTAACATGCAAATGCTGGGGCAGACTTCAGCTGTCCAGGAAAGCTGGGCATTCTTCCAGAATGACCCCCTGAATTGCTCCAGGCTGGGGCAGAAGGACTGGAAAGCCAGCCAGAGGAAAAAGACCTGGGGGTGCTGGTGACAGGGGCTGGACAGAGCCCAAGTGGGCAGAGGCCGATGGCCCCAGGGCAGGGCTTGTCCCCTTTGCCGGCCCTGCTGGGGACCTGGGGGCTGTGGCCAGCTCTGGGCCCTCACAAAGAGGGACCCTGAGGGGCTGGGGGTGTCCAGGGAAGGGAACAGAGCTGGGCAAGGGGCTGAAGTCCCAGGAGAGGCTGAGGGAGCTGGAAAGGGGCTCAGCCTGGAGAAAAGGAGGCTGAGGGGGGCCCTTGTGGCTCTGCACAGCTCCTGACAGGAGGGGACAGCCAGGGCAGGTTGGGCTCTGCTCCAGGGAACAGGGACAGGAGGAGAGGGAACGGCCTCAGGCTGGGCCAGGGCAGGCTCAGGGTGGATTTGGGGAACAGTTTCCTCACAGAAAGGGTTCTCCAGCCTGGCACAGCTGCCCAGGGCAGGGGTGGAGTCCCCATCCCTACAGGGATTTAAAATCCATATGGCTGTAGCACTTAGGACATGGGTTAGTGGTGACCTTGGCAGTGCTGGGTTAATTTAAGATCTGAAAGTCCTTTTCCAACCTAAGCAATTCTATGATTTCCCAAGAAATTCCCTTAGTGCCTCTATCAGCCAGGGTCCCTGCTGCAGGCAGAGCTCCCTGGCTGTCCCTGTTGGCAGTGTCACCTACACAGACAGAAAGAAGCAGCTGGAGTTCTCTGCATTGTGATCAGCAGCACAACAACCCTCCTCAGCTATTCAGATCCCACCAGGTCATGTATCATGTAGGTACTGATCTTCTCTTTAAGGAACAGCTTTGTGACACCCCTTATGCTGCCAAGCCTCTTCACACACTCATGTGACAGGACATGCTGTGTTTTGGATTAGATATTGTCACAGAGAATGTTTTAAATAATGAAACCTGGAAACAGTTTTACAATTTGTTATCCTGAATACATCCAGAAATTTTGTCCCAGCTTTCCTCCCATATTCAGCATTGCTTTGACAGAACCAGAATTTCATGTCCATTTTTCATAATTTTGAGTGAAGCACATCCCAGAAATATTTCTTGAGGTCACAGTGGAACTTACACAGGGATCAGTGACAAAATCACTACAGGCAAAGTGGTCCACTGTGGGGAATATGAAATTCCTCAGCTTTTTGTCTGTTCTGGAAGAAACAACTGAACTGTGAGCATGCAACGCCCTTTATTATAAATGTAAACATTTGTCTACAAAACACTGATGAGTTTGTAGGTATGTCTGATACAACCACATTTTTCATGGAATTGAGACTTTTTTGGCTCTTCTATTTCACTAAAGATACACAAACAAACTGCACAAAAGGCTTCATTTCCAACAAATATTCCAGCCAGTAACTGAAGTGAACATTGCAAGATCCAGCCCTTAGTTCATGCTTTAAAAAATTCTTTGGTATAAATATGGATTTAATTATTTTCACCTTGCTTCCTTGTTCCCTTTAGAAATACAAGGCCATGCAGTTAATTATTCACACAAAAACCTCCTCTCCACACAATTACAGAATAATAATTAGGTTTATTCACCCATTTGCTTTTTCAGAGCTTACAGACCAGTAAGAAATGAAAATATTTGAAGTGAAATTAGTTTTGTGCTGACAACTCATAAATCATGGGCCTTCACTTTGAGTTTGGATGACAGAGAACGGCACATAACCTTTCTACATTCCTATTCCAAGGAAGAATCATCTTGAAAATACAGCCAGAGCAGTGAATTGCCTCTTCCACTGAAAATCAGGTGACTTTCATCGCTTGGGACTGAGGCACAGCTTAACAAACTATTACAGAATGGTATCTTTGGTTTTAAATTAAATGTCAAGCACAGTTATACAGTGGTGGAATAGCCTGGGCTGTCTGGCAAAAGTGCAACATATTGCATGCAGAACATCAGGAGATAAGACAGAGAAACCCAGCCAACCAGAAAAGCTGAGCTGCAGGAGGGATGAGCACAGAACAGGGACAGACAAGCCCTACCACTCCAATTGCCTTCAGTGCTGCTGTCACTCAGCCCCTCTGAGCCCAGGGAGCAAACCTGGCACAGGAGAGGGACGGGCTGTGCGGGGTTTCATGGCAAAGGAAAGATTCAGATACATAAGGAAGAAGCTTCACATTTTGTTACTGAACAAATTGTTAAGGGGAAAAAAACCCAGAAAAATTAATTTGCACACAACTGACTTAATGTTCCAATACCTAAAAATTTTTGTAGCATGTGTGGGTTTTGGGGTTTTCTTTTTTTTTTTTTTTTTTTTTTTTGGTTGGGATTTTTGTTTGTTTGTTTTTTGTTTTGTTTTTTTTTGTTGTTGTTGTGGGGTTTTTTTTCTCCAATTTGTAGCATGCCTTTAGCATAAGGCAAGGAAAGGCACAAGTGCCCTTGTCTACAGGTATGAACACCATCTTTAGAAGCCCAAAAATCCATTATGCCACTTCTTCATGGTCAGATCTTAAAGCTCTTTTCCAACCTAAGCAATTAGATGATTCCCAGAAAAATGTACTCAGTGCTTCTGTGTCCCCAGGAGTCCCTGCTGCAGAGTTCAGCCCTGACCCACCGCACCCCAGACTGTGCTGGTATCTGTTCCCAGGGGTCACCTGGGGGCTGCAGGGACCTCTGTGAGGAGGGAACAGGGCTGTCTCATGTCACACCCATTTATAGGTTAGACATAAGCTTAAAAATACGTGTCTCTTCTGAGGACATATGTGGCAAGCACATTTCTCTCTCAGGATTTTTCATAGAGGTGCACAGAGAGAAAGAAAAGGAAAACAATTTCTATTTCTGCTCCTTGTTTTTCCCATGTGGAATGTGTTTGGAGAATTGTTTCCCTGGGGTGATTGCTTGATTGGATTCTGGTGAGGATTGTTTGAGCCTGATGGCCAATCCAATCCACCTGATTGATTGAAACTCTTAGGAGAGAGTCAGGGTTGTGAGTGAGTTAGATATGGTAGTTAGAAAAGTAGGTATGTAGTTTTAGTATCTTCCTTTATATAGTATATTAATGTATTATAGCATAGTTATAATAAAGAAATCATTCAGCCTTCTGAACTGATGTTAGACATCATCATTTCTTTCCACTGGGTTCACCTGCATTTTACAATAGACATATCCCTGTCCAAGCTCCCCTCGGCCAACCCAAACCCTGAGGGGATGAATGCTCACCAGTTCCTGCTCCCTTCCTGCAGCACTGCCGGTCCCACGGGCTGTCCTCACACAGGGCACCATTGCAGGGATTGAGAACACTGACCCTGCTGTGCCAGCAAAGCAAAGCCAGTTTATTACACAGTTTGCCAGTATTTATAGGTCACTACGTTTGTACAAAATTTTCCACTCTGACCCTGTGGCATTGGAGTCCCTGGGTGAGCAAGGATAGGTTGGATTCAATCTACACAGGGACTCTCAGCCAATGTCATTCAGTTCTAAATGCAGATGTATCATTGGCCAGAGAGCTGGATGGGGCTAAGACCTCAATGAATCACATGTGTAATTGGAGCTCCTATAAAAAGAGCTGGAGGAATAAACTCGAGGCTGTTTGTCATAAGAACCCTGGAGTGTGAGTCTCTGTCTCCAACCCACACCCACATTCACGTTACATGACCCCTTTGTCCCAGTCCCCTTTAGAAACACAGTCTTACGATTATTCTTCTTACACTAGTAATGTCCTTTGTTATGTCTTCCACCAGGGAAGTCCTTGTTGCATCTTCCTTCGTCAAAGTGGTTGCCATTAGAGGGTCAGAGTAACCAGTCATGATGTCTTCATTTCTGTTCTTGCCTTGAGTTTATCTCTCTCTCAGCTTTCGCTGTACCAGGGCTGCAAGGTCTGTGATATTGCCCAGCTCAGCTTCTGTAGCTATCTGATTGATCTCTGACAGGACACTGCCAGTGCCACCACAGCCCTGCCACAGCACAGTGACACTGCCCAGCAGCAAGGGAGGGAATGAGACACAACCCTGAAAACACCTAAAAAAACAGGGGAGAGCCCTGTTATCCATCAGAGAAGATACATTTTGTACAACCACAGGATGGTTGGGTGGGAAGAGATCTTAAAGCCCATCCAGTGCCACCCCCTACCATGGCAGGGACACCTTCCACTGTCCCAGGCTGCTCCAAGTCCCAGTGTCCAACCTGGCCTTGGGCACTGCCAGGGATCCAGGGGCAGCCACAGCTGCTCTGGGCACCCTGTGCCAGGGCCTGCCCACCCTCCCAGGGAACAATTCCTTCCCAATATCCCATCCAGCCCTGCCCTCTGGCACTGGGAGCCATTCCCTGTGTCATGTCCCTCCATCCCTTGGCAATTGTCTCTCTCCATCTTTCCTGCAGCTCCTTCAGGCCCTGCAGGACCACACTGAGCTCACCCCAAAGCTTCTCCTGCCCAGGTGAACAATTCCAGCTCTCCCAGCCTTACAGGCTCCAGGAGAGCCACATTATCCTTTTGATAGGAAACAGATTTTATGAGGCAAAGCTGGCACTGAGGTAGTGGCAACACCTCACCTGATCAATGGTCACTGTGTCTTGTCACCCATCACCACCAGAACCAGGGTGTTTATGCCACCACTGAAAGCTCCACTGCAGTGCACAGTGGGAACAGCTGTATTTTGGCTGCTTTATGGCATCTAGATTTTCTAGCCTTTGTGAAATCTTGTTGCACAGTTGTGCCAGTAAGTGATCAGGAGCTTCAAATAACAATCAATAATCCATCCTCCTGATAGCCTGGCTCTACATCTTGTGCCATCTGAAGCTGCCACATGAGATGTTTTGTGCAAAGATAGAGAGTGATACTGACAGAAAGTTAAAGACCTGGTGTCATTCTCCAGGCTTGTGCCAGTGGGTACAGTGGGGGATTTAATCAGCCCACCAAATAAAAATGAAAGTTTCATGTGGTCGTGACTGATCCACACAGATTTCATTCTCAAGAGGCAACAGAGCAGTTTAAAAGTTTGAACCATACAGCTTTTATATGTACAGTTAATTTGAGACTTTTTACTATGAAAACATTTTAAACACCTGTCATTTTTAACTTATGAAGTTATTATCAGGCTCAGCTAACAACAGAATACTGCATATTACTGCAGTAATTACTAACCCATTTTTCTCAAAAGGCTGAATTTCTAAGAACATGACAATAAGCCCTTTCATCTTCATAAACTTTCAGGATCCAGTATTGACAATTTAATTTCCAAAAGTTACAGGTGATAACCTGCTGCCCCCTCACCTGTGCCTGACACAACTGCCACTGCCATGAGGACGCTCAGCCAGGTGCTGAGGCGTTGTTTGTTCAACCACTCCAGTTTCTAACTGGAGTCAACAGCTATTAAATTTTCATGCTTGAGCTCAAGTTAATTATCTATTTTATTACGAAAAGCTGATAAAGAACTCTTAGAACTCTGATTCCACTTAGCAGCAAACCAAGAAACACTTTGCACTGCCAACCATCCCTCCACTGGGTTCAGTTTCCTGTTCACATCCTATGATGACTTTATTTTAACCCCTTCTGGTCTCATCAGCTTCAGTAAAACACAATTTACCTGTGTTAGAGATATTTGAGCAGGACATTTGCCTTACTCTGCTTTAGGCATCCTGGCTTACATTTGCAGCCATAAAATATAGCCCGTATATGATTTACTGTATAACACACCACTGTTGTCTGATTAGATTGACCTGCGTAAATTAGATTTATAAAGTCAATTTCTGGCTATTATAAAACATTTTAGAGCTATTATCATAACAGTCTTGATTTTTCAGAAAATGCTTAAACCCAGAAACTTTTCTACAAACCCCCACTGGAACTGCCAAACCAGAAGGAGCTACACTGACTTTCAGTGAGGGTTGGATGCACCATGGAGCAGCCACCTGAAAATCATGGAGAAAGCCCAGGTAACCTTTGGGGACATGCATAGAAGTAATGTGATATTCAATGACATTACAACAGAAGTGATGTGATACCCCATGTCAATAAAGGGGAAGGAAGCTCTTTTCCTGAGACTGAAAAGAGAGCTGAAGTCAGCAGCAGGTTGACTTCCTACTCACCAGAAGGTTTCTCTTCCCACTGCTCACCAAGGAGAACAAGCCTTGGAAGAGATCCCAAGCACTTTCTGAGAAACATTTAATTGAATAACTCCTTCTGACACAAGGGGTCCACATAATTGACAAATAAGAGAGATGGGAGTGAGACCGAGAACTGATATTTGTGCCTGCAGTCTATTCCTAACAGCATTGCTTTAAAACTCTGATACAAGCATTAAAATCAAGCAAATGTACATGAAAGTCAGCCCATCTTAATTCAGAAACACTTTGAGGCAACCTCTGAGGATCTTCTGATAATAAACCACGTTCTTCCTCTTGGCAAGGGGGGACCACGCTTGTAGAAAACTTTTGTGCATCAGGGAACACCAGGAGGTCACTACAAAGGGAACATCATGCATTGGGCAAATATTTCAGAATCAATGAATTTTCTGAAGCAATCAGGATATATTTAATGAAAGAAATTCATCCAGTCCCTTCAGGTAGGCCTTTTGCTTCAAGAGAGAAGGAAATTATCAGTTGTAAAAGAAAAATAAATCTAAATAATCCAGTGCTAAACAGGGGGAGCCCATGGGCAGGGACACCTTCCACTGTCCCAGGCTGCTCCAAGCCCCAGTGTCCAACCTGGCCTTGGGCACTGCCAGGGATCCAGGGGCAGCCACAGCTGTGCCAGGGCCTGCCCACCCTCCCAGGGAACAATTCCTTCCTAATATCCAATCTAAATGTACTCCCTGTCAGTTTGAAGCCATTCCCCCTTGTGCTGTTGCTCCAGGCTTATAGAACGTTTCTCTCCATGTTTCCTTGAGGCTCCTTCAGGCACTGCAATGAAGTTCAGGACAGGTTATCACACACACTGGCTCGGTTCAGTCCCCTTGCCTCAGTTTTTAATTCTCCTGTGGTGTTGTTCTTCAGCTGAGTACATCAAGAAGCTGCAGGAAGTATCTGCATCTGCTTATTCTCACTCCCAAAAGGGGGTGAAAAATTTAACAAACTGCTCTGAGAAACTGAAATACTGAAAAAAATGCTACATAAATCCAATTTTTCTACCTACTTTTATTTCCCCCCCCCAAAAAGTCAATATAACGATTTTTCTTGAAGCAAACATAGCCCAGCCAGTTAGAGGATAAAGACTTTACCCTTTTTAAGTTAACACCATTCAACTACTATCTCCCTAATAACTCCTGGCTATAGCAGTGACTCCTAGATATATTCACTTAATCCTACTTTATCCAGCAGCCTTGGCAGGGAAATGCAGGCCTGTCCTAAAGACACAGGATGGTAAACAAGATCAATAACTCCTCATTTCTCACAGGAGCCAGTGGCAGGGCACACCACAGTCAGACTTTATTTACATGTGAAGCACTGACTGAAACCATGAGAACTCTGGATGTGCTAATGATCCTGCCAGTGCTGCACAGCCCCAATGGAACCTAAACACACATCCTGTTAGTCCATCATCTGATTATTGGATCCACCAAGAGTAAAACAAGTATTAGAGAGACTTGGAAATGAAAAATTTCACAGAATAGCAAGAGGCAGCTGTGGTTCAGGTCTAAAAACATAGCCTAAGTGTACCATAAATTCATTATTTTCTCCT
The DNA here is from genome assembly GCF_026979565.1 of Vidua chalybeata. NCBI lineage: Eukaryota > Metazoa > Chordata > Aves > Passeriformes > Viduidae > Vidua > Vidua chalybeata. Next base: position 899,210 of record NC_071540.1, read on the forward strand.
ATAAATCTAGAGTTAAAGATTTTAGTAAAGCTTTTCTGTGCTCTAAAGATTAAATTTGACATTTTCAACTTTATTATATGTCTGTGTATTTGAGATTGTGGTGTCCAGATTGGTCTGAGGGCACAAGAAAGTTGTTTCACTGTAGGTTCACAAGGGCTCCTCCTCACATATTAATTGCAAAACCACAAAGGAATCCACAATATTTAATCTGCCCCAAGCAACAAGTGACACAGAAGTGGTTCCTAGATAAAAGGAAGGATTCTACAGTAAAATTAAGTGAGGATGTAATTATTCCAGTATCTTTTGTTTCATTTACTTCAAGATGAAGCCCATAGTGGGAAGAAACTGATGTTTAAAACCTATTTTCCTAAAGAAAATCCCTTTCAGGAACTTGAGAACAGCTAAACTGTGCTGACAGTTTTTAGAAGCTGGATTGATTACATGCACAGACTTCAAACATCCAGAAGTTGCTACTACTGATGTAGATTTTAAAATTATTTTATTATTGACTCATTGTTCAATTAAAACATCTTTACCCTGCATTTTCTGCCTGAAAATAAAAGCCACTAGGGAGCCACAGCATGTTTGGAAGCTAACAATTAGCAACAACAAACTTTTCAAGTGTCTATAACCAAGTCTTGTTTTCAATTAAGAAATCCTTAATGAGGCAGGTTCAGGGTTTTTTGGTTTTGTTTGGTTGGTTTGTTTGTTGTTTCAGTTTGATTATAAGGACACTGTTCCTCCCACCACTGCTGTCCTAGTCACCACCAGCACATTAGGCTGGACCACAC